>NC_083578.1:11438959-11766459 GCF_027579695.1 Neoarius graeffei | reverse complement strand
ACTCACATTCACACCTACGGTCAATTTAGAGTCACCAGTTAACCTAACCTGCATGTCTTTGGACTGTGGGGGAAACCGGAGCACCCGGAGGAAACCCACGCGGACACGGGGAGAACATGCAAACTCCACACAGAAAGGCCCTCGCCGGCCCTGGGGCTCGAACCCAGGACCTTCTTGCTGTGAGGCGACAGCGCTAACCACTACACCACCGTGCCGCCCTGGTTTCATGCTGCCACTTGTAAAACCATGAAACATGGAAGGTGTTCTCTAGAGGTTTGTCTGTTCTGGGCTACTGTAGCGGCGCAAAATGGCGGCTCCGTGGAAGTGCTCCCATGCCCTGTGTAGATACACTCACCGGCCACTTTAATAGTGAGTGGAACCCAGTGTGTTCTTCTGCTGTTGCATGCTGAGATGCTTTTCTGCTCACCACGGTTATAAAGAGTTGCTATGAGTTGCTATATCCCTCCTGGCAAAAAATCTCGAACCAATGTGGCCATTTTCCTCTGACCTCTCTTATCAACAAGGTGTTTGTTTCCACCCAAAGAACTGTCACTCGCTCACTTGATGTGTTTTGTTTCTCACACCATTCTGTGTAAACTCTAGAGACTGTTGTGTGTGAAAACCCCAGGAGATCAGCAGTTTCTGAAATACTCAGAGAAACCAGTCCATCTGGCTCAAACTAACACCCATGCCGTAGTGAAAGAAAGTCACACTTTGAGATTACGATATCCCCCATTCTGATGTTTGATGTGAGTGAACATTAATGAACTGAAGTGCTTGATTTGTATCTGCGTGATTTGATGCATCGTGCTGCTGTGAAAAGATTGGCTGATTAGAGAACTGCATAAAACAACAGGTGGATGTATGGGTATTCTTAATAAAGTGGCCAGTGAATGTATATTGCATGTCTATACAAGTAAATCAAGGCAGATGTAGAGCTCTCTCTCTCTCTCTCTCTCTCTCTCATTGTTTCACTTTCCTTCTTTAGCTTTTCACATGCAGGATTCGTTCAGGTTTTCAGTTCAGTTCTTCAGTTCACTTTCTCACATTTGCTTATTTGGTACTATCCATCAGGTTTAACTTCCCTGCATCTCTTCTTCACAGAGTCATAGCTTCGTAACTCAAATTGACATGCCTGAGATCACTCATAAACTGTCAGAGTGGCATGTTTATGCTGAAACATGACAGGAAATGCGTGCTGGGGGTCATCAAAGATGTAAGAAAGGAAGTGTTGCAGTAGACATCTGGCTGAAAGGACATCGCTGCTGAAAAACATCCTTAGATTGCAATAAAACATGACCATCTCTGGCATCATGACAAACTAATTCTGCATGGCGTACACGGTTGCTTCATGCTTTACATGATACACAACGTGAGGTCCAGTTGTACTCAAGAAAAACAAACAAACAAACAAACAAACAAACAAACAAACAAACAAACAAACAAACAAACAAACAACAACAAAACCCAACTTGTCATGCTGGAGTTTTGTAACCACACACCACAGTGACAATTGTATCCATTGTGCAAGTAGACAATGTTTTTTCGTAATACTGCTCCATATTATCGCTTTATTCGGAAATAATTATGAGACTATTAAACCCACTTTGATACAAATGGTTTATTTCAGGGAATAAATGGTTGAAACAAGCAAAATTATTCACCAGTGGAATATACAAGTACGTTGGTATGTATTACCGCTCAAAAACCTACCCGAGTCTTTTTCTCCTCCCCAAAGATCATACAGTTGACATCATCTGCATCATCTGCATCATCTGGAATGATTTGCGCAGTTGTTTTGAACTCGCTGATATTAACTGACACTTCCTGGAAGCCCTGCCCCTTTCCACCCATCTTACTTGCTCTCAGAGCTCTCTGGACTCGTAGGGTATCTTTGTTTTTGTCACTGTAAATGGAGAATGTTTTGAAACCATTAATATGCCACTAATAAAAATGATCAAAATATGATCAATTTGGCTCAGACTAATATATATATATATATATATATATATATATATATATATATATATATATATATATGAGTGATTCCACGCTTATGGGTACTGAAATGGGGACATGAACTTATTTTTAAAAATTCACCTAAAACCATTTCTTTTTTTACCATCAGGTCACAAAACATGTAATCTTTAATGAATGATATGTTAACAGATAACTTTAATTTTCTGAGATGTAATAAAAACATATTTATATGCCAAAGTCAGAACGTAACAGAAGTGTTGTGGACATATATATTCTCAATTTTAACAATGTAGAATTACTTTTTGAAACATAGGAAGGTGATGTTTTAGCAAATATAATTAATAAACATGTAGTAGAATAAACATACACATTCTTTCAATAAGATTAACATGGTATAGAGCTAGATTGTAATTAATTTGTAACAGACGCGAGATGGACAATCGTAACAGAAGTAATGTAACAGACATCATTTTGGAACTCATAGGCTTGACTTTGGCATATAAATATGTTTTTATTACATCTCAGAAAATTAAAGTTATCTTTTAACATATCATTCATTAAAGATTACATGTTTTGTGACCTGATGGTAAAAAAAGAAATGGTTTTAGGTGAATTTTTAAAAATAAGTTCATGTCCCCATTTCAGTACCCATAAGCGTGGAATCACTCATATATATATATATATATATATATATATATATATATATATATATATATATATATATATATATATATATATATATAAAACATCAGTCAACTATATTTATTAGACTGAATAATTTCAGATACAAAATAATCAATTTTCTCTCCTTTTTTTTCTTCAAAAGAGGAAAAGAATTGGATTAAAAACTTGACCTCAGGCGGCGTAGTGGTTAGCGCTGTCGCCTCACAGCAAGAAGGTCCTGGGTTCGAGCCCCGTGGCCAGCGAGGGCCTTTCTGTGCAGAGTTTGCATGTTCTCCCCGTGTCCGCGTGGGTTTCCTCCGGGTGCTCCGGTTTCCCCCACAGTCCAAAGACATGCAGGTTAGGTTAACTGGTGACTCTAAATTGACCGTAGGTGTGAATGTGAGTGTGAATGGTTGTCTGTGTCTATGTGTCAGCCCTGTGATGACCTGGCGACTTGTCCAGGGTGTACCCCGCCTTTCGCCCGTAGTCAGCTGGGATAGGCTCCAGCTTGCCTGCGACCCTGTAGAACAGGATAAAGCAGCTAGAGATAATGAGATGAGATGAGATGAACTTGACCTCAAAGAATAAATATACATACAACAAAGAATTAAATATAAGACCTTAAATACAAATAATGGCTGTGTCCGAAATCACTCACTGTCAGGGGAATTCAATATAGAGGACTATATAGTGAGCTCATTGGTAAAATGAAAAAAACAAACAAACCCCACTTACGGACATGACTCAGCCGTGGTGTTATTTATGTCATTACTGTCGCACAATTAAAACGTGCCAGATCGGTCGGCTGGTTGGTTTTCAAAATAATAAATAGCTACTTGCGTGTATTTTTTGTGATAAATCCATATTATACTGAGCGTATTTCCCACATTAATCAATACAAAGCACTTTGTATCTGCTGCATCTTTCAGTTCTTTTAAATCAAGGCTGAGTACTTTCTTTCTTCTTCGCCGCTGCCTTTTATTAAATCAAATTTGAGGGTTTTGATTAATTCCTCACTCTGCACTCTACATTGTATTCTTGTATTTTATGTCTTATTCGATTTCAGCTTATTCTCTATTCTCTCACTATTTTTAATTGTACTTGAACGTCTGTTTATAATGTGTTTCTTCCTCCGTCCATTCACCCCAATACACTTTTTTCTTTCAGTGTGACCGCAATGCATGATGGGATATATTGCTTGGTTAGTGCCCATTGGTTGTACACTACTTTTCACGGTGCATTGTGGGATACTATGAGTGGACTATATAAGGTGTAATAATTCTCACTATACATTCGGACAGCACTACAAAATGGCGAACTCACTATATAGTCCACTATACAGTGAGTAATGAGTGATTTCGGACACAGGGAGTGTTAACGGTGATGATAGTTAGAAAGTGAATTCCTTTAATTTTTCAAACAGCAGTGAAAACGTCGTCCATGTGGACATTAGATATCTGATTTGTAAAAGGATTATTGTGAAATGTACTGTTATGATTACCTCCGCCAACTTTCACCTCCACTTGCTTGCCTTTCCCAATGTAACTCAACAAGTAGGGAAAACATTTTGATGAAATTTAGAAGAAAGGTGAGCTATGGGCCAAAGAACAACTGATTAGATTGTAATCCAAATCCAGATATGTGCCTTGGTGGAGGTATGTATTCTACCGAGTGCCTTTCAGATTGTACTATTTCCAGCACATAACTGTAGAATCACAGAAAAAAACACCATCCAGTTTATTTTCCATGATTGCCACTGCCAGCAAGCAGTTCCCGACTACACAGCTGGTAATTTACATAAATGATTTTTGGTGTATTAGACTTATTGTTCCTATTTAGCATAACTAAATGAGCCTCATTGTAACTCTAGTGCAAAACTGAAGGAACAAACTTTAGACACGAAACATGTCTTGGCAGATTGACTATTTGTGATAAAGGGAAAAATTATGCAAAAAGCTTTTCTCTGAAGGCTAGTTCTTCTTCCTCTGTGTTTTATATTTGGCTTCAAAACCACCTGAAACACACTGAGGTCATTCTGATGCAGCGACATGCATAAGTATGTGTGTGGAACCCAAAGTGGTGATTATCCCACACTGCGGGGAGGCAAAAACCTGATACTGTTGGGACGAGCTCTGACACAGTCATTTGCGATAACACGCTAAATCATCAGTGTGAAGCCTCAGCGATTTAATCATGATCCTGTAAATCACACTTTCTTTCTGCGTATAAGGGACAAACCAAAACAAAAAGCACTACTTTTCAAGTAAGTTGAGAAGGAGGTGGATGAGTAGGAGGAGGAGGAGGAGGATCCTCCTACGGAGTGTGCTTTTCCCCTCGTCCCATCTGTGAGATCCAGCTGAGCTCAGCGTCAGACACTCATTCACTCCCTCCTTCACTCCTCCAGCATGTGATTTCCCTGAAACACTGCTTGCTCAAAAACGGATGCGACTCACACTCATCTACTGTGAACGTGATAAAAAAGATGAGACGGTTGAGTACTGAATGGGAAGTACAGAAATGAGCCGTACTCACCAGGTGTACACAGCAGGCCTGACTGATATAAACAGACGAGCAGAGCTAAGCTCATCTTCTCTTTGAAGGAAAACTCATACTTCAGTGAAAGGAGAGATAATGTGTCAAAATCTTACTCAGTTGTGGAAAAGTTGAAGTGCGATGCCGAAAATGTACTCAGGTGAAAGAAAATGCTGCTAAGTTGAAATGCACTCAAGTATTAAAAAGTAAAACGTGAAAAAAACAGTTTTTAATTAAATAAATATCATGGTCCTGTGAAAACTAAAACTGCCGGAACTTAACCATTAGCTTGAAGTTTATTCTCGCGACCAGAATCAATGCTAGTTGAACCTGGGATTAGCAAAGAAAACAGGCAAATTTAGCTAAATGTATCCGGCTAACATGAGTAAATTAGCAAAACACACAAGTTTTTGCTAACTCCAGCATACGGAAAAGCATTTTACTGAGGTAGGGCCAGCAGTGATCATCCCCGAGTTCATCATCAAACTCAACTCACATGTATACATACAGTGGCATGCAAAAGTTTGGGCACCCTTACTGAAAATATCTGTTACTGTGAATAGTTAAGTGAGCAGAAGATGAACTGATCACCAAAAGGCATAAAGGTAAAGACAACACATTTATTTTCAGCATTTTCTGCAAGATTTGTGTATTATTTTTGTTTTGTACAATTGGAGAGTGAAAAAAAGAAAAGGAACACCATGCAAAAGTTTGGGCACCCCAATATATTTGAGTTCTCACGTAACTTTTACCAAGGTTCCAGACCTTAATTAGCTTATTGAGCTGTGGCTTGTTCAAATTCTTCGTTAGGAAAGGTCAGATGATGCAGATTTCAAAGCTGTATAAATTCTCTGACTCCTCAAACTTGTCCCTAAAATCAACAGCCATGGGCTCCTCTAAGCAACTCCCTCGCATTCTGAATAATAAAATAACTGATGCTCACAAAGCAGGAAAAGGCTACAAGAACGTAGCAAAGTGTTTTCAGGTAGCTGTTTCCTCAGATTGTAATGTTATTAAGAAATGGCAGTTAACAGAAACAGTGGAGATCAAGGTGAGGTCTGGAAGATAAAGAAAACGTTTTGAAAGAACTGCTTGTTGGATTGCTAGAAAGGCAAATAAAAACCCCTGTTTGACTGCAAAAGACCTTCAGAAAGATTTAGCAGACCCTGGAGTGGTGGTGCACTGTTCTACTATGCAGCCACACCTGAACAAATATGACCTTCATGGGAGAGTCTCCCATGTCATCTCATTATCTGTAGCCGCTTTATCCTGTTCTACAGGGTCGCAGGCAAGCTGGAGCCTATCCCAGCCGACTACGGGCGAAAGGCGGGGTACACCCTGGACAAGTCGCCAGGTCATCACAGGGCTGACACATAGACACAGACAACCATTCACACTCACATTCACACCTATGGTCAATTTAGAGTCACCAGTTAACCTAACCTGCATGTCTTTGGACTGTGGGGGAAACCGGAGCACCCGGAGGAAACCCACGCGGACACGGGGAGAACATGCAAACTCCACACAGAAGGGCCCTCGCCAGCCCCGGGGCTCGAACCCAGGACCTTCTTGCTGTGAGGCGACAGTGCTAACCACTACACCACCGTGCCGCCCCTACAATAAGATGATGATCCAAAACACACCTCAAAATCTACAATGGAATACCTCAAGAGGCACAAGCTGAAGGTTTTGCCCTGGCCCTCACTGCCCCCTGACCTAAACATCATTGAAAATCTGTGGATAGATCTCAGAAGAGCAGTGCATGCAAGACAGCCCAAGAAACTTGTAGAACTGGAAGCCTTTTGCAAGGACGAATGTGTGAAAATTCCCCAGGTAAGAACTGAAAGATTGTTATCTGGCTATAAAAAATGTTTACAAGCTGTGATACTTGCCAAAGGGGGTGTTACTAGGTACTAACCATGCAGGGTGCTCAAACTTTTGCTTCGGGCCCTTTTCCTTTTTTGTCATTTTGAAAATGTAAAAGATGAAAATAAAAAAATTGTTTTTGCTTAAAATATTAAGGGAATGAGTCATCTTTAACTTTATGCCTTTTGGAGATCATTTCATCTTCAACTTGCTTAACTGTTCACAGTAACAGCAATTTTGACCAGGGGTGCCCAAACTTTTGCATACCACGGTAGCTGTAGCACTAACTATACTGTGCAGCATTGAAAAGGCTTGCTTTTATGTCTTAAATGGAAATGTCTGATTGATTTGTAGTGTACAAGTCATATGAGACAAGAAGTGACTTTCAAGTGTACTTGGGAGGATATAAATAAATATGTAAGGTGAAACAAAGTGCAGTTACTCAGTTACACCCACCAGCCACTTTATTAGGAACACCCGTAACAAACACCTGCCACAGTTTTATGCAGTTCTCTAATCAGCCGATCCCTTGACAGCAGCACAGAGCATCAAATCATGCAGATACAAATCAAGAGCTTCAGTTAATGTTCACTCACTCAAACATCAGAACGGGAAAAATTGTGATCTCAAAGCGTGACTTTCTTTCACTGCGGCATGGGTGTTGGTTTGAGCCAGATGGACTGGTCTGAGTAGTTCAGAAACTGCTGATCTCCTGGGGGTTTCCACACACAAACAGCAGTCTCTAGAGTTGTAAAGAGTGATTATATGAGTTATTATATTATATAGAGTTTACACAGAATGGTGCGAAAAACAAAAAACAAACACTGACTGAGTGAGCTACAGTTCTGTGGGTGGAAACAAACGCCTTGTTGATAAGAGAGGTCAGAGGAAAATGGACAGTGCCGAGTTTCCCAAAAGCATCGTAGCACAAAGATTATCGTTAAACGGTAGCGCGAGCAGCACAATGAACACTTTCTCCTAGTTAAGATGCTCTTAGCGTTAAGAGGCTTTTGGGAAACTCACCGCAGATTGGTTCAAGCTTCCAGGAAAGATATACCGTACAGTGGTGCTTGAAAGTTTGTGAACCCTTTAGAATTTTCTATATTTCTGCATAAATTTGACCTAAAACATCATCAGATTTTCACACAAGTCCTAAAGTAGATAAAGAGAACCCAGTTAAACTAATGAGACAAAAATATTATACTTGGTCATTTATTCATCTCATCTCATCTCATTATCTCTAGCCGCTTTATCCTTCTACAGGGTCGCAGGCAAGCTGGAGCCTATCCCAACTGACTACGGGCGAAAGGCGGGGTACACCCTGGACAAGTCGCCAGGTCATCACAGGGCTGACACATAGACACAGACAACCATTCACACTCACATTCACACCTACGGTCAATTTAGAGTCACCAGTTAACCTAACCTGCATGTCTTTGGACTGTGGGGGAAACCGGAGCACCCGGAGGAAACCCACGCGGACACGGGGAGAACATGCAAACTCCGCACAGAAAGGCCCTTGCCGGCCCCGGGGCTCGAACCCAGGACCTTCTTGCTGTGAGGCGACAGCGCTAACCACTACACCACCGTGCCGCCCTGGTCATTTATTTATTGAGGAAAATGATCTAATATTACATATCTGTGAGTGGAACAGTTGTAATCACTCTTTACAACTGTGGTGAGCAGAAAAGCATCTCAGCATACAACTGCAGAAGAACACATTGGGTTCCATTTCTGCAGCCAACAACAGGAATCTGAGAATCAAGAATAAGTTCCTATTAAAGTGGCCAGTGAGTGCAAAATTCGGAATGAACAGATTGTGTTGTTGTTGTTGTTGTGGTCGTAAATGAACACAAATACAGATACAGCACTATTCTGGTTGAGACTATATTAAAAAGTTGTGCGACTTTCTGACAACCGGTCAGTTATGGAGCTCACAGGACAAACAGTGGCTACGTTCATGAACAGCATTCATTCATTCATTCATTCATCCTTAATAACTGCCTGGTCAGGGTTGTGACGGTTTAAATTATGCTACGGGTTTGTTTAGATTTTGGGAAATGAAACCAATACAGCAGCGAAAGGTACGAGCAAAACTAAGAACTGGGTAAGAGAGATTTTAAAAAAGAGCTACGTATTTCATAACTACAGTACTCAAGTCCTGTTTAAATCCAAACACAGATATAGATATGAATAGTTGAAACACTAAGCAGATACAAATAGGTGCATTACACTACACTCCTAGTGTACACACACAGGAACACATTTTATTGAAATACAGATAACCATCACTAGTTGCGATTCCTTTTTTTGTTGTTGTTAATGTTTCAAGTCTGTAATCATGCCAGATCTCTTCTGGATAGCAACACACCGCACAAACTTACAGATCTTCCATTTATCCTTAATGTTATTTGTACATTAGTCTGATTGGAAAATGCAATGGAAAATACATTCACCAGCCACTTTAATAGGAACTTGATTCTAAGATTTCTGTTCTTGGTTGCAGGAATGGAACCCAATGTGGTCTTCTGTTTTCTTTTCCGTGCTGAGATGCTTTTCTGTTCACCAAAGTGGAAAAAAAGTGATTATATGAGTTACTGGCCATAAAGCTCAAACCAATGCGGCCATTTTCCTCTGACCTCTCTTATCAACGAGGTGTTTGTTTCCACCCACAGAACTGTCACTCACTCACTCAGTGTTTGTTTTTCGTTTTTCGCACCATTGTGTGTAAACTCCCGAGACTGGCTCAAACCAACACCCGTGCCACAGTCACACTTTGAGGTCACAATTTTTCCCATTCTGATGTTTGATCTGAGTGAACATTAATGAACTGAAGCTTTTGCATGATTTTATGCATTGTGCTGCTGTCAAGGGATTGTCTGATTAGAGAACTGCATAAAACTGCAGGCGTTTGATATGGGTGTTCCTAATAAAGTAGCTGGCGAGTGTATATAAGGTTACATCCCTAATCTATGCAGAATAGTTATAAGACTATAAAGATAGACTACAAGACTCAATCATAACGGTTTCGTATTAGTAACACTGAATTACTCATAGGTATTAGATTTATTTTTAGCTCTCACATTTCATATCACAGCCAGCCGTCCCTGCTGCTGACCACAGCAACCACAGCAGCACGTGCTGGAAATGGAGGGCCAGACGTTCTTTTAGAGCTGAGGCTCCTTCTGTGAGGCGGATCAGTCATTTAAATTTTTCTTTTTTTAATTTCACTTACTTACCTAAATGTGTTCGTCACTTTACACTATGAGCTTCTTTCTTTCTTTCATGTTTTAATTGTTCAGTTGTGCACAGAAATGTAAAACAGGTCATTTTGACCTGAGCAGATGGTGAGGGATTAATACTGTAGTTCATAACCACCACACACACACACACACACATCCTGCCTGCCATTTCATCATCGTAGGTGTTCCTGCGTTTGTGTGTGAATGAATATGTTACACTGAAGTTCACGGGGCTTAAACTCAAACGAGTGGAAGCATCTAGGTGTCATTCATGACTGCAGTGTGTGTGTGTGTGTGTGGGTTGCTGGAGAGTGTGCATTATCGTATGAAGCAGGTATGTCTGTTTTGAGGAGACATACATTTGCGTAAGCACTTGCGTTGGTGACTAGCATCAGATGAGTGTGACTCTGTGTGTTTGGGTGTAATATGACGGGGTGGAGATGTGGGCCGTTTGTGCGGTTAGTGTGACAGGAAGTGTATCGCTTCATGACTTCCTGTTGAGCCGGTGGTGGAAAGTATACACACACACAGAGTGTTGAAGGCCTACAGCACCACTGTGCCCTCACATCCTATGAAGTCGATAACACAGGAACACTTAAAATAGTCAGAGGAACTTTCCAACAGGTGACATCAGATAACGTCAGGTTGCTAATATAGTGTTGGTTAAGTGAGAGTGCATGCTGTAACATAGAAAGTTTGTGAATCCTTTTAGCTCTGCTTAAATAAATCTGAGGCTTATTTAATAAAACTTCCAAACTTTAAGAATAAAAACAAAACAAAACGGTATTAAACTATGCTTTTATGTGACAAACACTTGGGCTGTATTTTCTGTATCTATTTTCTAACTTTGAATATGATTGGGCCTCATTATGTATGGCTCATTAATATTAGTCGACAAATCAAAATAAAAATGAAAAATAATTATTTTAATTCAAGATTATTATTATTATTATTATTATTATTATTTATTATTATTATTATTATTATTTGCCTGGTGGTTATTTTTCACACTCAGAAGTAATCAATAAAACAGTTTGCTTAGTGCTGTTATAGGAAAATATTCAGTTACGTCACATCCTGAAGTGTTTTATCTGTCTTACACAAAAGCAATTTGTCAACGATTACAATTCCTAATTAATTAAAAACAACAAGTCGTATTTTTTATCCATTTACAGTTACCACAAAACACAAAACAAGTTTGTTCCTGTTCTCACTTAACAGCTATTGAACAGTTATTCCACGAAACCAAGTCATACATGAGCTGTTAGTCGACGAGACGCATAGCACCGAGTCGACGAGATTGAGTGAAATTGCTGTTTTATTCTATCCACATTCACTGGATTTTGAGAAACAGAGCATTTTAATTTTAATTTTTTGCAAATTCGATAAATAAAAATTTTATACCAAATGTCCGACAAAATCATTTCCACATTTCCAACGTTTAGTTGCAGTTATTGCTGCACAAGGGCGTCACACCAGATACTGAAAGCAAAGGTTCACATACTTTTGCCACTCACGGATATGTAATATTGGATCATTTTCCTCAATAAATAAATGACCAAGTATAATATTTTTGTCTCATTAGTTTAACTGGGTTCTCTTTATCTACTTTTAGGACTTGTGTGAAAATCTGATGTTTTCGGTCATATTTATGCAGAAATGTAGAAAATTCTAAAGGGTTCACAAACTTTCAAGCACCACTGTATAATGTTTATAACAGTAGTGTATTGATTATGAGACACAGCCATGTATCAATAACTTAACATATATAATGTGGTTGTTGTTTTTTTTTGGTAAGACGTGACACAAATAATAACTTATTATTCTATCCACATTCACTGGATATGAGCAATCGTGTGCTCTGATTGGCTACTCTACTACTAGGATATCAGCTCCTTTACCGTGAGGAGAGAAAAACAAAATGGCGACGTGCATCAAGTTAGATATATCACTTTATCAAGTATTTAAAAGAAACAGAAATAGCTAAAAGAATATAGATTTTTTCCCCAATATCGCCTGTTCTACACTCCAGCCCAGTCGGTGGCAATAATGCACCTTTAAGTTGGTTTGCCAACCACCAAGGAACCCTAAAGAAGAAGAAGAAGCAGAAAACCCCCCAAAATACAAAAAAAAAGCAACAAAATATGGAATAAAAGTATTTGATGGCAAGAACGTATCTTTTTTATTTTTCAAGAATTATTATTATTATTATTATAGCATTTTTCACAAATTGGTCCTGTCATTTCGCCGGTTTGTTTACATTCTAAGCAGAAATGATTTTGTTGGATGTTTTGTATCAAGTTTTTATTGATCGAATTTGCAAAAAATAAAAATAAAAATGCTCTGTTTCTCAAAATCCAGTGAATGTGGATAGAATAAAACAGTTATTCCACTCAATCTCGTCGTACATGGCTACATGGTACTCGGTGCTACACGCCTCATTGGCTATCAGCTCATGTATGACTCGATTTTGTGGAATAACTGTTAAATAGTCCAAATTTCATAAATTAGTTTAATATATACCGTGTTTCTGTTTTTACTTCTAAAATTCTGGATAGATATTTGAAATTTGCACAATCAACTAACATGTAAATAATAATAATGCAGGACATTTTTAAAACACTAGTACCTAATACACTGATTCTTAAAAAAAACAACAACTTACACTTACTTTTTAATACATTACAGACAATAAATATAAATATAACCATACATGCATTGGTTATATTAACAGTTATATAGATAAACCAGTTAAAACTGCAAGTCATGTTTAGCGACTGCATTCACAGACACATGACAAATTAAAGGAAAATTCCCTTTTTACGGGGGATTTTGCTGGTGTGTTTTGAAGAAAGAGGGAAATGTATATCCAAATGAATACTGCAATTCATCTGACTGATCACCTTTATCCATATTCAGTACTTTTTCCCATATTAAAAGTGATTATTCCAAAATTAAATATGATTAACATATTTATCCTACCAAAATCACTCAGAGTCATGTTTGTGCGTTTAATAAATCTCTCAAAATTTAATTTTCCTCAGACAACAGACAGCATGCATGTGTACTTTAGGGATCAGGGAAAATTCATGATCTTTTTTTTTTTTTTATAAATATAAAAAGCAGACTTTTTTAAGTTATATTTATCTCTGAAAGCTGAAATGTTTCCTAATTCCTGTTCTAGAGGTTTATAAATGTCTTCTCTTATGAAGAGATCCTGAGTGGTAAAATAAGTCTTAATATATTCGATTTATCCCTGCCCACTCCGACGAAGCCTGAAAAAACCTGCCGTGACTCAGGGTAAGATCATTTCTGTGTAAACATAGATAATTCCAGAGGGTTTGTATACTTTTTTCACACAGCAGCAGCTGAAATAGATGTGTAGCGTGAAAAAAGCTAGACGTGGGTTTAGGTTATTTTTATTAATAGTTGAAATGACTGTACACAGAAACAGATCACTACAGTGTACCCAAAAATAGACCTTTATCTTAGCTGAAAAATCTGTTAGTCACACACACAAGTCACACACACAGACAAACACACATGCACACACACACACACACACATTTTATGTCTGTGTATATATATATATATATATATGTATATATATATATATATATATATATATATATATATATATATATATATATATATATATATATAAAATGTTCAAACATATTCAAGGTTTGTTTTTGGAGGTTACAGATCTTTAAAATGTAATTCTGTTGGGTTTGGTAGTTTGGTTTTAATTTTTCTTCAAGCAGTTGCTTTCCATCCATCCATCATCTGTAACTGCTTAACCTGTGCAGGTTCGCGGGCAAACTGGAGCCTATCCCAGCTGACTACGGGCAAAAGGCGGGGTACACCCTGGACAAGTCGCCAGGTCATCACAGGGCTGACACATAGACACAGACAACCATTCACACTCACATTCACACCTACGGTCAATTTAGAGTCACCAGTTAACCTAACCTGCATGTCTTTGGACTATAGGGGAAACCGGAGCACCCGGAGGAAACCCACGCGGACACGGAGAGAACATGCAAACTCCATACAGAAAGGCCCTCGCCGGCCACTGGGGTCGAACTTAGAACCTTCTTGCTGTGAGGTAACAGTGCTAACCACTACACCACTGTGCCGCACTCGATAATGTAATGATTTGTTTGTTCGGACAGGTTGGAAATTTGGCTCAAAACTGGAATGAATCCCATGTTTTGAGTCCTGAAATGAATAAAAACCTCACTGTGAACAGAATTCAATTCACTTTCTGTGAGTAAAGCGTGAAAGTGGTTTAGATTTGTACCTGTTGTAGACCTTAAACATCCTCCGTAACGTTCAGAATTGTCTCTACATGATTCCAACGCGGCGGCACGGTGGTGTAGTGGTTAGCGCTGTCGCCTCACAGCAAGAAGGTCCTGGGTTCGAGCCCCGGGGCCGGCGAGGGCCTTTCTGTGTGGAGTTTGCATGTTCTCCCCGTGTCCGCGTGGGTTTCCTCCGGGTGCTCCGGTTTCCCCCACAGTCCAAAGACATGCAGGTTAGGTTAACTGGTGACTCTAAATTGACCGTAGGTGTGAGTGTGAATGGTTGTCTGTGTCTATGTGTCAGCCCTGTGATGACCTGGCGACTTGTCCAGGGTGTACCCCGCCTTTCGCCCGTAGTCAGCTGGGATGGGCTCCAGCTTGCCAGCGACCCTGTAGAAGGATAAAGCGGCTAGAGATAATGAGATGAAATGAGATGATTCCAACGCATTTCAGTGCAAAGGAAGTGATGGTTTTAAAAGACTGATTTTTGTTGATTTAATTTGTGAACGCTTGGCTGTTTTTCGAGGATAACAAAAAGGACAGAATTATTTTTATCAACTTTATACCAAGGGCGGCACGGTGGTGTAGTGGTTAGCGCTGTCGCCTCACAGCAAGAAGGTCCGGGTTCGAGCCCCGTGGCCGGCGAGGGCCTTTCTTTCTGTGTGGAGTTTGCATGTTCTCCCCGTGTCCGCGTGGGTTTCCTCTGGGTGCTCCGGTTTCCCCCACAGTCCAAAGACATGCAGGTTAGGTTAACTGGTGACTCTAAATTGAGCGTAGGTGTGAATGTGAGTGTGAATGGTTGTCTGTGTCTATGTGTCAGCCCTGTGATGACCTGGCGACTTGTCCAGGGTGTACCCCGCCTTTCGCCCATAGTCAGCTGGGATAGGCTCCAGCTTGCCTGCGACCCTGTAGAAGGATAAAGCGGCTAGAGATAATGAGATGAGATGAGAACTTTATACCAACATAAGCACTTCAAACTATTTCTAGTCCTGAAAGCGTTCCTTTGATTAGCTCAGTATTGCAACACCTGCATCAATAGTGATGCGTTTCATGTGCATTAGATGTAAAATGAGGTAAGTATAAGGGCGTATCGTATGCGTCTGACATTAATAAGGCACTAGTGGTTCGGGAGCTTGTGTCCATGCAGCTGAAACCAATTCTTGAGCAGTTTCATGACGCTCACACAGATTCGTTCGTACGTGGACCGAAATGTGTGCTAATTCAACAGGACATATGTTACATGTTAGGACAAGGACAAGAAGGAGGTCCAGTTCTTCTCCACTGATTCCAGATAAGTCAGGAAATATTCTGCAGACAGGATGTTTCTAAACAGTGACCCCAACTCAGCAACAATCAGACAATCAGACTGAATCAGATCTAAATCTAGCTCTCTAAATAGGCCATGATAAAACAGGAAGCTGTGCAGCCACAATCTGGCAGTTAAGTACGCTGATTTGCAAAAAGGAGGAAGTTCTGGGGGAAAAACAAACGATTTAGAGTTTGATCTGCAGCCGTATTAAAGAGTGGACAATCCCCGGGATTAACCAGGGGCCTGGGAATATTAATTTTAGAAAAAAAAAAAAAAAACCTTGACGTGCCAGATTTACCATCCAGTCTCTGCCACTCCCTCCCTCCCTCACTCCCTTGCACATATATCCCAAAACATCACCTAGGGGTTTTTCATTTATTCTGATTACTGGTGTGAGAAAAAACCCTGCTTTTTAAAATATTTTATAATAAATGGGAGTAATATAGTCATGTGCTGCATTTGGTTTGGAATCTGCTACAGGATTTTTACTTTTTAAAGATATGAGAAAATGTATTTAAAGCAATTTGTATTTAAACCCAAATGTAGACATGTTTGACGTGGCGTGTTTTCTTCTTTTGCTAGTGCTACAAGTCTCATGTATCCAGTGTTGTAGTTGAGTTGCTAAACCTTGAGTCCAAGTCCAGTCTCGAGTCCCCAGTGTTCAAATCCGAGTCAAGTCCGAGTCATTAAAGAAAATTTCGAGTCGAGTCCGAGAACAAGACTCCAACCGCACCATTTGACGGTGGCTGTTGCTGCCTTTATGTGAAAGTGTTTCTGCTACTGTGTTGGACTAATGTTCCTGCTCAACTGCCCCATTTTAATTAATAGTCTACAGATAAAAAGCTTGTTCATCGCTCAGCAAGCCCTGCCCACTATCAACGGGGCAAATACCATGAGAGAAGGTTAACACTAGCTAGTTCATCACTCAGCAAGCAAGCCCTGCCCACTATCAACAGAGCAATGAACATAGCGTGCCACTTCCTTCTCTGGGTAGAGTCTTACCAAATGACGACTGAAGTTCGAGGTTGTCCCCGTCGTCTCCTCGATAGTTCTTCTACATATGGAACACATACGGTAGTAGTGCATTTTTCCCCCCCACTGCACGAGAAGTCTGTATAAGCAAAGCAGACAATCCTAGGGGCGTTCTCTCCAGGCATTTTAGCGCCATTAATGTTAGTTTGTTCCTCAACATGACGTATGAACAGGTGAATGTGCATTATCTTGCACAAAATTAGTATAAAAATTAATGAAGATATAAATATCTTATGCCAAATTATTATGGTATGTCACAAAAAATAAAGAAAAAAATCCGAGTCCTCGTCTCCAATTTATGAGTCTGAATGCAGTTAATGGACGAGTCCAAGTCTGAGTCATGAGTGCTCAAGTCCAAGTCAAGTCACAAGTCCTTAAAATTAGGGCACAAGTCAGACTCGAGTCCGAGTCCTGGACTCGACTATACAAGCCTGTAAGTAAGTAATCACCCTTTTATATGAACAAATGTGTTAAACAGCAAGGAGAAGTTTCAAGGAAAGTTCAATGTTGTTGTTCCTCATATTATCACTATTAGCCAACATGATATTTAAACTACACTGCTGTTGCATTCTCATGTCTGATTGGTCAAAAGGTGATTATTATTATTATTATTATTATTATTATAATAGGCGGCACGGTGGTGTAGTGGTTAGCGCTGTCGCCTCACAGCAAGAAGGTCCTGGGTTCGAGCCCCGTGGCCGGCGAGGGCCTTTCTGTGTGGAGTTTGCATGTTCTCCCCGTGTCCGCGTGGGTTTCCTCCGGGTGCTCCGGTTTCCCCCACAGTCCAAAGACATGCAGGTTAGGTTAACTGGTGACTCTAAATTGACCGTACCGGTAGGTGTGAATGTGAGTGTGAATGGTTGTCTATGTGTCAGCCCTGTGATGACCTGGCGACTTGTCCAGGGTGTACCCCGCCTTTCGCCCGTAGTCAGCTGGGATAGGCTCCAGCTTGCCTGCGACCCTGTAGAAGGATAAAGCGGCTAGAGATAATGAGATGAGATTATTATAATACGTTATCGTTACTACAGTAATACCTTCTGCAGGGACGTGTTTAGTGAACGGTCCACAAAATCTAAGGTTAATAATAAATGGATCAAAATAGACGTGTTGTTGTAATTGTTGATTTTCTGTAAGGAGAAGATTATTTAACATTTATGAAAGAAGTCTCCAGGGTCAGCAATTTGTAACTGTTCAAGTTAATGTTCTACGTAAATTGGAACAGCATGGGGGGGAAAAAAGGTGTCACGGTGCTGCAAATTTTCAGACTTATCAACTTCAAGAGAGGAAAAAAAAAAGCGAGACTGCAGCTTTCCACAATATTAGATGTAACTATAAATGGATAAAGTAAGATGTGTTGTTCTTAATAAATAAAAAAATATGTACATTTTAGGAAATTGCTGTAGTAGCTATACAAGGAATAAAACACTTTGGAAGGGGCTGTTATCGGAAATTAATGAACTTCTTTGTGGTAACAGTGACTCTGTTTTGTGTTGGGCTGCATCACCAGCCTGTTGTTGATTATGTTCCTATAACAGAACATCCTCCAAGTGTTTTATTCTTTAGTTAAAACTTAAGTATATAAATACGACTTTCCTGCTATTCTACAATTTTTTTTTATTTCAACAGTTTTGATCAATATTGTTCGTATTGATCATTATAAAATAATGATGATATATTTCAGGGAAATATTTTGCTTTAACTCTGTGTTTGGCTATAAAAAACCGACTGGAAGAAACTTCGTTTATGAGTGAACCTGTGATCGCTGAAAAAGCTTGACTGCTTACGTCTGTTTTTGCCGTTTTCATATATCATACAGAATACTGTGTCTTTCCTTCCATCTTGTGCTCTATTCTTCTTCCTCCACTTTGGCTTTCGTCTGCCGTCTCACCGTCATCCTGCCAATGAGTTGTGAAAACAAAGTAACAGACTGAAACAAAGTCATACCGAAACATGTGAATACAGTCTGTTAAAATGTTGAAGGTCATACTTGCATAACAAATATGAGTGTTAAATACAAGTCATTTGAGCTGTGAAAAAATTCCCCAGAAATAGAACTGTGTATTTGAGCAGTGGCAGAGTTTATCGCAGTGTGTGGCTGCTGCATCACCGCTGACTCATCGCTTACTCATTGTATGCTGGAACCCCAGTATAAATGCTTTTCTAGTTTTTCATCCAAATCCATCCATCCCTCCATCACATGTCAATGACTCTTGAATTGTCACTGTTCTTACTGGCTATAATTCAAATCCCATGTTTTCATCGTAACAGCTCATTCACAGGAATCTGTAAAGGTGTTAATTACTTTGCGAAAACAAAAATCGAATCGTTGATGTGGTGACGTCTTCTGTAATTAAACACTTCATTTATTTTGCTGTACATTCATGGAAGGAGTCTCCAGTTTCAGCGAGAAGGTTTTCCACCGCAGGAAAGTCTTCCCAGTGCGCCTTGTTTTCTTATCCTCATCTCTCACTTACCCGATGTACAGGATGATGACCAGGCTGCCTGACATGCTCAGAGCCGTGAGAAGAGCGAGAGTGATGATCAGAGTGTCTGCATGAAGCTGGACATGACTCACATCAACATGACGGAGGGAAGGGAGTGTTGCAATCTGTCTTGGTGGCAAAGTGGGCATGGGGGTGACTGACCGAGAGAGAGACAGACAGACAAAGCGAAAGATATTTTACAAACAAAAATCCAAGCATCCTATACATTTTACTCAGTTGTTCCTTATTATTCAAAACCACATTATCTAAAACTGAGACATTATTTTTGTATAGCGATAAATCTATCTGAACATTATCTTTCATTTTTAAAGCTCTAACCCCTATTCCATAAAAATAACAATGTGCATTTTGGGAATTCTGTACCATCTAAGATCCTGTGTCGCCAGGTTATCGCAGGGCTGACACACAGAGACAAACCACACTCTCATTCACACCGACGGTCAATTTAGAGCCACTAATTAGCCTAACCCACATGTCTTTGGACTGTGGGAGTAAACCAGATCACCCAGAGGAAATCCACGCAGGCATGAAGAGAACATACAAACCCCACACAGAAAAGCCCCGGTGAGCCACAAGGTTTGAATCCAGAACAGTGCTGCACCACCGTGCCATTCATTTCAACAATAACATTTTCTAAATTACATTTAATGTTTCATCACTGACAAAATAAAATCAGTTCTTAGGAACAAATGCAGCACTTCTCTCACCAGTCAGGATGAAGTGTGTGCGTGAGAGTGTAATGTCGTGTTGATCCAGCAGGAAGCAGCGATACACTCCCTGTTCACTCACACTCAGCTGGTTCAGGACGATTTTGGAGTCCTTCGTCACCACCAGAACTTCGAACCCATCCTCAGCTGAAAACTAACAAGGTGTAAAACATGACTGAATGGGGATGTGTGGAATTAATGCCATGTGGCAGGAAAATCTGTAGGCATTTTAATTTGTATTATTTGTATCCACGTTTTCTTGACAGAATTACGCAAATGTTAATGACAAACAATTTCTAATTTATAGCAGTTTATATAAAAAAAATAATAATACAAGGATAATCACAAATATCTCATGATACTGATTCAACACTATTGAGAAAATATTGCACTGTTTATACAATTATGTACCGGTAACATGTTTATTTGTTGTACAAAATTTTGATTTAAACAGTTATTTAACAAACTCATCCTTGATTATTTTTCTATAATATCATGACCCCAGATGTTTTATGTTTATCATCTGTACATGTCTTGAACCTGCTTTTGCTATGAGTATTTGGTTTGGATGTTAATGTTACTCAGCCCAAATCCAAATAAATTAAATGTGTCAGTGTGTGTGTGTGTGTGTGTGTACATGTGTGGCTCCTCGTTTCCAAGAGTAATGATACTCAGCATGTCCTACTACCAAATGGTGCCACGGGAGAAAACAATCCAATACTGCCTGCTCGCCCTCATTCACTAACAAGTGATGCTCTGAGAGAGAGAGAGAGAGAGAGAGAGAGAGAGAGAGAGAGAGAGAGATACAGGAAAATAAATAATTGTATGCATGTGTGGGTGTTTGCATGCATGTGTGTGTGTGTGTGTCACCTCCGCAGTCCTTCGGGGGTGTATCAGATTGACATATACGCAGCCCATACTGGCAGGAAGAGCAATTCATTACACTCTGAAACAATAAACCTGTCTCACACACACACACACACACACACACACACACACACACACAAATACAGTTCCTACCAGATTAATCACAAAACGAGAATGGCTCAAAACAAGTATAGGCATCTATTAAAGAGCTATAAGTGACAGAGACATTGAATTTGACCTTACCGCATTTATTTGGACACAGTCCTGAAAAGACAAAGCAAAACCATTGGAACACACACACACACACACACACACACACACACACACACACACACACACACACACACTAAAATAAAATTTTACTGGTATAATCTCTAATTTCTCCTTTTCCCCCTCAAACCTTCTGCAACAAAAACTTCTAGATGCTTCTTCAGGATCCTTTGCCCTTTATTCAGGATATTTATCATATCCCACTGGATAGCACCTGCACACAAAGGCCATGAGACGTAACAGGGAAGTTTACAAATTCAGGAATTGATTTCATCAGGTGGAAAAATCAATTATTCACAGACAAATGACTCCTTTAAGGGGGAGGCCACTAAATTTAGAGAATGTACGTGTACTATGTCAATACACTGAGAAAGGGTTTGTGGGTAAGCACAACACACAGATGTATATGTCTCTACAATCTCTACGATGAATGACTTCAATCTGTGTCGGAAATTTTGATTGGTTAAGCAGGAACACGTATCCAGTAGGTTTGGGGTTGGGAAGAAGCCAAAATAATACTTTAGTAATAATTTAGGGTGCTTCCACACACGACCTTTTTCTGCCAGAAAAAAAAAAAAAATCCCAAGTCAGATATGAAAAAAGTGTCTTATGTGATATGCGCTTTGTAACCATAGTAACACTCACAAGTTGTTGTTTTTAGTTAAATTGCAACTTCTATTTGTATTGGCACTTTGTCCTCCATGTTAATTTTTATGTCAATCTTTTTTTTATTTTGGTACTGTTTTCAACTTTGGAGGTACTGCTGTGACAAAAAAAAAATCCATAAAAAGTGATTCATGAAAGAAATGGCTTCCTAATTATGTTAAACCGGCCTTGTAGAACAAATTTCAAAACATTACAAAACAGTAAAGTGCAAATAATCTTCATGTAAATTCTTCTTAATCACGTTCAAAACTATGCTTCTTTCTCTGTACTTCAACAATACTTAAAGCATACTTTTTTATATTTTGTGCTCTCTACTTTCTGGTTTTATATATATTTCATACGAGCTCCATCCGGGACTTGTGAGGAAATCGATGAATAGTTTTGATAAATTTGGGTACAACCCCGATTCCAAAAAAGTTGGGACAAAGTACAAATTGTAAATAAAAACGGAATGCAATGATGTGGAAGTTTCAAAATTCCATATTTTATTCAGAATAGATCATAGATGACATATCAAATATTTAAACTGAGAAAATGTATCATTTAAAGAGAAAAATTAGGTGATTTTAAATTTCATGACAACAACACATCTCAAAAAAAAGTTGGGACAAGGCCATGTTTCCCACTGTGAGACATCCCCTTTTCTCTTTACAACAGTCTGTAAACGTCTGGGGACTGAGGAGACAAGTTGCTCAAGTTTAGGGATAGGAATATTAACCCATTCTTGTCTAATGTAGGATTCTAGTTGCTCAACTGTCTTAGGTCTTTTTTGTCGTGTCTTCCGTTTTATGATGCGCCAAATGTTTTCTGTGGGTGAAAGATCTGGACTGCAGGCTGGCCAGTTCAGTACCTGGACCCTTCTTCTATGCAGCCATGATGCTTTAATTGATGCACTATGTGGTTTGGCATTGTCATGTTGGAAAATCCAAGGTCTTCCCTGAAAGAGATGTCGTCTGGATGGGAGCATATGTTGCTCTAGAACCTGGATATACCTTTCAGCATTGATGGTGTCTTTCCAGATGTGTAAGCTGCCCATGCCACACGCACTAATGCAACCCCATACCATCAGAGATGCAGGCTTCTGAACTGAGCGCTGATAACAACTTGGGTCGTCCTTCTCCTCTTTAGTCCGAATGACATGGCGTCCCTGATTTCCATAAAGAACTTCAAATTTTGATTCGTCTGACCACAGAACAGTTTTCCACTTTGCCACCGTCCATTTTAAATGAGCCTTGGCCCAGAGAAGACGTCTGCGCTTCTGGATCATGTTTAGATACGGCTTCTTCTTTGAACTATAGAGTTTTAGCTGGCAACGGCGGATGGCACAGTGAATTGTGTTCACAGATAATGTTCTCTGGAAATATTCCTGAGCCCATTTTGTGATTTCCAATACAGAAGCATGCCTGTATGTGATGCAGTGTCGTCTAAGGGCCCGAAGATCATGGGCACCCAGTATGGTTTTCCGGCCTTGACTCTTACGCACAGATTCTTCCAGATTCTCTGAATCTTTTGATGATATTATGCACTGTAGATGATGATATGTTCAAACTCTTTGCAATTTTACACTGTCGAACTCCTTTCTGATATTGCTCCACTATTTGTCGGCGCAGAATTAGGGGGATTGGTGATCCTCTTCCCATCTTTACTTCTGAGAGCCGCTGCCACTCCAAGATGCTCTTTTTATACCCAGTCATGTTAATGACCTATTGCCAATTGACCTAATGAGTTGCAATTTGGTCCTCCAGCTGTTCCTTTTTTGTACCGTTAACTTTTCCAGCCTCTTATTGCCCCTGTCCCAACTTTTTTGAGATGTGTTGCTGTCATGAAATTTCAAATGAGCCAATATTTGGCATGAAATTTCAAAATGTCTCACTTTCGACATTTGATATGTTGTCTATGTTCTATTGTGAATACAATATCAGTTTTTGAGATTTGTAAATTATTGGATTCCGTTTTTATTTACAATTTGTACTTTGTCCCAACTTTTTTGGAATTGGGGTTGCACTTTTTGTTTGTGAATGTGTCGATATAATAAAAAGAAAATCACACGTTGGCTTGAAGATATGAAGTTTATCTTCTCGTGTTGAAAAACTCACATTTTTCATATGAAATATGTCGTGGATCTGAGTCACATATTTAAATAATATTGGCTGGCATTGAGTGGTATCTCAGATGTTTTTCCGTTCAGCTAGCATGATACTGAATGAGTCAAAGACGAGTGAATGGAATATATCTGATATACCATGAAAAAAAGCCAGCCAATATTATTATTATTATTATTATTATTATTATTATTATTATTATTATTATTATAATACATACACATTCGATGGAACAATTATAGATTTTACAAAAAGTTAAGACCAGGGTTTGCAAATTGTCACAGTCGCTAGCGCAGAAGTTTTACGTGTAATACATATCTTATGTCATTATCAATTCACTGCAACAATTTACTGTGAGCGCCGCCAGTAAACAAATAAATGCTTCTGCGCATGCACAGTAGAAAACTCTCTCACTGGATATTCACATCAGCTCCAACGTGTGATGTAATGTTGTCTTGACAACAATGCAATATCGTAAACCATATTCAACGCTCATTCTCCATTGGGTAGAGTGACATAATACATGTAGGATAAGCGATATGCTAACAATATTGCATGCTATCAAACCAAATGAAAGAAACCCACTAGAAGGGAATAGAACATGTTTTTACTTCATGGAAAAGGTGTCCTGTATGTATAATAATTCCCGATATTTCACTCTGATGATGTCACTCCCAGTGTTAACCCGCTGACTAGATGTGCATTGTCAAAATGGCGAACCGGTTCAAAATTAAAATTCTTTTGATTAACTTGTGGATTTTTTTTGGGACATGACCATATAATATAAAGAACATTAAATGGTGTTGTGAAGACATAAAGTTTATCTTCTTGTGTTGAAAAATATATGAATATATTTACCACTTTACACACACACACACACACAAGGTGGACAAGGCCCTCACCAATGCTCGGTTCCTGCCAGTGCCTTCTGAACTCGCTCTCATACTCAGTTTGTGCTCGGTACAAAGTAGTAAGATCTGCAGTGAAGAAGAGTGATATCGCATATTCAATCTTCTGCCTTTGATGTGAACTATCACCAAATGAATACCCTAATGGCTTTGGGAGAGTAAACACTAGCTTGTGGTTAAAGGTCTTTGGTCAGAGAGTGAACAAAGAAAACTAAAGCTGAGGTAATGAATGTTTTTGGGCTAACAAAACAAGCTGAGGTAATGAATGTTATTGTACTCACAGAACAATCTGAGGTAACAAATATTATTGTGCTAACAGAACAATCTGAGGTAATGAATGTCATGTACAGTAGCTAACAGAACAAGCTGAGGTAAAGATGGTTAAGTGCTAACAGAACAATCTGAAGTAATGAATGTTATGGAGCTAACAGGACAATATGAGGTAATGAATGTTATGGAATGAAGAGAACAATCTGAGGTAATGAATGTCATGTACAGTAGCTAACAGAACAAGCTGAGGTAAAGATGGTTATGTGCTAACAGAACAATCTGAGGTAATGAATGTTATGAAGCTAACAGGACAATATGAGGTAATGAATGTTATGGAATGAAGAGAACAATCTGAGGTAATGAATGTTATGGAGCTAACTGGACAATATGAGGTAATGAATGTTATGGAATGAAGAGAACAATCTGAGGTAATGAATGTTATGGAATGAAGAAGATAATCTGAGGTAATGAATGTTATGGAATGAAGAGAACAATCTGAGGTAATGAATGTTATGGAGCTAACAGCACAATCTAAGGTAATGAATGTTATGGAGCTAACAGCACAATCTGAGGTAATGAATGTTATGGAGCTAACAGGACAATCTGAGGTAATGAATGTTATGGAATGAAGAGAACAATCTGAGGTAATGAATGTTATGGAGCTAAGTGAGCTGAGCGAACAAACTGCATTTAAACAGAACTCGTGAATTTCTGATTTCAAAGTGGAAAGCCAAACACGAAACACACTATCACTATTAATGCTATGAGAACAGTCACAGGCAAAAACTGCATATCGGTAGCTAGCATGTTTTACATAAACAATGTACTGTAAGAGCATACAGACACAGGATAGAGATAAAACTGTCTGGAAAATTATTTACCTCAGATGTGTGAGTAAATTACTCAGAAAGGAAGATGAAATTACAGTATCATGACACTGAGGATGAATCACGAGGTTTATGAATGCCCCCATATTGATAAACTTTCATATTATGTAAAATCAAAACATGTAAAATTGGAGCTGCAGGCAGAAAAACAAACAAATTAGGCGACCAAATGCTATCTTGCTAATTAAGAAAACTAAGCTGACAAAATTTAGACAAATAGTCAATAATATCATGTTAAATAATTGGGATTGTTGTGGACTGTATTTTACAGCTGAGACGCTTTCTTTCTTTCTTTCTTTCTTTCTTTCTTTCTTTCTTTCTTTCTTTCTTTCTTTTCGGTCACAGGTTGCTGATTGTGTTCACATTATGTATATTGGCACCATATAGCTAGCTTACAGAAGAAAGCCTGGATCTCTGTGAAGTGTGTTTGCTTAAAGAACAAACAAATATCAAATATAATTATCTGACTATATTTAACTATCTCACCAAATTCTACACATTTCTATGTTAACATCTGAAATCATAGAAATAGAGACTTAATGACTGAAAAGTTTTTTTTTAAATATATAATCATACACACCGATGACACCAGAGAGCTGCATGCTGGTATCCTGGTAGGTGATGTAGGCATTACTGACAATCTTCTTCAGATCCATCTGCTCTTGGACAGTCATATCGTGTTTTGTGGAAATGAAGTCTTCGTGCATGTGGCGGATGGCAAGGTCACACTGTAGACACAACATCACACCGGGGATGACACACACCAGGATGAGCCAACAGACAGAAAAACGTCCGGGGGTCATTTGGAGCTTTTCCATGACGTCGTAACGTAGCATTATCAATGACGTTGATGATGTGTGTCTCACTACTTTTGCTCCTTGAATTCTAGCATGAACAAGACTGGTATCATTACACAATAATGCCAATCACAGACTGTGATATAAACATGAACCTTTGCTATAATCATAATGAATGATGAATACTCTGGGTGTGTTGTGTACAGTATAATCAACAGTTCCAGGGTATTCTCATCTAAGAACACATTGTCTTGCACTGCAACACATTCATGATATCAGAAGGGCTTCACCAGAGGCCAGATTATAGAAATGAGTGAAACAAGATATCACAAAACATTTGGGGATAACATTTTCCTCAAGCCCTGTGATGATCTGGCGACTTGTCCAGGGTGTACCCCCACCTCTCGCCCATAGTCAGCTGGGATAGGCTCCAGCTTGCCCGCGACCCTGTACAGGATAAAGCAGCTACAGATAATGGATGGATGGAACATTTTCCTCATGTTGGTATATTGATAAATTACTATGAAAAGACCTTACATGACTAAATTTACAAATATCCATCACACTTAACATTGATCACTCACTGAAATTGGTTCAATCTGCCATTTAAAGGAACAGTCCACCGTACTTCCATAATGAAATATGTTCTTCTCTGAATTGAGACGAGCTGATCCGTACCTCTCCGAGCTTTGCGCGACCTCCCAGTCAGTCAGACGCGCTGTCACTCCTGTTAGCAATGTAGCTAGGCTCAGCATGGCCAATGGTATTTTTTGGGGCTGTAGTCAGATGCGACCAAACTCTTCCACGTTTTTCCTGTTTACATAGGTTTATATGACCAGTGACATGAAACAAAGTTCAGTTACACAAATTGAAACGTGGCGATTTTCTATGCTATGGAATGTCCGGACTATAATGACAGGCGTACTAACACCTTCTGCGCGCTTTGACAGCGCATTGATAAGGTATCAATGCGCTGTCGAAGTGTGCAGAAGGTGTTAGTACGCCTGTCATTATAGTACGGACTTTCCATAGCATAGAAAATCGCCACGTTTCAATTTGTGTAACTGAACTTTGTTTCATGTCACTGGTCATATAAACCTATGTAAACAGGAAAAACGCGGAAGAGTTTGGTCGCATCTAACTACAGCCCCAAAAAATACCATTGGCCATGCTGAGCCTAACTACATTGCTAACAGGAGTGACAGCGCGTCTGACTGACTGGGAGGTCGCGCAAAGCTCGGAGAGGTACGGATCAGCTCGTCTCAATTCAGAGAAGAACATATTTCATTATGGAAGTACGGTGGACTGTTCCTTTAAGAAATTAAACATCATCAGAACTCATGAGTTCTGAACCAAAAACTTTATATATTCTTTAAAAAAACCCTTTTGAATGTAATACTTAATGTTTTACTTTCTCAATGTAGCCGTAAATCCACCAAATTGTAAGGTATGTTTATTATTTAATGCTTTATTTAGATATTAGTTGAACAGTAAGTTATGTCTCATGGTGGGCTTTAATGAGCTCGGTGGTTGTATTTGAACTGAAGAGGGGATTTTAGCAGCTTCCCCCTCTATTGCTCAGAGCAACATTAGCGTGCTGTAAGCCCACTCAGTGGTTAACCAGAAAATTGAAGACGTGCCCACCATACACCCTACACACGCTGACGTAAGAACCCATATCACATTGTGCAACAAGAAAAGGAAATTCTCTCTCTCTCTCTCTCTCTCTCTCTCTAATTTAAGATTTATGTTAAGTTCTTTCCTGCATCATAATTTTCCCATTCTTGTGTTTTAACTTAGAAGGTTAAACTTCATCAGATGTTACCATTATGGAAATTGGCCTAACGATTTCCATTAAATCTATTAACTGTTGGAATTATTTCATTTAAATGTTCTTCATTACTGTGTAATGGTGATGAAAATCTACTTTCCTTGCCCATCAGGATATACTGGTCAGGATTTAATAATGTTCTTTAGTTCTATTCCGTAATGTTTCTCATTAAAATATGTCCTATATGAGATGGTTTCGAATAGTTTTCTTGGCCTGAGATATTATATTAATTTTTCATTATGTAGGTTTCTTCTTACAGTCTTGCACAGAAATTTGCCATTTGTTCTGACTTAGACTCCAATTTCGTAAACTAGGTTTTGAAAAAAAAATAGATCCAACATCTACTCTTTTATCCTCATTGTTTATCAGAATCTGGTGATTAAAAACATTAGATTTAGTTACAGATGTAGAATATATTTATTAATTAATTTATTTGCTATATTTTTAATGAATGTTCGGTCTAGATAACTTCAAATCCTATTTATCATGGATTTGGAGTTATATGAACAGTAAGTTATGTCTCATTGCTCACTGAACCAATTTCAGTGAGTGATCAATGTTAAGTGTGATGGATTTTTGTAAATTTAGTCATGTACCAGTAAGGTCTTTTCATAGTAATTTCTCAATATACCAACATGAGGAAAATGTTAATGTTTTTCCCCCCTTCCGCTCTTCCCCATATCTTATTCTTTTTATATTTGTATATGTAAAATACTTAATTTAATTTATCTAGAAGTTTTTTCTCTATTTTCTATTCTCTGTTTAACCTGTAATGATGCTGCTGGAATCTTAATTTCCCTGACGGAACCCTCCCAAAGGGATCAATAAAGTTCTATCTAATCTAATCTAATCTAATCAGTGCTTTTGTGTTTCCTTGTAAAAAGTGTGCAAAAGTCTTAGGCACACGTAAAGAAATATTGTTGACCAAAAATGGCTTTAAAAAATTATGAAATTAAATGTTTCAGTATTAAAAAATACTATGAGTAAACAGTAAGTCATAATAAATGAAACAAAGTCAATATTTGGTGTGAGACGACCCTTTACTTTAAAAGAAAATAGTAGTCTCAGGTCCAATAAGTGCAGTTTTATAAGGAAATGAGCTGTAGGTTTTACTGAGCATCTTACAGAACCAGCCACAGTTCTTCTAGACACTTTGACTGTCACACTCGCTTCTTCATTTTGCACCAAAACTCAGTAGCCTTCATTATGATTTATTTTTTTAATCTGAAAAGTGCTCTCTTATGTAATATACTTTTTTCTGTAACATTTAATTTTGTGCTGGAAAAAATATGAACGTTTGGAACTCTAATGTAGAAGTCATACTATATATATATATATATATATATATATATATATATATATATATATATATATATATACACATTGACAAATTGCTGTAGTACAAGAGGAATAAAATAGCTCAGGATATGTGCTGTTATAGGAAAAGAATCAACTCTGCAGTGATAAAAGTAACTCTGCTTCATCACACCGCCCTGTAGTTGCTTACTTTCCTATAACAGCATACCCCCAAATGTTACATTGCCTACATACCAACCTCTATGGACGGTGCACGCAATAGGAACCATTACAAAACCACCAGCTACTAAGAAACAGAACAAATTAATTTACATTTAACACAGTCATTCTGTGTGTGGTGTCTGAAGCAGCAGCACATTGCGATCTGATAATCTATACTTGAGACAGATGTGAAATCTGCAGGCTAAGCAGTTCAATCCTATAGCCACGTCAAAGGTGGTCAAAGATTAAGTGTAATGGTATTCATGGCGCAACTGAATTCATGCAGCAAGAAGGTATTCTGTATTATTTCTCCAAAAAGAAGCATGTGACTTTCAACACTGGAACTTTCCAATAGACCAGTATCCTGATGAATATATATATACAGTATATATATATGCCCATATTATTTCTATCAGTCACTGGGCATGATTTCAGAAGATATTACAGTGTGCTCTCTGAAGGAACAGACTGAATTGAATAAACTTTCTTTAGGTTCATGATGAAAGATGTGTGCCGTGTGAAAACCACAGAAAGTCTCAGAATTGTATGATTATGTCAAAGCTAATTAGAAGGAGATGTGACAACCAAGCAAATACAGTGGTGCTTGAAAGTTTGTGAACCCTTTAGAATTTTCTAGATTTCTGCATAAATATGACCTAAAACATCATCAGATTTTCACACAAGTCCTAAAAGTAGATAAAGAGAACCCAGTGAAACAAATGAGACAAAAATATTATACTTGGTCATTTATTTATTGAAGAAAATGATCCAATATTACATATCTGTGAGTGGCAAAAGTATGTGAACCTTTGCTTTCAGTATCTGGTGTGACCTCCTTGTGCAGGAATAACTGCAACTAAACGTTTCTGGTAACTGTTGATCAGTCCTGCACACCAGCTTGGAGGAATTTTAGCCCATTCCTCCGTACAGAACAGCTTCAACTCTGGGATGTTGGTGGGTTTCCTCACATGAACTGCTCGCTTCAGGTCCTTCCACAACATTTCCATTGGATTAAGATCAGGACCTTGACTTGGCCATTCCAAAACATTAACTTTATTCTGCTTTAACCATTCTTTGGTAGAACGACTTGTGTTCTTAGGGTCGTTGTCTTGCTGCATGACCCACCTTCTCTTGAGATTCAGTTCATGGACAGATGTCCTGACATTTTCCTTTAGAATTCGCTGGTATAATTCAGAATTCATTGTTCCATCAATGATGGCAAGCCGTCCTGGCCCAGATGAAGCAAAACGGGCCCAAACCATGACACTACCACCACCATGTTTCACAGATGGGATAAGGTTCTGATGCTGGAATGCAGTGTTTTCCTTTCTCCAAACATAATGCTTCTCATTTAAACCAAAAAGTTCTATTTTGGTCTCATCCATCCACAAAACATTTTTCCAATAGCCTTCTGGCTTGTCCACGTGATCTTTGGCAAACTGCAGATGAGCAGCAATGTTGTTTTTGGAGAGCAGTGGCTTTCTCCTTGCAACCCTGCCATGCACACCATTGTTGTTCAGTGTTCTCCTGATGGTGGACTCATGAACATTATCATTAGCCAATGTGAGAGAGGCCTTCAGTTGCTTAGAAGTTACCCTGGGGTCCTTTGTGACCTCGCCGACTATTACACGCCTTGCTCTTGGAGTGATCTTTGTTGGTCGACCACTCCTGGGGAGGGTAACAATGATCTTGAATTTCCTCCATTTGTACACAATCTGTCTGACTGTGGATTGGTGGAGTCCAAACTCTTTAGAGATGGTTTTGTAACCTTTTCCAGCCTGATGGGCATCAACAATGCTTTTTCTGAGGTCCTCAGAAATCTCCTTTGTTCGTGCCATGATGCACTTCCACAAACATGTGTTGTGAAGATCAGGCTTTGATAGATCCCTGTTCTTTAAATAAAACAGGGTGCCCGCTCACACCTGATTGTCATCCCATTGATTGAAAACACCTGACTCTAATTTCACCTTCAAATTAACTGCTAATCCTAGAGGTTCACATACTTTTGCCACTCACAGATATGTAATATTGGATCATTTTCCTCAATAAATAAATGACCAAGTATAATATTTTTGTCTCATTTGTTTAACTGGGTTCTCTTTATCTACTTTTAGGACTTGTGTGAAAATCTGATGATGTTTTAGGTCATATTTATGCAGAAATATAGAAAATTCTCCAGGGTTCACAAACTTTCAAGCACCACTGTATAACACATCTCACATCATCAGATCGCTGCTATACCAGTGCCCCACCTAAAATCATAAAGGCAAGACCATAAACGTGGTTATTTAGTGCGTCAGACTGGGTGTAGGGCACTTAGTCATTGTGTGTGTCTCCACTGGCGGGATTCCAATGATCAAATGATTCATCTTCAGTAATGGCTTTATCCTGATCAGCCTTGGATCTGGATTGATCTGGAGCCTATCTCAGAAACACCAGGCATGAGTTGGGAATACACCTTGGATGGGATACCAGACCATTTCAAAGTACCACACACACACACACACACACACACACACACACACACACACACACACACACACACACACACAGAGTCATTCACCTAGGGTCAGTTAAGCATCGCCAATCTACTACCCACATGTTTTTCAGGTGAGAACCTGGAGAAACCCACATCCACACGCAGAGATTAATCCAGGCTTAGAACTATGATAGTCTACAGTGTAGATCCAACTTTTAAAATAAGTAAGTCACACTAAAACAAAAATATATCAACTCACCAGGGTGATTTTAAATGCTATTTCGGATAACACCAGATTACTATAAGAGTAATCAGTGTATTTAGTTGATGTTTGAATGAACGTACTGAGTTGGGAAGAACAGGCGGAGCTAAGCAGGGAGGCGGGCGCAGGGGTGGTCAGTACCTCCCTAGCATCAACACACAAGCAAAATACTCCCTGGAAAAATGGTTGACTTATTTTTACATTAAGAATATGAATTATTTGTTGGATTTCTTCAGCATATTCTTATTTACCATTACCTAATGATATTAAATTTGTAACATGAATGTATTTCATAAGATGTAGCCTAATGTTAAGTTAGCTAGGACTCCACATGGCTATGACACCACAAGGTGTGTGCTTTTTATGTCTGATGGAGATCCTACTCACTCAGTACACCGACGGGTTGGCCTTTTTGCCATAATGTATGTGGATTAGTATTTTGCCCCGCCCTCGATCACTACCCTCATCATCAGTACATCATTGGCCACACCCCTGGTGGGAGGGTAGGAAATCCGGTTTCCAGCTGTCATGAATGTGTCTCTTGTGAAGTCAAGTCTTTGTGTGTCGGCCATGTTGAAAAATTCAACCTCTGACATGTGGAGTGAGTCAGCAAAAGCATTAACTGAACACTCTGTCTTGCTCACATTACTTATATCAAAGTAATGCAAATCATACCGGTAGGAAGCTTCATACTGGAATTCATTCAAATGTGTATTTTTTATGAAAACATTTCATGATTATAGCTATTAAATAGCTAATAACCTGGTATCTTGGTGAACTCTGAGGTAAATAGCGAGTCAGCCTGGCCAAGGGTACTGGGACACCTACATATACGTAGATATAGATGTTCACCTCTAGGTTATATCTTGTAGAATATGTTTCTCACTTTATGCTTTTATCATTCGCACACCGTTTAACATTTAGCTGTGTAGCATTTAGCATTTGTCCCAGGAGCTGTTTCCTTTCTTTTTTTTTTTTTTTTGGGTCAATACTAGACAGAGAGTGAAAACAGTCCTGAAATGTAGAGCTAGCAAGAGTGAGTGTTTCTGTGTGGGCTGTTTTGTTTGAGTTTCTGGACAGGAGGGAGAGCGAGAGGGCTGTTTGTTTAATCCGGGCACATGATTTGTGTGTGTCTGAGTGTGAGTGTGTGTGTGTATAAAGGTACAGGAACAGTTCAGCGAAAGAAACTTGAACATGCTTGACTGAGTACATGAAATGTCACAGACTAAAATTACGCACCGTAAAAGAATTCTTTGGGTGTGACTTGAGATCGATGATCTTAGAAAGCAGCATGTGATCGGCCGATTTCATGACCAAAGACTGCCAATGAGGAAGATCGGACTGTGTCAGGAGGACATCTTCCAATTTTACCAAAACTCACATGACAGCTACAAACATGCTAGTGGTGACAGCAAACTGTAACCAAAACATGTTAATAAATACTCTCATGGCGATGGTGAAGCGTAAATAAAACATGCTAATAAACAGAAAAAATATCCTTATTATCTCAAGTTCACTTTGAAGAATATTTGTGATGAAATCCTTATATATTTATTAGTGCTGTCAAAAATGTTGCGTTATTAACGCGTTAACTTGACTCAGTTTTAACGGCGATAATTTTTTTATTGTGAGATTAATGCTCTGTGACATGATGTAGGTTTTTCATAAGCTTTTGAAACTGCCAGGAACTTGGAACAGAAAACCGATAGCAGCTAGACTGTAATGCCCCGCATAGCCAGAGTCCTTTGCCCCCCCCAAAGAACCAGCGCGGGCAGGGCGCGCTAGTAGAGATGGGATTTATGGCTCTTTGATGGGATCCGCATCTTTGTGATCCGTTCTTTGAAAAGAGCCGTTCAAAAGACTGGCTCATTTGGCTCTTTTTAAATATTTATTCAGTTTTAAGAAGACAGCGTCTAAAGAAGCCAGATCCCTCTGAACTGTAAACTCAATGCTATCCCAGAAATCCTTCCTGTAATATGCAAATTTGGCCGCCTCCGATTGGACAGCGCGACGCATCAACAGGCAGAAAGTGTAAAAGTACAAAATGTGTTAAGTGAGCTGAAACAGTAAAGATCAGATTCAATGCAATATTTATCAACGAACAACTTAAAGTTAATATAATAGTGTACTTTATATTATAATCAAGCATGTCAAGCCTACCGTCACTGTGAGTTGTAGACTAACTCAAGCAGTAGATCACTTCACTCATGGTTCTTTTACTAGCACCAGTGCTCGGCTTAGGTTTCACGTTGCAGTGGCTGTGTCAAGACGTGTTATGCTTTGCAATAAAAATAACATTGATACAAAGCAAGCCCATTCACTTTTTTATGCTGATAAGAGAATTACAATGGTTTTTCATGTGACAAAAGTGTGCGATTAAATTGCGATTAATCGCGAGTTAACTATGAGGTGAAAATCTCAGGTGAAAATCTATGTCTATAACTGCACTTTTGTTTGCATAGCTACGTATATAGAGGATGTTATACGGTAGCATGAAGATATGAAGTGTATCTTCAAGCGGTGAATATATTCACGAGTGAGCAAAGTGAATGAGCGAAATATTTTCAACACGAGAAGATAAACTTAATATCTTCGTGCCACCGTGTAATGTTTTTATATCATACGGACACGTCCACAAAAAACCCCCGCAAGTTAATCAAAAGAATTTTAATCTTGAACCGGTTCACCATTTTGACAATGCGCGTCTAGTCAGCAGGAAAACGCTGGGAGTGATGTCATTGGAGTAAAATATCGGTGATTATTATACATACAGGACACTTTTTCCATGGAATAAAAACATGCATTCTATTCCCTTCTAAAGGGTTTCATTCATTTGGTTTGAGAGCATGCAATATTGTTAGCATATCGCTTATCCTACACATATTACATCACTCTACCCAATGGAGAATGAGCATTGAATATAGTTTACAATATGATGTCACACATCAGAGACGTAAAACTTCTGTGCTAGCGAGCAACTGTCACAATTTGTAAACAAACATGGCCACCAGGTTTGTTCGTTAAATACGGAAGATTTTGAGAGAATTTTGAAAGAGAAAGTTGCGTTGAACACTCGAAAGAAATGTATAATAATAATAATAATAATAATAATAATAATAATAGCTGGCTTTTTTCTTGGTATATCAGATATATTCCATTCAGCTACTCATCTTCGACTCATTCATTATTTCCATCCAAGATGGCGCCGCGGATGGCTGCCTCGGGACTTCTCTCTCTTGTACTTCTATGTTTTGTGTAATTGTTGTGTTAATTCTTCTCCGTGCTTTCACGGAAAGCTGCCGCGCTGAGGTTTTTTAAATGTTTCCACATAGTGCTCCTGATAGGAGCATAATGCGGAGGTGTTTTTTTCCTCTCATCTCGCATTTCTCTGCCTCTCCTCCCCTGAGCTTTCCTGCTTCTGCTCTGCTGACTCGTCTTGTCTGAGAGACCCTTTCTGCATTGTTCTTCAAATCAAAATCATGGATTTGATAAACTGGTCTCTTCACGCAATTGACACAATCTTCTCGACGAGAAGCCTGGGTTCGGGAGAACCAGTCTGTCCTGCCGGGACATTCGCAGCTGGATATACGATGGACGCATGGGAGAAGTGGTGTGTCGTGTGCCTGGCGGTTCTTTCTGTGGAGGACATTGAGGATTTTTACCTATTCAGAACCATGATCACAGGACTTTTGCTGATTGAACTAGGCATTGCCCTGGTGTATCGAGGAAATCAGAAAACGGTGACAGCTGTTCAAAGCTCCATAAAGCTGCCCGACATGATTGAAGCGGTGGGCAGAGCTGTCGGCACTCAGACTGTGGCTATTCAGAACTTGAGCCGCTCTGTGGATTCCATCTTGGAGAAGTTGATGGCTTTGCAGAGAGCAATGGATCATTTTAGTGACCAGAATGGACGAGTGGGGTAGTCTGCCACGTCTACCCGTTTCAAGCCTAAACAAATTCCAATCTTATCTTCGGCTCCCTCAGCCAGCACTGCCTTGGTCAAGGTCATTGCTGGAGCAACAATCTTCCCCTGAAGATCACTGCAGTTAGACTCTCTCTCTGTATTCCCTACTATTGCACCATTCCTTTGTTTTGTTTGTTGTTTGTTTGTTTTGTGTATACGCTTTTATCTGTGTTGTACTATTAAAGCTAAGTGGTACCGGAGTCAAATTCCTCGTGTGCGTTCGCATACCTGGCAATAAAAGTGTTTCTGATTCTGATTCAGTATCATGCTAGCTGAATCGAATATATCTGATATATCCAGGGCTTTGAACCAGAATTTTTTTCCTATTGGTTCGTTCCGAACAGAAACGGAATTTTAACGTTTCCGGTTTTGGGTTCCACCATTAAATAGACGTTCCCAAACCCGTTAGAACAAAAAAAATTTCATTCCCGGAACGGTTAATTACGTTCCCTGTCAGCTGTTTAACAAATGGCTATAAAATTATGTCTCTGTCTCATCCAGCTTAAGCCAAATGTAGGCTAATTCTATTACAACCTTCATTAAATAAGACAAGAAATAATTCAAAACAATTATTATTTCAAATGTTGGCGATTTGGATTCTCAGTATGTCTTCCCATCTACACAAACAGAAAAAGTGCCAAAAAAGAAAGATAATTCATTTACTGTGTTACCAAAGGCTAGTCAGGCCCTATGCATTGATAGGCTAACAGAGGTTAACGTCATTTAATGTTCGCGAGCCTATCATTAATGTGGACAAATATATTGATATCGTGTTTGAAATTGACGTTTTTGAATAACGATAGACTGCAATATTTACCTCTTATTTAAGATGTGGAGACGTGATAGTAGTCCACCCTCCCGCTCTCTACATTCAGTCAGCGAACGTCACACAGGAAGTGAACCCCAGCGGGTCATAGAAACTTGCACAGGAGAAGAATTACTTTTTTATTTGTAGGCTACGGAAACTTTGAGGAACGAAATAAAAACCGGTATTAACCGGTTACCATTATTTTTAATAAGCGTTTCTGTTCCGGAACATAAAAAATAATAAAATTTCTGGTTTCGTTTCTGTTCCATGTGAAATAGAAAAAGTTCCCGGTTTTTGTTTTCGTTCCTTGAACCGGTTCAAAGCCCTGGATATATCACTCAACGCCAGCCAATATTATTTAAATATGTCACTCAGATCTGTGATGTATTTCGTATGAAAAATGCAAGTTTTTCAACACGAGAAGATAAACTTCATATTTTCAAGCCAATGTGTGATTTTCTTTTTATTATATCGACACATTCACAAACAAAAAGTACCCAAATTTATCAAAACAATTCATCAATTTCCTCATGAGTGACATATAGAGATTTATGTCACGGTTTTGGTTCTGCACGTTCCGGATGTAGCCTGTATGAAAAATACGAGTGGCGTATTTCCCAGTAAAACACTCATGTCTCTCTATAAATATATTTTTATCCAGATGTTGATCCTTGAAGAAGAGCAATTGTTTGTTGATGTATCAAAAGTTATAAAGAAAACTGAGGGGGGGGAAAAAAAGAATGTTCATATTTATGTGAGGATATCTTTCGTAAGCAGAACGTAGTCCTTTTCTTAAATCACAGGTTGGAGCTTCATTGTCTATTTAATATTACTGCACAGTCTGTTAGAGAATCCAGGCAAGATTCGACTGTCTCATATAGCATGACTAGGTATAATCATAAAAAACTGCTGAGATCTCACTATCTCTCTGTAAATGACACGCACCAGTGTCCTGTGGTGTGAACGTGACTGCCGACCTTAATCAGATCATCTGTTGCTATTTATCCTGACAACAAAGATCCCAATTAAAATGATTATCAAGGACAGATAATGCCAGTAATTTGCAGGTCACTGATTATGCAATGAAACTATTAAAAGATGTTTGCTGAATTCAAAGCATCTCTAAAGACAAACAGGCAGACAGTATAGAGAGTAGAGCCATGGTAGGGTAAGACAGTGGCTCAGTACTGAAGGGAAACGTGAAATGGGGGGAAAGAAAGAAAGCACAACTTTATTCATCACACACTTGTGAAATTCCTCTCTGCATTTAACCCATCTGAACACACGTGTCCGCAATGAACACACACATACATACCCAGAGCAGTGGGCAGCCATGCTAACAGTGCCTGGGGAGCAGTTGGGAGTTTGGTGCCTCGCTCAAGGGCACCTCAGCCCAAGGCCGTCCCATATTAACCTAACCGCATGTCTTTGGGGGAAACCGGAGCACCCGGAGGAAACCCACGCGGACACGGGGAGAACATGCAAACTCCACACAGAAAGGCCCCCGCCAGCCGCTGGGCTCGAACCCAGAACCTTCTTGCTGTGAGGCGACTGTGCTAACCACTTACACCGCCGTGCCGCCCAGAGCTTGTGATTTAAAGCAATTATAATGTACAGTGTTTTGTATGAGTATTCACGGTACTTGAACTTTTTTAATCTTGTAATTTTACAACCGGGAACTGAAATGGACTTATATGGAATTATATACACTACCATTCAAAAGTTTGGGGTCACCCAGACAATTTTGTGTTTTCCATGAAAAGTCACACTTTTATTTACCACCATAAGTTGTAAAATGAATAGAAAATATAGTCAAGACATTTTTCTGGCCATTTTGAGCATTTAATCGACCCCACAAATGTGATGCTCCAGAAACTCAATCTGCTCAAAGGAAGGTCAGTTTTATAGCTTCTCTAAAGAGCTCAACTGTTTTCAGCTGTGCTAACATGATTGTACAAGGGTTTTCTAATCATCCATTAGCCTTCTGAGGCAATGAGCAAACACATTGTACCATTAGAACACTGGAGTGAGAGTTGCTGGAAATGGGCCTCTATACACCTATGGAGATATTGCACCAAAAACCAGACATTTGCAGCTAGAATAGTCATTTACCACATTAGCAATGTATAGAGTGGATTTCTGATTAGTTTAAAGTGATCTTCATTGAAAAGAACAGTGCTTTTCTTTCAAAAATAAGGACATTTCAAAGTGACCCCAAACTTTTGAACGGTAGTGTATGTCATGAATTTACACAAAGTAGCCCATAATATTGAAGTGTGGGGTAAATCAATATAGTTTGAAATGCTGAGAAATTCCTAAATACATATATGTTATTTACCAGCTGGGAGGTCCATATGGTCAAATACCGTGACCGAGGTCTTGAAAGTACTGAGCGAAGCCCTCTGGGCTGAGGTCAGTATTCAAGGCCAAGGTCACGGTATTTCACCATATGGACCGACCTTAAGCTGGTAAATAATATATTTATTTTTTTCTTTACCAAATTCTTACAGAAAATGAGAGCGCCCGAAAGGGAGAGCTGAGCCGCCATTTTGAATCCTCAGTCACAGCTGTAATGCAAATTGCTTCCTCCTCAGGATACAAGTGCACTTCCATGGCAGGAGAAAAACTACATTTTGCCACCTATGTAGTCCCCTACTTATACAAATAGGAGTCATTCAGGATTCAGCCATGTTTTTGCTCGGCGTTAGCAAGTTAGAAGTTTTTAGCTTTCTCCTGAAATGTTTTCTTTTATTTCTTCTTCCTCAGGGTAGTAAAACTCACTTTTGCTGTGAACACTGTCATTATCACTATCCATGCTGTAAAATTAATGCTATTCTCCTGAGAAATGCTGGCAAAAATGTATAAGATTTTTGATAATCTTATAAATAAATCTTATTAAAAAAAGATAAATGTTGACAAAAAATGCTACTATGTTTATTGTTGTTGTGAACGAGCGAGTCGCCAGAGGTCCGTAACTGGGGTCCGTAACTGGGGTCCGTACCATAGGATACAGGCCCGCTTGCCAGCCAGTCAGAGCGCAGGATTTGATGGAAACCGCACAGCAAATTTTTATAATAATAATAATAATAAATTATTAGGGCGGCACGGTGGTGTAGTGGTTAGCGCTGTCGCCTCACAGCAAGAAGGTCTGGGTTCGAGCCCCGTGGCCGACGAGGGCCTTTCTGTGCGGAGTTTGCATGTTCTCCCCGTGTCCGCGTGGGTTTCCTCCGGGTGCTCCGGTTTCCCCCACAGTCCAAAGACATGCAGGTTATAGGTCAGGGGTGTCAAACCTGATCCATAAAGGGCCTTGTGGCTGCAGGTTTTCATTCCAGCCATGCAGCAGCACACCTGACTTGGCTCATTCAATCAACTGAACTGTCTTCACACAGTCAAATACTTGCAGCCACACCCACCCTTGATTAAAGGGTGGGTGTGTCAGTTGATTGAATAAGCCAAATCAGGGTGCTGCTGCATGGCTGGAATGAAAACCTGCAGCCACACGGCCCTTTATGGATCAGGTTTGACACCCCTGGTGTAGGTTAACTGGTGACTCTAAATTGAGCGTAGGTGTGAATGTGAGTGCGAATGGTTGTCTGTGTCTATGTGTCAGCCCTGTGATGACCTGGCGACTTGTCCAGGGTGTACCCCGCCTTTCACCCGTAGTCAGCTGGGATAGGCTCCAGCTTGCCTGCGACCCTGTAGAACAGGATAAAGCGGCTAAAGATAATGAGATGAGATGAGATAAATTATTAGGATTCTGTTGAGCTTATGGTACAACTTCTGTATTTCTGTATCGAAAAGAAAGTTAAACAGTTGTTGTTGTTGTTGTTGTTTACTTTCTGATATTTTTTGCTTACTTAAAAACATTTTCGTCATTCTGAATAACTTCATTCTGAATTCAGATTTAAATTAACTGACATATACTCACCCTGACCTCGAAAATCGTCTGAAAATCTCTCTGTTTACTTTGCTTTACTTTTCTTTACTTTATATGAAAAATGTATATGCAGGAGAGAGACAGGCGCCGTTACTACAGCAACGGCAAGCGCGCGAGACCGCAAGTCCTGTCAGTAGTGTACCATCCGCTGAGAAGTTATTCACGATTTCTGATTGGCCCAAAAGATAAACACGTCACCAGCGCCGCCATGTTGGACAGGGCAACTTTCCAATCTAGCGTTGTGTTAAAAGCTAAACAGGGCAACGGCGCCGCCATCTTGAATGGGACAAGTTTGCAGGTTGAGCTCACTGACTTGTATGGAATGAAACCATGCGGGCGACGATTTTATCAACAAAAAATGTCACTCCGCTCGAAACAAGGAAACAAATATTTACTTATTTGGTGTATTTTTTAAAGTTTGTTCATTAAAATTTGTTTGTATGTTCATTTTAATTCCTTCATCTTCAGTAACTTCTTCCTTCTGGTCAGGCTCATGGTGGATCCAGAGCCCAAACAAGGTGATGGTTTAGCTAGCCCCCTGATGGTTGGTTTAGCCCCGGGGCGGCACGGTGGTGTAGTGGTTAGCACTGTCGCCTCACAGCAAGAAGGTCCGGGTTCGAGCCCAGCGCCCGACAGGGGCCTTTCTGTGCGGAGTTTGCATGTTCTCCCCGTGTCCGCGTGGGTTTCCTCCGGGTGCTCCGGTTTCCCCCACAGTCCAAAGACATGCAGGTTAGGTTAACTGGTGACTCTAAATTGACCGTAGGTGTGAATGTGAGTGCGAATGGTTGTCTCTGTCTATATGTCAGCCCTGTGATGACCTGGCGACTTGTCCAGGGTGTACCCCACCTTTCGCCCGTAGTCAGCTGGGATAGGCTCCAGCTTGCCTGCGACCCTGTAGGACAGGATAAAGTGGCTACAGATAATGGATGGATGGCTTAGCCACCAGTGTATTAGCTCCATCTTCACGTGGTTGAACCCCATGTTTAAATGTGAATAAGGTTGATCAAACTAGGTTCGATTTAAAGAGAACAGAGCTTTTTTTTAAAGGAAAGTTTGAACTTGAAGTTTTTGACTGGATTTTTCATTTGACTTGTGTAGTGTAAACTAACTAAAAGTAGTTGAAGAAACTCTGACTAGCTAGCTGAATCAAATCCAGGGTTTGCATGTTTAAATATATGCTAGTTCAACAGAGTGGTTTTAAAGGACATTCTAACGATGCAATCGTCATTCTATCAAACATATCATTCACCGGTAATAATTACCACTTGAAGAATGTAAGCTGTTCAGCATGTTAGCGGTCATGGCAAAATAGCTGCCAATCAAAATATGGCTGTGGGCTATATAATTTCTGATCCTTAACTCTAAAAAGTGATAAATTACTGTTATTTGTGTCTTAGAAGACAAAATTATGATCAAACTTAGTTCAGTTCAATAATGGGGCTAATACACTGGCGGCTAAACCACCGTAAACCGAATCGCCTGCACAAAACTGTTTTACTGATTGTTTCCAGTGATTAGGCTTAATCAGAATATTAATATTGCAGCTATATTTACTTTTGCATCACTGCAATATGGAGACATTTATAACTGAAGCAATTTTTCTGGAAATTGGTTGAACATTGAACAAATTACAGGCCAGACAAAGTATTACTCACTCTACATATGATCATTAGTGTTTCTTTCCATCAAAAGCACAAATTTAAACTCGCAGGATTAATACGTGCAGTTCACATAATGTAAAAGATATGAAAACATATTATTGTGTTATTTTCTTAAGCCAGTATCTCACTGGGCTGCGACAGCTTGTGACAAATTGCGAATGCCATTCGCGAGAGAGTTTCAAAAGTGTCTTGAAACATTCATGGGGCTTCTCAATTTCCTCGCATGAGTCACAAAGTGTCGCTCCTTCGTCGCTGAAATTTTGAACATGTTCAAAAAATTCGTGCTACAAAATTTCTCTCAAAATAGCCGCAAATGCATCGCTGGTGTCGCAAAGCTGTCCCAAACCCTTCTCACGTCAGTTTCCGTGAGACAGGAAGTGCAAGTGTATCTCACTGGGCTGCGACAGCCTGCGACTAGTTGGAGACACAACAACTGCGATAAAATATGCGAATATCAATTCAGTGTGATTCCAAGTGAAAATTGTCAGTAATTCGCATATTTTGTCGCAATTGTTGTGTCTCCAACTAGTCGCAGGCTGTCGCAGTTCAGTGAGATACTACCCTTATTTTGCCCAGTCAGTGGTGCTCTTTAAGTCTAGTAGCTCATTTATAAGCAGATATTGCTTATCATAAAAGTCATACAGCGGGTTCGATGCTGGCAAATTCCTTTTCTCTGAACACAACGTTCACCAGAAGGATTTCAGTTATTAGACTAATGTGTATCTAATAATCTTTCTTGAACATCTCTGTTGATAGGCTGAGACTAATCAGCCCTTCCATCAGCCAATTCTTCGGTTTCTCTAATCAGTCTTTTATAAATACTGATCCAAACCTTTTAGTACATGTATTTATGACTGGAACTCAGTCTGGGACTCTGAAAGATGACAAAATGGACACTGATGCAATCATTTGGAAAGAAAGCACAACTTTATTCATCACACACTTGTGAAATTCTTCTCTGCATTTAACCCATCTGAAGCAGTGAACACACACACATGCACATACACGTGAGCAATGAGCACACACACATACATACCCAGAGCAGTGGGCAGCCATGCTAACAGCGCCCGGGGAGCAGTTAGGAGTTCGGTGCCTCGCTCAAGGGCACCTCAGCCCAAGGCCGCCCCATATTAACCTAACCGCATGCCTTTGGACTGTGGGGGAAACCGGAGCACCCGGAGGAAACCTACACAGAAACGGGAAGAACATGCAAACTCCACACAGAAAGGCCCTCGCCAGCCATTGGGCTCAAACCCAGGACCTTCTTGCTGTGAGGCGACTGTGCTAACCACTTTCACCACTGTGCCGCCCATTTGGAACATGTTAAAACAATGCTGGTCGGAGATTGTAGTACTAAGTTGTGTATTTTGTGGTAGATAATGATTTATTCCTCAGAGTTGTAGAAATAAAATCTCATCTCATTATCTCTAGCCGCTTTATCCTTCTACAGGGTCGCAGGCAAGCTGGAGCCTATCCCAGCTGACTATGGGCGAAAGGCGGGGTACACCCTGGACAAGTCGCCAGGTCATCACAGGGCTGACACATAGACACAGACAACCATTCACACTCACATTCACACCTACGGTCAATTTAGAGTCACCAGTTAACCTAATCTGCATGTCTTTGGACTGTGGGGGAAACCGGAACACCCGGAGGAAACCCACACGGACACGGGGAGAACATGCAAACTCCGCACAGAAAGGCCCTCGCCGGCCATGGGGCTCGAACCCAGGACCTTCTTGCTGTGAGGCGACAGTGCTAACCACTACACCACCGTTCCGCCAGAAATAAAATGTAAATTTTTTTTTTAAAAGGTAAATCCATCTATCATCTGTAGTCACTTACCCTGTTCTACAGGGTTGCAGACAAGCTGGAGCCTATCCCAGCTGACTATGGGCGAGAGGCGGGGTACACCCTGGACAAGTCACAAGGTCATCGCATGGCTGACACAGAGACAAACAACCATTCACACTCAAACCTACGGTCAATTTAGAGCCACCAATTAACCTAACCTGCATGTCTTTGGACTGTGGGGTAAATCGGAGCACCTGGAAGAAACCCACGCAGACATGGGGAGAACGTGCAAACTCCACACAGAAAGGCCCTCGCTGCCAGGATATTTCTACCTGGTTGTCTTTAAATGATAGTCTTGCATCAGCTTCTCTGACAACAATGCTGCTGTGATACACATTATTTAATCATGTCTTCCTGGTAAAAGTTACAAGATACAGTAAAGCACTGAAAATAATCTAACATTGGCTTGTATAATGATCATATTTTTAAAGTTTTCTTCCATTTTCCATATAATCACAGCTTTCATCTGAAATATTTTATACTCAAGGGATAAGTATTAAACATCTACAGTTATTAAGGGTTCTTCGTTTTGTCTGTTTTGTCTGTATTTCTGTTTTCAGATATAGGAGATTTGGATTTGCAATATCCAAAGTTTTTCTCTTTGTTGTGTCATTAAACAGTATAATCCCCCCCCCCGTAGAAGAAATCATGAGGTATGTCAGATGATGATACTGTATCACAGATTGCCATCACAATGAAGGGCTTTACGGTTTCTCACTAAACATGACAAGCTGCACTTTGTTTGGGTGTATTAACGTCAAGGCTGGTTAGGGAATGAGTTTCTAGCTGCTATAGCGTAAGTGATAACTTGCTTCTAGGATGTTCCACAATAAATATAACTACAAATAGATACAAAGTGAACACAATGCGCTCAACATTGTTTAATAAATACAAATTCTAGGCATTGACAAATTCCTGTGGTAGAAACCATGTTGTGTTTTATTTCTTACTTCAAACACTCACTCGAAGGTGAGAACATCCCTTACAAAAAAGAAGTTTATTCAAGTGTGCTTCTAGTATACTCTTTTTAAACTAAAAATATGAGAGTATGCTTTCATTTTACTTTTTATTTACTTATCAGATATATACTTAATAAAGTTATACATAAGTATACTTGGCTTATACCAAAAAGTATATCGAAAAGTCTAAGTATATTAAGCTTATACTTAAACTTTTGATCAAGATATACTTAACAAAAGTGTAATAAAGTATTAAAATATTTGTGCCTTATGTTTAAGTGTACTTGCCCTGTAGTTGTGCTTATCCTTCTGATAGTAGCCTATAAAATATTTCTTTTTCACACATATTGGCTTCTTTGTGATATAGTTCAGACATTTGCAATATTTCTTCCATCTTTGCACTAGTTCTGTCACTGCTCTTTACTGGGTTAGACAGCATTGTTGACTCTTAGGTATGTCTATGGTTCCATATAATTTTTTTTTTAATTTTTCCTGAGCGGGATAATTAATTTTTTTTTTTAAATTTCTTTTTCTTTAGAGCTTGGATGTCAATTTCAGTTGTCATTGCCATGTTTTTATACTTTGGCATTTAATACAATGTTGCTTTAAATTTTGATTTTTAAAGAAAATTAATATGTTCTTAATCCTGAGCTTAAATCTGTTGCTATTTTGTGAATTTTTACCTTTATAACTTCATTGTAACTTAAGGTACAAAACACTTAAGTTGTCTACTAGTAGTGTGTATGAGGTAAGAGTTCGGGCTAGAAAACTAATAGTATACCTAGAAGGGTAATTGCAGTAAACTTCAAAACTAAAAAGTGGACGAGATGTACAGTATATAACCAGTAACTAATAGTATATTTCCAATATACTATAAAGTATACTTTTATAGACTAAAAAGTGGACTAGAAGTGTGTAACGAGTAAACCAATAGTATATTTCCAGTATACTACGCAGTATACTTTAGTAAACTAAAAAGTGGACAAGAAGTATAATACAAAGTAAACTCATAGTATATTTCCAGTACACTATGAAGTATGCTTTTGTAAATTAAAAAGACTGGACTACAAGTGTAGAACTAGTAAACTATTACTATATAAGTTTACTTGTGGTATACTTGCAATAAAAAATACTAGTTGTATTCTCAAAAGTTTACTTCTTTTAGACTTAAAGTATACTTTTTATAAACTAAAAGTGGACCAATTTAGTTCCAAGAAGTATTAGATTAGTTTACTTACAAGTATACTGTAAGTACATTGATATCAGTATACCTAGTACACAAACGTATACTTAAGGAAATATACTTTAACTTTACTTAAGTATACTTAATAAAATCAACTTGAAGTATACTTATACTTCTTTTTGATATGGGATATCAGCATTTCAAATGTTATATTTAATTTAAGTATTTTTTTAATTTAAGTATTACTTAATAAAATGAACTTGAAGTATACTTCTTTTTGATATGTGAGAAATAAACATTTCAGCCACTTATATTTATTCATTTAGTGACAACTGAGCAGTTGAGGGTTAAGGGCTTTGCTCAAGGACTAAAGTTTGGTGGTGCTAGAATTTGAACTCAACCATAACAACTGGCACCATGTACAAATATGAAACTTTTGGAACGAAGGATGCTAAAGATATGAAGAATAAAGACAATTTGTTGCTTGGAAACTTGGAAAACTAGGAAACAGGACAAAAATGCATGCACTCAAAAAAATAAAACATTGGATTTACTTAACCGAGTTATGGCAACCGGTCCCACGAAACTGTGTTAATTTAGATGTATTGAATACAGTTATGTTTTGAATAACTCAACATAACTGTATTCAATACATCTAAATTAACACAGTTTCGTGGGACTGGTTGCCATAACTCGGTTAAGTAAATCCAATGTTTTTTTTTTGAGTGTGCGAGATGTTAGAAAAAGAAACATACCAAGATGTATCTATATACATAATAAAGAAGCAGATTAATAACCCTTGGTACCATATTAGATTAGATTAGATTAGGTTAGATTAGATTCAACTTTATTGTCATTGTGCAGAGTACAGGTATGTAGTTTGCATCTCACCAGAAGTACAAAATACAGTATTATTTACAGATAAGTGCCAGAAGTAAGTACTGCAGCATAACGATGCGATATGTTGCATATATATTGCAGCCTATTTTAATGTACAACAATACAATGCCATTTTGATGATCGAAAATGAATGAAATGATAATAATCAGTGTTGCTGTAGGATTTTAAAGTTCCAGGTATTTATCATAATCAGCACTTCTTCAGTCAGGCATGCTCCAATTGACCTTTCTGCATGGTGGCAGTACAACCTTTACAAAAGGTGATAGTCTAAGGTTCCCTATGCCAGGAAGTGTCCTTGAATGATAAGGTCTTTGATAATTTCTCCTGAACAACACTTGTTGGTGTCCCAACATCAAACACCTGGAATATAGTTTAGTTTTTGTGATGTTCAAGGACATGGTCCTTGGTTCAGAAGGGTGTGGTGAAGAATATGCACTAGGCCCAGTGCCCACTTTGCCAGTTGCGTGCAATGAAGAAAACATATTTGGTTCATAGAATAATCATCACTGTAGCTGTATGAAACAACAACAATAGACAAGAATACATATTAAGTAGCCGATTTTCTGGATTTATATACAGTACAACTATACAAATTTAAGGTATTATTATTTGATTTTAAGTTCTTTATAGCCTGGAACCAAGTTATATCTTTGACCTGATACCTTTATGTTCACAACACTTCAAGAGATTTAAGATCTAACCAGTTCACTTTTCTGTAGACTCGGATGAAGCTCAAACTTTTCTGTCACAGCTTGGAAATTATGGAACATCTCACCTTTTTCATAAAGGCATCTACTTTATAGACCTTTTTAAATCCAAAACCATACAGTAGGTATTCTTCCAGGTATTGCAAAGTTTTTATGATCTGCACTTTTGGGTTTTCTGTTTTTCTCTTATCTTTTTATTTTATATTTGAACGTATCTATTTATTTATGTATTTCTATTATATTTGTAATTTATTTACAATCATTTATTAATCTTATATATTTATTTATCTTATATTTGAATTTATGTTTATCTTGTCTTTCTATTTTTTAATTGAATATTTTATATTTGAAGGCTTTTATTTGTCTTTTGTTTTATGCTTTTCTTTCATTTTTATTGCACTTTTTATTGCTATTTGGATTTAGCTGAAATAGTGTACAGCACTTTGTCTTTTAAATACACAAAAATAATCCAACCCCAATTACAAAAAAGTTGGGATGTGCAGTAAAATGTAAATAAAAACAGAATGCAATAATTTGCGAATCCTTTATAACCTACTGTATATTCAGTTGAATACAGTACAAAGACAAGATATTTAATGTTGAAACTGTTAAATGTTATTGTTTTTTGTCAATATACTCTCATTCTGAATTTGATGACTGCAACACGTTCCAAAAACATTGGGACAGGGGCAATAAACGGTGGTGTAGTGGTTAGCATGGTCGCCTCACAGCAAGAAGGTTCCGGGTTCAAATCCAGTGGCTGGCGAGGGCCTTTCTGTGTGGAGTTTGCATGTTCTCCCCGTGTCTGTGTGGGTTTCCTTTGGGTGCTCCGGTTTCCCCCAAAGACATGCAGTTAGGTTAACGTGGGGTGGCCTTGGGCTGAAGTGCCCTTGAGCAAGGTACCTAACCCCTGACTGCTCCCCGGGCACTCTGGTGTGGCTGCCCACTGCTCTGAGTGTGTGTATGTGTTCACTGCTTCAGATGGGTTAAATGCAGAGGATGAATTTCACTGTGCTTGAAGTGTGCATGTGACAAATAAAGGTTTTCTTCTTAAAAGATTGGGAAAGTTGTGAAATACTCAAAAACCTCCTGTTTGGGACGTTCTACAGGTAAACAGGTTGTAAAATTGGTAATTGGAAAGCATCAGTTGCTCACAAGCAAGGATGCGGCAAGGTTCACCACTTTGTTAAAAACTGCATGGGCAAATAGTCTAACAGTTTAAAAACAACCTTCCTCAACATACAATTGGAAGGAATTTAAGGATTTCACCATCAACATTCTATAACATCATCAGAAGATTCATTGAATCCAGGAAAGCTCTGCAGGTAAGGGGTAAGACCGAAAACCAACATTGAATACCTGTGACTTTCGATCCGTCAAGTGGCACTGCATTAAAACTGATATGATTGTAGAATGGACATTACTACGTGAGCTTGGGAACACTACAGAAAACTGTTGTCAGTAAACATGGTTTGTCGCTGCATCTACCATGTAAAGCGAAAGCCAGATATCAACAACATCCAGAAACGCTGCTGAATTTTCTGGGCCTGAGCTCATCTGAGATGGACTGACGCAAAGTGGAAAAGTGTGCAGTGATCTGACGAGTCCACATTTCAAATTGTTTTTGGAAATCATGGACATTATGTTCTCCAGGCTAAAGAGGAAAAAGACCCTCCAGATTGTTACCAGCAAAAAGTTAAAAATCTGTGATGATATGTGGGTTGTGTTAGTGCCCATGGCATGGTTAAGTTGCACATCTGTGAAGGCACCATTAATGCTGAAATATACATACGTAAAAGTTTTGGAGCAACATATGCTGCATCCAGACGATGTCATTTTCAGGGACGTCCCTACTTATTCCAGCAAGACAATGCCAAACCACATTCTGCACGTGTTACAACAGCGTGGCTTCGTAGTAAAAGAGTGTGGGCGCTAAACTGCCCTGCCTGCCTCCCATTGAAAATCTGTGGTGCATTCTGATGTGCAAAATACGACAACAGAGACCCCAGACTGTTGAACAACTGAAGTCGTATATCAAGTGAGATTGGGAAAGAATTTCATTTTCAAAACTTCAACAGTTAGCGTCCTCATTTCGCAAATGCTTAATGAAAGAAAATGTGATGTGACACAGGAGTAAACATGCCCCCATCCCAACCGTTTTGGAATGTGTTGCAGGCATCAAATTCAGAACGAGAGTATATTTACAAAAAACAATAAAGTTGATCAGTTTGAACATTAAACATCTCATCTTTGTATTGTAATCAATAGAACATAGGGTGAAAAGGATTTGCAACTCATTACATTCATGTGCATTCTGTTTTTATTTACGTTTTAACCAATGTCCCAACATTTTCAGAATTGGGGTTGTGTATATTTATAATATAAATTATAAATGCTATATAAATAATTGTGACTTGATGTAAATCTCAAAACAATTTCCCCCAACATTACAATTATTCATAGAGCTTAATACTACAGTTCTGATGAATACTCGATTCTGATTGGTGAGAAAGTGCTGATTAATTTTCTCTACCAACAGCTCTGATAATAGTGCAGCTGCAAACCTAACAACAAACTGGTTTTCTCTATTAATAATTTCAAGAAAGGGAAACATTGCTGTGGTATAAGAGGCATAAGCTACTTTGGGACATGCAGTGATTGGAAAATAATAAACTGTGGTGTGGTAACAGTAACTCTGCTTCATCACACCACCATTATTTTCCTACAACAGCATTCTCCATCATGTTTTATTCCCTACATCAAGTAGTATTGTTGTATTTTGAGCAGGTTAAAAACTCTCTATACTCTTTCTACACTCTCTATTGACTTTTAAAGCGTTTTAAAGGCTGATATTCATGTTTCAGACAAACATCCAGATTGAAATACTGATATTTATGTTTGCCTTCTATAAGCTCTGTCACTATAGGAATATAGCTGGGACGTAACCAAATACGAATAAATTATTGAGGAAAAACATAATGTGGTATAAATGGATACAAATACAGATAGGATGTACATTATTTGTTCAAATACTTTACCAGAAAGGTTGACAGGATGTCTGACTGACACTAGAGATCAGATATGAAGTTTGCAGGACAAGCAAAGATGATGTATATGATGTTTATTAACATCAAATCACAATGTTCATATATATATATATATATATATATATATATATATATATATATATATATATATATATATATATCTTCTTCTTTTGGCTGCTCCCGATTAGGGGTCGCCACAGCGGATCTTTCGTCTCCATTGCTCCCTGTCTTCCGCATCCTTATCCTGTCCAACCTTGTCACTCTCATTGCAAACCTTAACATCCTCAACTCCGCCACTTCCAACTTTGCCTCCTGTCTCTTCGTTAAGGGTATGGTCTCCAATCCATACATCACAGCTGGTCTCACTACTGTCTTATACATCTTACCTTTTACTTTTGCTGGGACTTTCCTTTCACAAATGACTCCCGAAATCCTTTTCCAGCTGCTCCACCCTGCCTGCACTCTCTTTCTCACCTCATTATCGCAGCCTCCATTTTCCTGCACAGTTGACCCCAGGTACTTGAATTCACCAACTTTCTTTATGTCTACTCCTTGCATCTTCACTACACTCTCATCCCCATTCTCACTGATGCACACGTATTCTGTCTTGCTACTGCTCACCTTCATTCCTCTTCATTCCAATGCATACCTCCAGCTCTCCAAACCCAACTCAACCTCCTTTCTACTTTCACCACATACCTGTAGGGATCATATATATATATATATATACATATATACAGGGTGCAATTTGTCAAAAAACCAGAAGGGGGGATGTTTTTTTTTTTTAAATCATGAAGCGTCACAAAATTAAGGTAACAATAGGCTCACAGCTCAATAACATCCGATGATATCAAATGAATAACACTAAATGAAAACGAACACTAAACCAGAGATAGTACAGTAAATTCATCTTCCTATCTCTCTGACTAAATACACGAACACTAACACAACAAAGTTCGCATTGCTTGTCGCGTTGCTGTGATGTTTCTCTCCCTCCGGATTAAATGGACAGTGACTCGAAAATCACTAAAATACATGAATACTAAATGAACAGTTTGCTCTGATGGCGCAGTTCACATTGTGCGCAGCTTTCCGATTTAAACTGTTTTTTTTTCCTCATCCTTATACTTCCTGTTTCATGGACTGTAACGGATTTGCTTATTTAGTAATTTTAATACAGAATTTACTTTGAAATTATAATCAGACACTCCAACGCCCCCCCTAAAAAAAAAAAATCGGCCGTGAAAAAGGCGGCATCCGCCAAAAGGCGCGCTGTTTGCATCCCTGCAGATACATTGTAGATAATAACAATATCTTTGCGTTCTATGAGAACGCAAAGATATTGTTATTATCTACAATGTATCTATTTGCTGGGGACGTTCGTGAACATCAAAGCTGCCACTTCGGGTCATTTTGAAAGTGAGTGCAATGTAGACCATAGAAAACTGTGTCACAACATGCCTGTCATGTCAACTTTTTTTTGGTTTGTTTGTCTTATTGATGGGGTTGTCCCCGAGGATTTTTTTTCAGCAGAGATAAAAACCAGAGGGGGGGGGATGATCCCCCCCAGCAAATCGCACCCAGCATATATATATCTCATCTCATTATCTGTAGCCCCTTTATCCTGTTCTACAGGGTTGCAAGCAAGCTGGAGCCTATCCCAGCTGACTACGGGCTAAAGGCAGGCTACACCCTGGACAAGTCGCCAGGTCATCACACGGCTGACACATAGACACAGACAACCATTCGCACTCACACCTACGGTCAATTTAGAGTCACCAGTTAACCTAACCTGCATGTCTTTAGACTGTGGGGGAAACCGGAGCACCCAGAGGAAACCCACACGGACACGGGGAGAACATGCAAACTCCACACAGAAAGGCCCTCGCCGGCCATGGGGCTCGAACCCAGGACCTTCTTGCTGTGAGGCGACAGCGCTAACCACTACACCACCATGCCGCCCCATATATATACAACCCCGATTCCAAAAAAGTTGGGACAAAGTACAAATTGTAAATAAAAACGGAATGCAATGATGTGGAAGTTTCAAAATTCCATATTTTATTCAGAATAGAACATAGATGACATATCAAATGTTTAAACTGAGAAAACGTATCATTTAAAGAGAAAAATTAGGTGATTTTACATTTCATGACAACAACACATCTCAAAAAAGTTGGGACAAGGCCATGTTTACCACTGTGAGACATCCCCTTTTCTCTTTACAACAGTCTGTAAACGTCTGGGGACTGAGGAGACAAGTTGCTCAAGTTTAGGGAGAGGAATGTTAACCCATTCTTGTCTAATGTAGGATTCTAGTTGCTCACCTGTCTTAAGTCTTTTTTGTCATATCTTCCATTTTATGATGCGCCAAATGTTTTCTATGGGTGAAAGATCTGGACTGCAGGCTGGCCAGTTCAGTACCCGGACCCTTCTTCTACGCAGCCATGATGCTGTAATTGATGCAGTATGTGGTTTGGCATTGTCATGTTGGAAAATCCAAGGTCTTCCCTGAAAGAGACGTCGTCTGGATGGGAGCATATGTTGCTCTAGAACCTGGATATACCTTTCAGCATTGATGGTGTCTTTCCAGATGTGTAAGCTGCCCATGCCACACGCACTAATGCAACCCCATACCATCAGAGATGCAGGCTTCTGAACTGAGCGCTGATAACAACTTGGGTCGTCCTTCTCCTCTTTAGTCCGAATGACACGGCGTCCCTGATTTCCATAAAGAACTTCAAATTTTGATTCGTCTGACCACAGAACAGTTTTCCACTTTGCCACAGTCCATTTTAAATGAGCCTTGGCCCAGAGAAGACGTCTGCGCTTCCGGATCATGTTTAGATACGGCTTCTTCTTTGAACTATACAGTTTTAGCTGGCAACGGCGGATGGCACGGTGAATTGTGTTCACAGATAATGTTCTCTGGAAATATTCCTGAGCCCATTTTGTGATTTCCAATACAGAAGCATGCCTGTATGTGATGCAGTGCCGTCTAAGGGCCCGAAGATCACGGGCACCCAGTATGGTTTTCCGGCCTTGACCGTTATGCACAGAGATTCTTCCAGATTCTCTGAATCTTTTGATGATATTATGCACTGTAGATGATGATATGTTCAAACTCTTTGCAATTTTACACTGTCAAACTCCTTTCTGATATTGCTCCACTATTTGTCGGCGCAGAATTAGGGGGATTGGTGATCCTCTTCCCATCTTTACTTCTGAGAGCCGCTGCCACTCCAAGATGCTCTTTTTATACCCAGTCATGTTAATGACCTATTACCAATTGACCTAATGAGTTGCAATTTGGTCCTCCAGCTGTTCCTTTTTTGTACCTTTAACTTTTCCAGCCTCTTATTGCCCCTGTCCCAACTTTTTTGAGATGTGTTGCTGTCATGAAATTTCAAATGAGCCAATATTTGGCATGAAATTTCAAAATGTCTCACTTTCAACACTTGATATGTTGTCTATGTTCTATTGTGAATACAATATCAGCTTTTGAGATTTGTAAATTATTGCATTCCGTTTTTATTTACAATTTGTACTTTGTCCCAACTTTTTTGGAATTGGGGTTGTATATATATACATATATATATATATATATCTCATCTCATTATCTGTAGCCCCTTTATCCTGTTCTACAGGGTCGCGGGCAAGCTGGAGCCTATCCCAGCTGACTATGGGTGAAGGGCAGGGTACACCCTGGACAAGTCACCAGGTCATCACAGGGCTGACACATAGACACAGACAACCATTCAGACTCACATTCACACCTACGGTCAATTTAGAGTCACCAGTTAACCTAACCTGCATGTCTTTGGACTGTGGGGGAAACCGGAGCACCCGGAGGAAACCCACGCGGACACGGGGAGAACATGCAAACTCCACACAGAAGGGCCCTCGCCGGCGACGGGGCTCGAACCCAGGACCTTCTTGCTGTGAGGCGACAGCGCTAACCACTACACCACCGTGCTGCCCCATATATATATATATATATATATATATATATATATATATATCTTCAGATCTCGAAATTTGAGACAATTTTTTTTTAATGGTTTAATATCAGTTTCCACAAATATGGCTCTTCACCTGATATAAAAGCTAAATATACATACTCTCCTAATGTTAAAAATCCTCAATACTAATTGTTAAACTTCTCATCATCTCTAGCCGCTTTATCCTTCTACAGGGTCGCAGGCAAACTGGAGCCTATCCCAGCTGACTACGGGCGAAAGGCGGGGTACACCCTGGACAAGTCGCCAGGTCATCACAGGGCTGACACATAGACACAGACAACCATTCACACTCACATTCACACCTACGGTCAATTTAGAGTCACCAGTTAACCTAACCTGCATGTCTTTGGACTGTGGGGGAAACCGGAGCACACCCACGCGGACAACATGCAAACTCTGCACAGAAAGGCCCTCGCCGGCCACGGGGCTCGAACCCAGGACCTTCTTGCTGTGAGGCGACAGCGCTAACCACTACACCACCGTGCTGCCATTGTTAAACTTATAATACTAAACATAAAAGATAAGAAAATTTCCTAGCCTGAGATACAAAAACCCCCATAACCCCCCCCAAAAAAACCCCTTAACTATAATAAGCAGCAAAGTTTGTTTGTTTGTTTGTTTGTTTTGAGCTAACGTTGCCATTTCTCGATGGATCTTCACCAAATTTGGCAAGTAGGTCTGGGGATGACCCAGAATTTTGCAGATATAAACAAAATTCATGTACGGGCCCTAAGGAGGTCCCTGGGGACACAACATCCACCCACCCACTCCCTCAATGCCTTTCACGTTACATTTATGAACACAAACTTTCGACAGATCTTCACTAAACTTGGCACGTAGGTACAGGAGATAGCCACAATTTGGCAGAACTCAGAAATTCCATATTTGGGCCCCAGGGGGTCCCCGGTGGGCCCCTGGGTGGTGGATGTTTGGATTTTTGTTTGTCTTGGGTTAACATCACCCTTTCTTGGCCGATCTTCACCAAATTTGACATGGAAGTCTGGAGGCAACCCGGAATTTTGCAAAAGCCAGGCAACACTGGGTAACCTGCTAGTACTAAATATTGGAGATATATGAAAAATAAGTCAAATTTGAAATTTGAGCAATACTATGATAGTAATAGAGGAAAAATTATCTTAGACAAAGTGAAGGAAGTAAATGATATGATTACCTCATTATGACCTAATTATGAACTGAAATGATGAAGCTGAGGTTGAGAAACTGTCTTTACAGATAAAGAACCCCTTTGGCCACACCCATTTTGGTTTTATATGGACACGGATGTTTGGAGTGCTAAATAGATACAGATAGTGGCACAATGTTACACCTCTAGAATATATGTGTACAGTACAAATTAGCACAAATATATAAATAAAAAGCAAACTAGCAGGCAAAGGAACATGAATATTCATGATACATCATTCATTGGAAATCTTTCCCTCAATTTTCCAAATGCTGAGAGACAGTAAAATATTTTTTTATTATTATTATTATTATTATTATTATTAAATCCTAATTAATTGCTTAATGGTACATGAAAAACTCACCATCATGTTTATCATAATTTTATTGCTTATAGTATTTTTATTGCATCTAAAGATTTCTTTTAAATAAAACAGAAAGAACAAGGAAATGTGTATCGAAGTGCATTTGATCACATTTTCCTTTCAGCTCTGAGAATCAGTATCGAGGATTTGAGTGTCAGTTGTGAGTATCGGTGTCGCACTCATCAATCCCAAAAAAACCCTCCCAAGCTTATTTATTTATTTATTTTGGGAACAGAGGGGTATAAGGGCGTTGTGAGATATTTTTTCTTTCTTTCTTTCTTTCTTTCTTTCTTTTTTTTGGAAAGTAGATTTTTTTATTGTTTGTTTGCTTCACTGATACCTTGAATTCAGTGTCCTCCCAAAAGTTAATAATCAAACAAGCATATTAGGTTTGCGCATCGTGATTGGCAGCGAACACATCAGGCCAGATAAGAAACAGGCCATAGTCGATATCTCATACAGCTTCATTGAGGAGGGCTGGAAGTATCATCTCCTTATTTATTTCTACTGTCTCACATATCCCTGGATACCAGTTTATCCCATCGCCTCTTCTCTCTCTCTTTTCTCTCCCTGTTCGATGTAACACTCCAGTCACCTGGCATTTACTTTCAGAACATCACAGAATGGGGGTCGTCGCAAAGAAGTGGGACGACAGTGTCATCTTTCTAACATTGGCTGCATATTTGGTATGTCATCCTTCAAATATATGCAACTCTGTACTGTACAGATTGGAAAATTTCAACACTATATATTAACATTTCTGATGAAATTTAAAACTACAGTATGTGGTCACAAATTCTGTAAAATTCTAAGTATGGAATAAGCGCATGGGAAACATTTTTGGCTTTTTACTGTGTCGGAAATTTCAGTGTCACTAAAAAAATGGCAGAAATGTTAATCATTTTAATCTGGCATTTGTAATATGTACTATGTTTGCATTAAAATGGACTCTATTTGCATTCAAGTGTTTTACTTTCAAACTACACCTGGCTTTAATAGAATATAGTACATTTTTAGTGACTATAGAATTGACAAGTAACCAGTTAATAAGTTCTTAACTGTAAACATTTTTTTAAGTAGAAAACGTTTCAGATTCAATAATATTAAGCACAGACTTTTAAAGCTGTCGAGTCTGATTGCTACATTTCAGACTGATATTTATATTAATATTGTGATATTTACATCTATTTACTATAAATGATGAAATGTTGGGAATAGAAGAAAAAAAAGCAAATCCCTGAAATTCACTTCATATGATTCTATTGAATGTCCTGCCTTTTTGGTTAATTATATGACTTGGCATATCTTATCATTGCTACTCGTATATGACTACTTGTTGGGAGCACCCGTCAGAACGAGGAAAACACATGAGTTGGCATGAAACGAAGTTTCAATAGCTGCAATTGTTGTTTTCAAGGCCATGCACTCACCTCAACCTTCCAGCCTTTAGATATACAGTATATATAAAATAATATATGCATATGTCTGTGTTTTGCCAAGTTTTATTTCTACCTTGTTTCTAGCTCTAGTGGTTAATACGTAGTGCATAGCAATTAGACCTATTTCAAGTTACTCTTCCTTCAAATCCTTCTCATCACCTTGTCTGTTGCAGGTGCTTTGTGATGCTCAGCCTCAATCTGGTGTCTGTGTGATGTATGATGACTGTGGTCAAAACCCCAACATTCCTGTTAATGGCTCCCTGATCCCTGCAAGGATACCCTGCAAAAGTTATCAGAATGCAAGTTTAGTAGGAGGCCAACACTACCAGCTGTTGAAGGAGGTTTGTCCTATGTTGGACAGAGGTGAGGGTGAAACATTTGCCTGCTGCACCATTCCTCAGCTGAAGGCCCTAGAAAGCAGCCTGACGCTATCCAAAGCATTGCTGGTCCGATGCCCATCCTGTGCTTACAATTTCGCTCACATGCACTGCATCACCACCTGTAGCCCCAACCAGAGCCAGGTAATCAACATCACCAGAACTGAGAATGTCACAAAGGACGGAGTGTCGAAAGATGGCGTGGTTGCATACCAGGCCTACGTTTCCACTAGCTTCGCCGATGCGTCTTTCAGCTCCTGCCAGAATGTACGGATTCCAGCAACAGGTGGATACGCTATTGCTACCATGTGTGGCCAATATGGTCATAAGCGGTGCACGCCTCAGTATTGGTTAGATTTCCAGGGTGACACAAGCAACGGTCTGGCTCCACTTGATATTGATTTTAGACTCATACCACCTAATGAGACCTCACAGGTACCAGCAGGAATGGTTCCATATGCAGGCTTGGCTATAGGCTGTAATGAAACATCACCCTCTGGGGAAGCAGAGTGCTCTTGCCAGGACTGTCCGGCTACTTGCTCTTCAGATTCTTTACCTCAAATTTTACCCGATGATACTAGCTTCATGATCGGTGGAATGAACGGCATCCTCTTCATCTGCCTCATTATCTTTATATTTTTGTCCCTCCTGTTCCTCATTTTCCTTGTGGCGAAGTTTGCCTTCCACACCAGGAAGAGTAAGGTGTCAAAAAGGGGCAAAGACAAAAACGCAAATGAAGTGGATTATAACCAAACAGTGGATCCCAATGATGTCACATGCTCTGAACGTGCAAGTCTAGCTGTTCAAGAATTCCTGGGTTCACTCTTTCGGACTTGGGGAACTATAATGGCTAGGTACCCAGTGACTGTAATTCTTGTATGTCTGGTTGTAGTGATGATATTTTCAATTGGGCTGATTTACATAGAACTGACTACTGATCCTGTTCAGCTTTGGTCAGCTCCCGAAAGCCGTGCTATGCGTGAGAAGGCCTTCTATGACCAGCATTTTACCCCCTTCTTTCGTACCAACCAGCTGATCCTGACAGCTCCAGGCAGAAAAGGCTATGTGTATGACTCCCTCCTATTTGGCAAAACAAAGTTCAGTGGCCTCATCTCTAAAGGTTAGTATTTAATTCAAGTGTCTCAGAGTTGCATTAAAATGGCTTTAGTTACGTCAGTTTTGAAGCTTAGAGATACTTGTCACAGTAACATAACACATTGGTTTTCAGTGCTACCCCTGAGGGCTGCTATATTCCACACTTTCTATTTCTATTTTCACTTACTTATACCACAGTGCTGGTGTATTCCTTATTCTGATTGGTCAGAGGGTGTTGAATAATTTAATATAACAGCTGCTCTGGCAGTAGTGCTGGCTATAATGCAAATCACAGGTTTATATCAATGCACATAATCTAATATGTTATCATTTCTATATTAACAGCTAATGCACAGGCACTAGTCTAATAAACCAGTTTTTTTTTGATGTAACAAAGATAAACATCTAATTGTCGATGTAAGGTTTTCTGTAAAAATATGTTTGTTTAACATTATGGAAGGAGTCTCCAGTGTCAGCACCATGGGAATGTTGTCATGTCAGAGGATTTAGTGTTTGGCAGTTTCTAGGTAACATGAGAAGCTGAAGGGTTTTTTTTTTTGTTTGTTTTAAATAACTTCAAAATAGAGGAAAAAAGAGAAATTAGTAAAGGAACAACTGTCTACACCTGCTATAAGAAAAATGGTAACAGGAATTAACTTGCCTTGAACATGTTTCACGTTAGTAAGGGTAACTACAAATGGTTAAAAAGTGCAACATGTTGTTCAGGAATAAATAAAAAGAGTAGCTACTCATTGGCAAATTGCTATGGTATACAAGGAATAAAACATAATTAATACCTTAATACTATAATTAACAGTTATTCCACCAAATCAAATCGTACATGAGCTGATAGCTATAAGCCATGTATGACAGGATTGAGTGGAGTAAATGTTTTATTATACCCACATTCACTGGATTTTGAGAAACAGAGCATTTTTATTTTTTATTTTTATTTTTATAATAATTCTTGAAAAAAAATAAAAAAAGATATGTTCTTACCATGAAATACTTTCCTTCCATATTTTGTTGCTTTTTTTTGTTGTATTTTTTGGGGTTTTGTTTTCCAGTAGTTTTTATTTCCTCTTCGGTTGGTTCAGCAACATGTGCCGCCATTTTGTTTTCCTCTACTTACAGTATATGAGCTGATATCCTACTATTAGAGTAATCAATCAGAGTGCGTGATCACTCATATCCAGTGAATGTGTATAGAATAATATGTTATATACCTTAAATACCAAAATACTGTATTCTGTATTGCTAAATCTTGCTCTTTTCCCCAGAGCTTATTTTGCAACTATTGGCGCTTCAAGAGAGAATCCAGGCAATTGAGTTCTGGTCTGATGACCTGAACAAAACTACGAGCCTTAAGGATGTGTGCTACGCTCCACTCAATCCAGTAAATCCTGCTCTTTCTGACTGTGCTGTCAACAGTCTTCCTCAGTACTTCCAAAACAGCATTGATAACCTGAATGCAAAGGCTAACATGACCGAGCTCGGTGTGACTAAAGAAGTTGACTGGAGAGATCATTTTATTTACTGCGCCAAGTAAGTCTCATTTGAATTGCAACTGATTCACATTCTTGCCAGTGGATTTAACATTGACTTCTCTTCTTCACAGCTCTCCACTGTCTTTTAAAGACATCACTGCACTTGGCATGAGCTGCATGGCTGAATACGGAGGACCTGTGTTTCCTTTCTTGGCCGTGGGAGGATATGAAAGTAAGTAAGACAGACAGAAAGACAGATCATCATTGTCACACAGGTCCTTATATGGGTAACTGGTTTATGACTTATGGTATGGCTTGCTTTTAGATGAAAACTACACAACTGCTGAAGCATTCATCCTCACTTTTTCTCTGAATAACTATCCACGTGACGACCCAAAGTTCAAAGTGGTGCAAGAATGGGAATCAAGATTCTTGAACATAGTACAGGAGTACCAGAAAAATAACAGCACTAACTTTACATTCGCCTACATGGCTGAGGTGAGCTTTGAAATATTATATTTATTGTATAAATTCATCTCTTGTATTCATGATCTTGGCCCAGAACCAAAGTTTGGTCATTACATTTCTCTCAAAATGGAAAAAGTCTCTCAATATACTGTACACTTTGATTTCATTCCCAATTCCTGATGCTTTATTGTCCCTCAGAGATCTTTAGAAGATGAAATCAACAGAACTACAAATGAGGATATCCCCATCTTTATGATCAGCTATGCAGTCATCTTTTTGTACATTGCCTTAGCTCTGGGGGAATACTCATCCTTCAGACGAATACTGGTGAGTCAGGAGGTTCTCATTCATTCATATTCGTAGGACTTGTGGTTAAGCGTTGAAGGTGAGGCCCAGGGTTGAGGTTAATTCTCTTGGCTTTCAAACAGTCCAACAAAATCACCTTTACTTGGCGTACTTCCCGCCAACTCATTGCTGTCAACACTACAGCCGTGTCTGAGTTACAGATTCCCCTTCGAGGAAAGTCCCTCAGTCTCAGCCGCATACTGAAAGTGGCAAAAATGATTAATGAATGGATGGGAAGTACCAACATATCTAATCATGACATTGCACTGATTATACTCAAATCACTGAAGTGGTTATATATTTGCTTGATATCTTAATAAATAACCCAACACACCTTTAGCAAAAATATAGTGGGAGTCAGTGTACAGGGAAGCACTGATGGGAGTTTTTTTTTTTACCGAATTGATTTCCTTGTTGTCACATTTGCTCTGATCATCAGGTTGACTCAAAGTTCCTTGTTGGCCTGGGGGGTATACTGGTAGTAGGCTGCTCGGTCCTGGCCTCCATGGGTTTCTATGCTTGGATAGGAATCCCATCCTCACTAGTCATTCTGCAAGTGGTCCCCTTCCTTGTCCTGGCTGTCGGAGCTGATAACATCTTCATATTTGTTCTGGAGTATCAGGTATCTCTCACAAATCTGTTTGTAACTACTGATCTTTAAGGCCCGGTCACACAGCGCTTTACGGCTTTATCACGGCCAAAACCCGTCAAAAAGTGCTCTCCCGTGAAGCAGACGATGTTGTTCGTGTTGATGTTGATGTCGAAGTTAAGACGTGTTACAGTCGATATACAGACGTGACAGGACGCAGGGGAAAATCGGAACGGCGTCGGACGCGGCAAAAAGTTTTGGACTGCTCAAAACTTTAGACCGCGGACAACCACGGCCGGCACATGTGGTAAAGACGTGCAACACACGTGAAAAACACGCGATAATCAGTGTCCCGGCTGTTATTAAAACTTGGGGAGACGTGGTAAGACGCGAAAGTTTGGCGGTCTATCACGGGCAGAGCACGGTCATCGGACGGGTGTTACGTGTTGGTATCACGGGATATAGCGTGTGTTTAGCGGCTTATCACTGAGAAATGGATTTTTCCGCGTACATAGCACTGTCTAAGCCCGTTAAACGACGTCTCAAACAAGTTCTAAATTCGATTGATCACTGTCTAATCACTTCTGCATCACTTCTGATTTGCGGCATGTATAAATACCTTAATTTTCTGAGACCTCGGCACTTGCAGTCTAGATGTCAAGGGGTGAACATGAACCCTCAACACTGTGGTGTCCTCATCTTAATGCTCCAGCACCAACAGAACCAACTGATACAGGCTCAACATATCCTTGCTGAGAGAAGAAGAAGAAGGAGGAGGAGGAGGAGGGTGGTATGGAACATCTGGGTGCGTGACTGGATTGCGAGGAGACCTCAGCTTGGGCTTTACGACCGTCTCATGGTCAAGCTGCGTAACGAAGATCCAAGAGCCTTTCAGAACTTTATGAGGATGCCTCCTGCGATGTACGATGAAATTGTGCAGAGACTGAAACCAGCCCTGCACACAGCCGTGCGCGACCGCTTTTATATGCGCAGCAAGCCGCTCTTCCAACGACGCTGAGCCGCGGTTACCTGTGATTTGGCAGTGCTATGGCAGTGGAGTGCCCGTTTTACGTCCGCGCTCAACACGTGATCGGCAGTGCTACAGACGCGATGAGGCCGCGGTTATCCGTGGTAACTTGTCGTTTTTTTCCCTGCGTTCGAACACGTGCGAACCTATTTTTAGCCTTACACGTGGCTGGACTTGGTTAGCTGTGCTTAGGCAGTGCTGCAGCAGTGAAACAGCCGCCGACGGCCATACCCCGTACAAAGCACGGCAAAGCCAAAATTGACCAAAAATTACCACTTACGACCACGTCCACCAGATTTTTGTATCTTTTTGTACGTGATATAGACGCGGAGTGCTGTGTGACCGGGCGTTTAGCTCTTGGTTCAGCCATTGATATTTCTTGAACAGTGTCGCTGAGCGCTATTAGGTTTATCTTTTCCTTGTGTAGCTTTATCTCACCGTTCCTCTCGTTATCAGTCAATTTCACTTTTTTTTATCTCTGCTTTGTAAGCTTTATCTCCGTTTCCATAGTACTGAGGAAATGTGTCATATCTCCTCCTGTATTTTCAGAGAGACGTACGCCAACCAGGAGAGCAGCGAGAGGAGCAGATCGGTCGAGTCCTTGGAAATGTCGCTCCCAGCATGCTCCTTTGCAGCATGTCAGAATCTGTCTGTTTCTTTCTGGGTAAGTTATCCCAAGAGATATCTGCGGTGTCTCAAAAACTAGTTCATGGGTTTGCAATCCTGGTCTTGGACACTCATTTCACAGTCACTTGATTAGTCGAATCTGAGGAAAGAAAATGATAGAATGCACAGGACAGGAGGTGTCCCAGGACCATAGACAGACAGACAGACAGACAGACAGACAGACAGACAGACAGACAGACAGATAGATAGATAGATAGATAGATAGATAGATAGATAGATAGATAGATAGATAGAACTTTATTGTCATTGTTTTAGAAACAATAAAACACAGTTCAGCAGCTCTCGGTACTGGCAGTGCAAAATGCAAGGAACAGGGAATAAAATAGATGCATAAGAACAAAATAACACAAAAAGAAACACAATAAATAGACATAAAAGCAATAAATAGGCATTTTCCTTGAGGGAGGGTGTTTGTTGACCCTCACTGATGGAGTTGGGACAGGGTAGGTGGGGTTGCGCATCTGACAGCTTGGGGGTAGAAGCTGTTTTTCAGTCTGTTTGATGCAGCTCTGGTGAGTCTGTATCTCCTACCAGAGGGCAGTAGGGAGTACAGATGATGTCCAGGATGGGTATGGTCCTTTAAAATACAGCTGCCCTTCTTTTGTAGTCGGTCAGTGTAAATGTCTTTGAGGGGAGGTAGTGGTGTATCAATTATGCGCTCTGCCACCCTCACCACCTGCTGCAGGTCCTTTCTGTCCTCTGCGGTGCAACTGGAAAACCACACCATACCACAGTAAGTCAGGAAACTCTCTATGGCAGATCGATAAAAGTTGATCAGCAGAGGTGGCGAGGGAGGTGAGCTTGCTTTAACTTCCTAAGGGAGTAAAGCCTCTGTTGGGCTTTCCCCACCTGGTGAGAGATGTTTGTGGTCCAGGTGAGATCAGCTGAGATGTGGACGCTGAGGAACTTGAAGGTTTCCTCCCTCTCCACCTCCTCACCTTATATGCAGAGGGCAGAGTGTTCGGTGCGCCTCGATCTCCTAAAGCCCACTATCATTTCCTTAGGTTTTGAAACGTTTAAGTCCAGGTTATTGTCTGAACACCATTTTGTCAAGTGCTGAACCTCCTCCCTGTAGGCTGTCTTGTTGTTGTTAGTTATCATTCCCACTATCATGGTATTGTCAGCAAATTTGACAATGGTGTTACTGATATGGATGGGGGAACAGTCATGCGTGAAGAGGGAGTAGAGGAGGGGGCTGAGGACACACCCCTGTGGTGTGCCTGTGTTCAAGATGAGCGTGGACGATGTGTAAAGTCCAATCTTGACATTCTGTGGTCTGTTACTTAGGAAATCCAATATCCAAATGCACAGTGAACTGCCTAAGCCCAGGTCACTCAGTTTATTAACTAGCCTGTGGGGAATAATTGTATTAAAGGCGGAGCTAAAATCCACAAACAGCATTCTCACGTAGGTGTTTTTCTGATCCAAGTGTGTGAGAGCTGTGTGGAGAGGTGTAATGATTGCATCCTCTGTTGACCTGTTTGCTCTGTAAGGGTACTGATGTTGGTCGAGGTCAGCAGGGATGGCCGTTTTAATGTGAGAGAGGATGAGTCTCTTGAAACATTTAGTGATGATGGGGATTAGGGCAACTGGGCGATAGTCATTGAGGCAGTTCACTGTGCTTTCTTTGGTATTGGGATGATGGTAGCTGATTTCAAGCAAGTGGGGACTGTGGACTGTTGTAGTGATAGGTTGAAGATGGTTGTAAATACCTCTGCTAGCTGGTCTGCGCAGTCTCTGAGGATCCTGCCAGTGACTCCATCTGGACCAGCTGCTTTCCTTGTGTTGACTCTCTGCAAGGTGGATCTGACCTGGTGTTGATGCAGCTGTATGAGGTCATCCTTCCCTGGTAGTGCTGGGTGGATGTTGGCCTCCCTGTTTCATCGATCGAAGCGAGAAAAGAAGCGGTTCAGTGTGTCTGGCAGATTGCGGTCTGTGGGGTTTGTGAGTATGTTGCCGTCCTTGTAGCCAGTCAGACTTTTTATCCCCTGCCACATACCTTTGGAGTTATTGCTGTTTAAGTGTTCCTCTATGTACTGCTTGTACCTGCACTTGGCCTCTCTGATGCGCCTCTTCAGGTTTCTCCGTACTGTTTTGTAGGCCTGCAGATCCCCAGATTTAAACACAGAGTCACGTGCTTTGAGCAGGGCCCACACCTTACTGTTGAGCCACGGTTTATGATTGGGTAACACTCTAACAGTTTTTGTCTCAGTCATGCTCTCAGCGCAGAAGTTAATATACAAGAGGACAGCTGTTGTGTGTCTCTCCAGTCTGTATCTTCAGAACAGTCCTGCAGGGCTGAGGTGGCTTCCTTAGTCCATACTTTGACCGTCTTTGTGGATAGTTTCTGTCTGCCTGACCATGGTTAGGAACCTGTGCTCAAGTTTTCTCCACAGATCCCTCCAAAACCATCTTGGCAACAGCCAGGATCAACAAAGTGATAAGATCTACTTTGTTATCACTAGTAATATTACTGGTATCTGTTGCTCAGGAGGTTATCATGACTCATGCGTATTGTTTTAGTCTTAGATGATATTGATGGTAATGATGTACACAGGGGTTAGATTCACAGTTGCACGCACACTCACTATTCTCCATCTAATACTCCATCATATATGTGTGTGTGTGATTCCAGGTGCTTTGAGTACAATGCCTGCCGTGAAGTCTTTTGCACTCTACGCTGCTTTAGCTGTCCTCCTGGACTTTGTGCTGCAGATGACTGCGTTTGTGGCACTGCTGTCTATCGATGCTCGCCGACAAGATGCAAATCATTGTGACATATTTTGTTGTGTCACTGTAAAGAAACCACGTAATTCCAAACCCAGTCAGGGCTTCCTTCTCCCTATAATGCGGAAATATTATGCCCCAGCACTGCTCCACCCCATCTCCAGGATAGTAGTGGTATGGCCTGTTACACTGATGCATCAAGTACACAGTTGCAATCCCATGACAAGAACAAAAATTGACTTAATTTGCTCCTCTCTGCAGTTCATGCTGTTCATCTTCATGTTCTGCGTCTCCATCTTCCTTATGTTCTATGTGAAGGTGGGCTTGGATCAGGAGTTGGCCATGCCAAAAGTAAGCACAAATCAATAAGTAATAACTTATACAGGGATCTGGATGTTCCAAATGATGATTATTTAACAAAAAAGTCATATATAATTGTGTCCATGATGAAGCTTCTTGTAGAGATGCTTATTTAACGTTTATGGAAGGAGTCTCCAGTACTAGCATTCTGTAACAGTCAGGAAGGTTTTTTGATAAATAATAAACTTTGGGGTGGATACGGTGGAACACCTCTCCATCATACGGTACCACCCTGTTGTTGATCATTTTCCTATAACCGCACTCCCTCAAGGGATTTACTGTTTACATGTTGCTGTGTAGCCTTCTTTAAATCTGTTGAATACTTTCTTAACATTCGAATATCGTTCCCTGTTAGCCAACTGCTCGTGGTTTCATGTAAAATCCTAGCTAGCTAATGTTAACACTCAGGACACCAGGACTGTCCATGAACACATGGTTTTTGTTCCATTTTTCAGGAAATAGCTAAATGGCAAAATAGCTAGTTTGTTAAAATGAAAAGAAACCAAACCTCACCATTTCTTGTACCTTTCTCAAACCTTTTCTCCTGTTCACTTTTACAGGACTCGTACATGTTGTCATACTTCACCTACCTGTACAAGTACTTTGAGGTTGGGGTTCCTGTGTATTTTGTCACAACAAAAGGATTCAAGTTCGAAAATGTCACAGGAATGAATGCAGTGTGTTCTAGTGTTGGCTGTGACAAGTTCTCCCTCACCCAGAAGATCCAGTATGCCACAGAATTTCCTAACAGGTCAGTGCCCACGATTTTTTCTGTAGATTAACATTTAAAAGTGCTGAATACAATTGAGAACTTTTCTCATGGTGTGCTTAATACAGTAATAGCAGGAGGTTCTTGAGTGACATAACTAAAACGTTTTTGTCCTATTCTCCGGAGATCACGAGTTCGAATCCCAATAATGCTACGCTGTCAGAAATAGGGGTACAGTAGGAGTCTATTTCTGTCCCCCAAGGTACAGTCTACACTAATGTACCCCCAGGGTTTATTATTGGACCTCAAGGTAACTATGTGTTCCTTTTTAGGGCCACAAAGGTACATACATGTTCCCAAGCAGTATATAAAGGGTACAAATAAGTACCTTCAAGGGTCCTGTCCAAGTGACAAGCCATTGTACCCATAAAGGTACCATAATGTACTTTATTTTCTGAGAGTGTACAGCCATCTGGGGCCGGGAGTCCAAGAGAGCAAAATTGGCTGTGCTCTCAGGCAGGGTATACTCTCTCTTCCCTAGCGATCAGAGCAACATTAGCTAACTATTGCGGTTTCTTCTGAGTGTGTTACAAAAATAAATAATGATAAGAATAAAAATAAATAAAATACAGTGATAGCAGGAAACGAGGGACTGAAAATAAAGCTAATCATATAGTTTTGTACTGAATTAAATGCAGTGCTTCTACACTGTTTCAGAATATGATAGTAGAGTATGTAAGCAAATAGGATCTTGTCAAAAGGAGGACTTAGATAACATATACCCCTTAATAGCCATCTTTCAACTAACAGCACCTAAGAGACAATTTCTTGATATTTCTTGAGATATCAAGGTATCAAGATGTTGTTTGATCAATTTGAATCACTTTAACATAATTAAAATTAAAGTGTTTACTTCGTTTCAGCAAAATGTATGTGTTAAGTTTTATAGAGTTTATATAGAAATAAATTTCTATATGTTGGATTAGACTATGTACTACTGTATTACGCTAATTTAAGAGTGAGCCAGTACTAGTTCTTTATATTAGCTGGCAGGTTATTCTCTTTAGAAAAATGTTAAGAATTGTCTTTACCTGTTTAATGCCAGTTTGGAAGTAATCCTCATTGCAATAATAGCTAGCCTGTTTACTGGGCTTAATAACATGGGAAAAGGCAGCGTACAGTGTTCACATGATGCCTGAGAGAATTATTGGCTAAAAATTGATTAAAAAAAAGATTTCCAGTTAAATATGACAGAACATTTGTGGGTTCACTGATACACATTTTTACCTTTGACCATTTATGCTATAATCATGACCTTGGGCTTAGAAAGGTACTTTATGATCTGACAGGAGTTTTATCTATTTCTTTTACAGCAGTATTAAAAAAAACTTTGCTCAGGGCAAGAGACAAAAAAGTTTCTAATTTAAACAAAGATTTGATGTAATAGTATGATATGAACAGTGCAGATATCAAGGTCAGCATGTTGTATTAGAGCCATTCCCTAGCTACAGTTATTAAGCTTACTGTATGTATTTAATTTGTGCGTGATATTTTTGTTCAATTTTTAAAAAAAAATCATATACCTGCTTCGGGCTTGTGTGGTTAGACCATGAATTTTTGCTTTTGGTCATTTTTGAAAGATGACAATGAACATTTCCTTGTCAAGGTATAGCTAATAAATTTTTAACAACATAAGGAGAAAAGTGCAAATGATAGAGTCATGGGAATGTAGAATAGTTCCCTTGAACTTAGTAATTGTCATTTTCCTGAAAGTTTTTTTCTTTAAATGGCTAAGTTGCACATTGAAATTGACACTCTTTAGGGTTTATTTATTACAGCAGGATTTGTACCAATGAATCAGCTTTGAAAAAAGTGGCAGAAATTAAATTTATTTAAAAAAATTGGTTAACAAATACTAAGGCAGGTATATTATTATTATTATTACATTAATTTGTTATAAATAAATTATTTATTTATTATTATTAATTTTTATTTTAGTTATACAAATACTAAGGCAGGTATATTATTATTATTATTATTATTTAAGTTATACATAAATTATTTATTTATCATTTTATTATTTATTATTTTGATTATTTATTAATTTATTTAATAAATTTTATTTATACAAATACTGAGGCAGGCTTATTATTATTATTATTATTATTATTTATTTATTTATTTATTTATTTTAATTTAGTTATACAAATACTAAGGCAGGTATATTATTATTATTATTATTATTATTATTATTATTATTATTATAAGTATATTTCTCAACCAAAACTGAAGAAACATTCTTCATTAACATGAATCTGAAAAATGTGCTCTCGTTGACATTAAGAAAGTTACAACAAAAAACATTCAAACATAAATTACATTTAAATATTAAAACAGATTTTCATTTCATACAACATTTCCTCAAGAACCTAAGCTATCTATTTTACAATACTTTTTTTGTATTAAATTTTCTGATTGTTGAAAAAATGTTAAAATGAAAAAAAACAACCACCTGGTATTAAAATCGTAAATTAATGCTTACAATCATGTCTGAAATATGCTTTTTTTTGATGCCCTTGATTTCTTCAGATCCTACTTGGCTATCCCAGCATCCTCTTGGGTAGACGATTTTATCGACTGGTTGAATCCTCAGACCCAATGTTGTCGGATTTACAGCTCCGGACCCAATGAAAATAATTTCTGTCCTTCCACTGAGAGTGTGTATCATATCACACAGTATTTGGACTCACAGCCGTGTTCGTGTTTGATCAATATATTATATAATTTATAAACTCACTATACTCTTTTTTTTTAAATTATCCAGATTTCCTTAAGTGCTTGAAGAAGTGTATGAAACCCCCACCCAATGGCATCCTCCGTCCAACTGTACAGGAGTTTAATAAGTATCTCCCCATCTTCCTCAATGACCGACCAGGCTTACAGTGTGCCAAAGGGTGGGTAACACTGAAAACAAAGAAACCATGAAGAAAAACATTGTTTTGTCCTGTATATCTTTTATAAGTGGTTAACAGGATTAGAGTTGCTTCCTAAATAATCATACACTTGCCTCAAACACTGTTTAGTTGTTGAGTCATCTGAAATTGTGTTGCTTATGCGGTTTGTGACTGGGTATGAGCAACAAAAGGACACAGAACTACATAATCACTAAAGCACATAAAAGAACTGATTCAGATGCAAATAAAGGTTCAACTTTGCTTGTAGATTTGAAATATATACAGATATTTATTCTGTTATTTTATAAAAATGTGTATATTTGTTATGCCATTATTGAACAGACCTGCATCATCTGGTACAGCTGTAGCTTTATGATGTAGCTTCTGTTATTCATAAACTGCTTCTAAGACTATGCTCAGGAAAGAATGTTTGTGCTGTGGTTTGGTGAGTTTATAGTTTGTTTTTTCCCCACCTCATAGTGGTTTGGGGGCTTATGACACAGCTGTGGTCCGGGACAATGTCACGGGAGAAATATTAGGTAAAGTTACAAAAACATAAATGAGGTCCAAGCATTAAATATACTAACCACACTAACCCCAAAACTAGCACTTTAATAAAAAGACTAATCCAAAAACTAGGGACAAACAGACTAACCCAAAAATTAGTATTAGCGTAAACAGGCTAACTCAATATCTAGTATTAAAATAAACAGAATAGCAAACCAAATGAACAAATAAACAAAAAACTAGCAATAAACTGACTAACCTAAAAAAATTATCATTACAGGAAAGAAACTAACCCAAATACTAGCATTAAACATGCTAATCCAAAAAAACTAGCATTAGAGTAAACAAACTAACCCAAAGTCTAGCATTAAGTAGACAAAAAAGAGAAAGAAATAAAAAGAAACTAGCATTAAAAAGGCTAACCCCCAAAATAGCATTAGAATAAACAGACTAACCCTAAAACTAGCATTATAGCAAACTAACTAACCTAAAGTCTAGCATTAGAGTAAACAGGTTAACTAAAAAACGAGCATTAATGAGACAAAAAAAAAAAATCCCAGAAAAAAATAGCATTAAACGGACTAACCCAAATACTATCATTAAAGTAAACAGACTAACTCAAAATCTACCATTAAAATAAACAGACTAACTAAAACTAGCATTAAAGTACTAGCATACCCTAAAACTACTCTAAAACTAACATTAAAAAGACTAAAATAAAAAACAATAAAAAACTAGCATTAAATAGGCTAACCCCTCAAAAAAAGAATGAGTAAACAGACTAACCCTAAAACTAGCATTATAGCAAACAAACTAACTAACCCAAAGACTAGTACTGTATTACAGTAAACAGACTAACTCAAAAACCAGTATTAAAATAAACAGACTATAAAACCCCTAGAATTAAACAGACTAACCTAAAAAAAATTAACAATAGTGGAAACAAACTAACCCAAATGCTGGCATTAAACATGCTAACGCAAACAAATTAGCATCAGAGGAAACAGATTAACTCAAAAACTAGCAGTAAAAAGGCTAAATTATAAAAATGATAAAAAAAACTAGCATTAAATAGGCCAACCCCCCAAAAGAATGGGTAAACAGACTACTGCAAAAAAACTAGTATTAAACTGACTAACCCAAAAACTAGCATTAAACTGACTAACTCAAAAACTAGCATTAAACTGACTAACTCAAAAACTAGCATTAAACTGACTAACTCATTAAACTGACTAACTCAAAAACTAGCATTAAACAGACTAACCCAAAAACTAGCATTAAACAGACTAACCCAAAAACTAGCATTAAACAGACTAACCCAAAAACGAGCATTAAACAGATTAACCCCCCCCCCCCAAAAAAAAGAAGCATTCGAGTAAACGGACTGGTATTAAACTAGTATTAAACAGACACAAAAAACTAGCATTAGAGTAAACAGGCTACCCCAAAAATTAGCATTCAAATAAAAAGATTAGCCCCAAAACTAGCATTATAATAACCCACCTCACTAAAAACTAGCATTAAGAAATTATAAGTCAATTAAAAATATTGAATCTCTCTCTTGCTCTTTATCTGTATTTCTAAGCCACTCTCTCTTTCCCTCTCAAGCTCTCTCATAAGTTCAGCTTAGAATTTTTTGACTGAAGGTACTACAACATTTCCATCGCATTAGAAATAATGATGAACTGATCAATTATAATGATAACTCCAATAATAAAGTCTCTCTCTCTCTCTCTCTCTGTCTATCTGTATGTGTCTGAAGCCTCTCGGTTCATGGCGTATCACACTCCCCTCACTAACTCGCAGGAGTTTACAGAGGCTCTACGCATGGCCAGAAAACTTGCCCACAACATCACTATGGCTATGAGAAATGTGCCGGGCACAGAGCCTGACTTCGAGGTCTTCCCCTATAGGTGAGCAACTAATTTCTACCCTTGACCCTTTTGCATGTTTCTCTCTATCTCTTTGACCGTGACATTGTCACTCTATGATAAGATATGAAATGATTATGGATATATGAATTTGATTATGGTATTATGCAAACGATCATGCTTATGCAGAGTGCACAAAGCTAATATCTGTTACCAACATTAGTCATAAAAAACAACCAGTTCATATATATATATATATATATATATATATATATATATATATATATATATATATAGTGAGAGTAAAAAGTATTTGATCCCTTGCTGATTTTGTTGGTTTGCCCACTAATAAAGACATGATCATTCTATACTTTTAATGGTAAATGTATTCTAACATGGAGAGACAGAATATCAAAAAGAAAACCCAGAAAATAACTTTAAAGAATATATATTAATTGATTTGTATTTCATTGAGGGAAATAAGTATTTGATCCCCTAGTATGCATTAGGAGTTCTGGCTTTCACAGACCAGTTAGACACTCCCAATCAACTTGTTACCTGAATTGAAGACACCTGTTCTAACTAATCACCTGTATGAAAGACACCTGTTCACAGAATCAGACAGATTCCAAACTCTCCAACATGGGTAAGACCAAAGAACTCTCTCAGGACCTCAGAGACAGGATTGTTGACCTTCACAAATCTGGAATGGGCTACAAAAACATTAGCAAGATGCTGGGTATTAAAGTAACAACCATTGGTGCAATTGTGAGAAAATTTAAGAAGTATAACATGACCATCAATAGACCTCGGTCTGGTGCGCCACAGAAGATTTCACCTCGTGGGGTGGCAATGATCATGAGAACTGTGAGAAATCGGCCTGCAACCATACAGCGGGAGTTAGTGAATGACCTCAAGGCAGCTGGGACCACAGTCACCAGGAAAACAATTGGCAACACTTTGCGCTGCAATGGATTAAAATCCTGCAGTGCCCGAAAGGTACCCCTGCTTAAGAAGGCACATGTGGAGGCCCACCTAAAGTATGCCAATGATCACCTCAAAGATGTACAAAGTGATTGGGAGAAGGTTCTGTGGTCAGACGAGACCAAAATTGAACTATTTGGCCTAAACTCATGTGTGTCATGTGTGGAGGAAGAAAAATGCTGCCTATGATCCCAGGAACACTGTGCCCACCGTCAAGCATGGAGGTGGAGGCATTATGTTTTGGGGGTGTTTCTCTGCCAAGGGCACAGGGCTACTTCACCGCATAAGTGGGAAGATGGATGGAGCCATGTACCGTGCAGTCCTGAGGGAGAACCTCCTCCCCTCTGCCAGGAAGTTGAAAATGGGTCGTGGTTGGGTCTTCCAACATGACAACAACCCGAAGCATACAGCAAAAGCAAAAAGGAGTGGCTCAAGAAGAACCACATTAAGGTCATGGAGTGGCCCAGCCAGTCTCCGGACCTCAATCCAATCGAAAATCTATGGAGGGAGCTGAAGGTCCGAGTTGCCAAGCGACAGCCCACCAACCTTAATGATTTAGAGAGGATCTGCAAAGAAGAGTGGGCCAAAATTCCCCCTGATATGTGTGCTAACCTTGTGGTTAACTACAACAAATGTCTGTCCGCTGTGCTTGCAAACAAAGGCTTTGCCACCAAGTATTAAGTGCTTTTGGCAAGAGGGATCAAATACTTATTTCCCTCAATGAAATACAAATCAATTAAAATATATTCTTTAAAGTTATTTTCTGGATTTTCGTTTTGATATTCTGTCTCTCCATGTTAGAATACATCTACCATTAAAAGTATAGAATGATCATGTCTTTATTAGTGGGCAAACCAACAAAATCAGCAAGGGATCAAATACTTTTTACTCTCACTGTATATACAGAAATGTAACTTCAACTAGGAAATATTGGCAGAAATATATACAATGCTGTGAAAATGTATTTGCCTCTTTCCTGATTACTTCTTGACTAATTTTTTCTCGGATTTTGTCACAAGTGATAGTTTCAGATCTTACCTTGTTCCTTCTGACTTTTGCAAAGCGTTGACACCGGAGACTCCTTCCATAAATGTTACATACATGTCTCTTTCCATAAAATGCCATGTCCACCATATTTTGTCCATTTAAATGGAGCGTCTTTCTATAAGTTGTTACTCAAGAACATATATCGAAGATATTACACGGTTGCGCAAAGAAATGAAGTTTATCTTCAAGTGGTGAATATATTTTCAACACGAGAAAATAAATTTCATATCTTCATGCCACCGTGTAATGTTCTTTATATTATACGGACACATCCACAAAAAAAACCCCCCTGCAAGTTAATCAAAAGAATTTTAATTTTGATCCAGTTTGCCATTTTGATAACGCACGTCTAGTCAGCGGGAAAACACTGGGAGTGATGTCATTGGAGTGAAATATTTTACATACAGGACAGTTTTTCCATGGAATAAAAACATGTTCTATTCCCTTCTAGCGGGTTTCATTCATTTGGTTTGATAGCATGCAATATTGTTAGCATATCGCTTATCCTATGTGTATTACGTCACTCTACCCAATGGAGAACGAACATTGAATATGGTTTACGATATCGCATGGTTGTCAAGACAACATGACGTCACACGTCGGAGACGTAAAACTTCTGCAGTAGCAAGCGACTGTGATGATTTGTAAACAAGCATGGCTGCTAGGTTTGCTTTGTCAAACATGGAAGATTTTGAGAGAATTTTGAAAGAGAAAGATGCGTTGAACACCCAAAAGGAATGTATAATAATAATAATAATAATAATAATAATAATAATAATATTGGCTGGCGTTTTTATCGTGGTATATCAGATACCGTATATTCCATTCAGCTACTCGTTTTCGACTTGTTCAGTATCATGTTAGCTGAGTGGAATATATCTGATATACCACTCAACGCCAGCCAATGTTATTTAAATATGTGACTCAGATCCGCAATGTATTTCGTATGAAAAATGCAAGTTTTTCAACACGAGAAGATAAACTTCATATCTTCAAGCCAATGTGTGATTTTCTTTTTATTATATCGACACATTCACAAACAAAAAGTACCCAAATTTATCAAAACAATTCACTGATTTCCTCATGAGTGACATACAGAGCTTTAAGTCACGGTTTTGGTTCACCATGTCCCGGATGGAGCTCGTTTGAAAAATACGAGTGGCATATTTCCCAGTAAAACACTCATCTCATCTCATCTCATCTCATTATCTCTCGCCGCTTTATCCTTTTACAGGGTCGCAGGCAAGCTGGAGCCTATCCCAGCTGACTACGGGCGAAAGGCGGGGTACACCCCGGACAAGTCGCCAGGTCATCACAGGGCTGACACATAGACACAGACAACCATTCACACTCACATTCACACCTACGGTCAATTTAGAGTCACCAGTTAACCTAACCTGCATGTCTTTGGACTGTGGGGGAAACCGGAGCACCCGGAGGAAACCCACGCGGACACGGGGAGAACATGCAAACTCCGCACAGAAAGGCCCTCGCCGGCCCCGGGGCTCGAACCCGGACCTTCTTGCTGTGAGGTGACAGCGCTAACCACTACACCACCGTGCCGCCCCAGTAAAACACTCATGTCCATATAATATAATGTATTAGAGTCAGTGCATTAATATAAACCTATGATTGTTAGAGCTCCTGGTAGAGAAGATTAATCAGCATCTTCTGACCAATCAAGAATTCAACATCGGTGTGGTCATAGGCTATTTATTGTTTATTTTACTAGCTGGAAACAAATTTAAAAACTGTGTTGAACATGATTCTGGAACGCTACCGCCCCCTATTGGCAACACCCTTTTTTCTATATGAAATGACAAGAATCATTTGAAACAAAACGTTTAGGAAACGCTTGTTTCTTTCGACGTGTCTTAGGCAATGAAAAGTAGTACCTTCAAATGTGTAAATATTGTGTGCTACATTTTGACGATCTACAGTGGGGAAAACAAGTATTTGATCCCTTGCTGATTTTGTTGGTTTACCCACTAAGAAAGACTTGATCAGTCTGTAATTTTAATGGTAGGTGTATTCTAACATGTGGAGACAGAATATCAAAAAGAAAATCCAGAAAATAACTTTTAAATATCTATATTAATTTATTTGTATTTTATTGAGAAAAAGAAGTATTTGATCCCCTAGTAACCATCAAGAGTTCTTGTTAATACAGACAAGTTAGACTCTCCAAATTACCTTGTCACCTAAATTGAAGACACCTGATACCACTAATGACTTGTATAAAAGCCACCTGGCCACAGAATTAATCAGTTTGTCAGACTCCAAACTCTTCAACATGGGAAAGACTAAAGAGCTTTCTGTGGATTTAAGGGAGAAGATTGTAGACCTGCACAAGACCGGTATGGGCTACAAAACCATTAGCAAGAAGCTGGGCGTTAAGGTGACAACTGTTGGTACAATTGTGCGCAAGTACAAGACTCACAACATGATCATCAATCGACCTAGGTCTGGGGCTCCAAACAAGATCTCACCTCGTGGGGTTTCCAGGATCATGAGAACGGTGAGAAATAGACCTAATACAACACGGGCAGAGTTAGTGGATGATCTTAAAGCAGCTGGGATCACAGTCACCAAGCAAACAGTTGGTAACACTTTACACCGCAATGGTCTAACATCTTGCAGTGCTCGCAAAGTACCCCTGCTTAAGAAAGCACATGTGCAGGCCCCCCTGAACTTTGCCAATGAACATCTGAATGACTTGGAGAGTGACTGGGAGAAGGTGTTATGGTCAGATGAGACAAAAATTGAGCTCTTTGGCATCAATTCAACCCGTCGTGTCTGGAGGGAGAGACATGCTGCTTATGACCCCAAGGACACCATCCCCACTGTCAAGCATGGAGGTGGTAACATTATGCTTTGGGGGTGTTTTTCTGCACAGGGCACAGGGCTACTTCACTGTATCAATGGGAGGATGGACGGAGCCATGTACCATAAAATCCTAAGTGAAAACCTCCTTCCCTCTGCCAGGAAGCTTAAAATGGGTCGTGGATGGGTCTTCCAGCAGGATAATGACCCAAAGCATACAGCCAAGGCAACCAAGGAATGGCTGAAGAAGAAACATATCAAGGTCATGGAGTGGCCCAGCCAGTCTCCGGACCTGAATCCTATAGAAAATCTATGGAGAGAGCTGAAGCTCAGAGTTGCCAAGCGACAGCCATGGAATCTTGATGATTTAGAGGTCATTTGCAAAGAAGAATGGACCAAAATTCCTCCTAATATGTGCAGAAACCTGGTCATCAACTACAAAAAACGTCTGACCTCTGTGCTTGCTAATAAGGGGTTTGCCACAAAGTACTAAGTCCTTTTGGCAAGAGGGTTCAAATACTTATTTTCCTCAATAAAATGCAAATAAATTAATACAAATTCTTTAAAGTCGATTTCTTGATTTTCTTTGTGATATTCTGTCTCAGCATGTTAGACTACACCTACCATTAATATTACAGACTGATCGAGTCTTTATTAGTGGCCAAACCAACAAAATTAGCAAGGGATCAAATACTTGTTTTCCCCACTGTAGTTGTTTGTCTTTTAATATGGTCAACAATTCACACTGTGTGACAATGTCAATGCAATATACCAATTTGTCTCCGTTTAGACTCAATCATTATGAATGATCATGATGTAATAGTCATGGACTGAGATAATTGGTTGTGTATAACATGATTCATGCTCTCCATCTCCTCTGCAGCGTGACGTACGTGTACTATGAACAGTACACTAGCATTGTCTTTGAGGGCCTGGTGAACCTGTCGCTCTGTTTGTTACCCACCTTCGTGGTGTGCTGCATCCTGCTCGGCATGGACCTGCGCTCGGGTCTTCTCAACCTCCTCACCATAGTGATGATCACCGTGGATACAGTGGGGGTCATGACACTGTGGAACATCGACTACAATGCCGTGTCGCTAATCAACCTCGTCACGGTGAGTGAAAAGGAATTAAAGGCTTTGTAACAGGTTTATACCACACAGTATCAAGTACAGCAAATTTGGGATGTATTACGTGAGGAATAAAACACTGGGGGGCGGGGGGGGTTATAGGGAAAAAATCAAAGACAGGGTGCTGCCATACAGACTGACGCAAAGCAGATTTAATGTGACAACAGAGTTAATTACTTTCCCATAACAGCATGTCCTGAAGTGTTTTATCTCTCTTATACTACAGCAATTTAATCAATGCTTAATTTTTTTTCCGAACTGTAAAAATATGCAACATAATTTAGCTCCTGTTATCATCTATGTAATAAAACAAAGAAAAAAACGTAGCTTGTGATGATACCTAGAAACTTGAAATTGACAAGCCATCCATTTTGAAGACATTTTTACACTGAATCACCATAGCAACAATCATACATTGTTCTTTGTTACATAACTGTTGATGTACGGTATCAGCCTTATATTATGTAGATTGTCCACCATACAATTCCCTGCGAATGTGTTGTCATGAATATAATGCACTATTTTAATCGTTTATAATGAACTATTAAAGATAGACTGCCTTTCCGATTTTCAAGTGTAGGTCATAAAAAGAATTTTCCCGACACCTAATTATTTTTGTTTAGTGGAGCGAAAGCTACTGAACTCGAATCACAGACTTCCAATTTTATTAGTTAAAAAAAAAAAATAGAACAATTAATGAATTTAGATCCACGTGGCCTGAAATTCTCTGCTATTTTTTCCTGCTTCACCATGACCCAATACAAGATACTACATCATGCATTATGTGGTGGGCTTTCCCTGATCGTGCAAGGCATTGTGGGATACAAATTTGAAACAGGAGAGAAAAATGGAGGACGTGAGTGTGCGAATGAAATGTGAAAGACCGACTACAGTAACGGAAAGAAAGTGAGAAGAAAAGACGTTATATTTGTGAAAGAAAGGAAACGCAGGACCAAACTAATAAATATCGGCGCTCAGCGAGCACCTCGGTATGATCAGCTGTTCGTTTAGCGACAGATTGATGGAACTGTCAGTGCACGCTCAAAGGTAAACCTGCGCATGCGCACACACACACGAACTTCCTCTGTCTGCTTGACTGCACGAAGCAAGCGATTTCATGCACATTTGTTTTACTCCCTTCAAATTAAATAACTTCCCAGCCACAGAACAGCCTGATATATATATATATATATATATATATATATATATATATATATATATATATATATATTAGAGAAATAAACATATATCCCAATGACCAAATTTCAGAGTGAACTAAATTTCATCAATTTTATGAAATCGAAAGGCCGTCTACTTTTCATATAATGCTCATCAATTCAGATGCTAATTAATTTAATGCTCAAGTTCTATCATCTATCATAACATATTAGAAGTAGTACATTATCATGTGAATGACAGCTGATGTTTCAGATCATCAGAGCTGCTGCTGTTGTAAAAAAAAAAATAATCAATGCATTCTGACTCATCACGTTTGAGAAATTGAACAACACTGTGGTATAAAAGTATAATTTAAATATAGCTATAGATTATATTTAACACTATATATTAGGCCCAAGACCCTGATAATGAGCTGTCCTGGAGGATGATGGGAGTTTTTCCTTGCCACCGTCGCCACAGGCGTGCTCATTGGGGATAGATTAGGGATAAAATTAGCTCATATTTTAAGTTGTTCAAATTCTGTCAAGCTGCTTTGCGACAATGTTTATTGTTAAAAGCGCTATACAAATAAACTTGACTTGGCTTGTCATAACTTGTCCGTCATGGTGTCTTCTGTCTCTCTTTCTCCAGGCTGTGGGGATTTCAGTGGAGTTTGTGTCTCATCTAACACGCTCCTTCGCCCTGAGCACTTTGCCTACTAAGGTGGAAAGAGCCAAAGATGCTACGGTGAAGATGGGCAGTGCGGTAAGTGCTTCAGTTACCTATACCAGGAATAAGTTTAGAGCTAGAGCTATGGTTCTCAGTGTCCAAAACCGTTGGTAACAGTGCTAATCTGTTGCTTGAAGATGGTGCTCCTAATATTCTTAAAGCACTTTCTATTAATAGCTGCCAAAAGCAGGATTCTTCCCATTATATGTGTGTGATGGTGCTTTCACTGAGTCATGTACCGTGTGTCGTGTCTGACAGGTGTTTGCTGGTGTCGCTATGACTAACCTGCCTGGAATTATCGTGCTGGCATTCGCTAAAGCTCAGCTCATTCAGATCTTCTTCTTCCGGCTGAATCTGATCATCACGCTGCTGGGACTGGCACACGGCCTCATCTTCCTGCCTGTGTTGCTCAGCTTCTTCGGTATGACAATCTCTCTCTCTCTCTCTCTCTCTCTCTCTCTCTCTCTGTGCGCTCTCTCTCTCTCTCTCTCTCTATGTGTGCGCTCTCTCTCTCTCTCTCTCTCTCTCTCTCTCTATGTGCCCCCTCTCTCTCTCTCACTCTGTGCACTCTCTCTCTCACTCTGTGCACTCTCTCTCTCACTCACTCTGTGCACTCTCTCTCTCACTCACTCTGTGCACTCTCTCTCACTCTGTGCACACTCTCACTCTGTGCACTCTCTCTCTCTCACTCTGTGCACTCTCTCTCTCTCTCACTCTGTGCACTCTCTCTCTCTCACTCTGTGCACTCTCTCTCTCTCACTCTGTGCACTCTCTCTCACTCTGTGCACTCTCTCACTCTGTGCACTCTCACTCTGTGCACTCTCACTCTGTGCACTCTCTCTCACTCACTCTGTGCACTCTCTCTCACTCACTCTGTGCACTCTCTCTCACTCACTCTGTGCACTCTCTCTCACTCACTCTGCACTCTCTCTCTCACTCTGTGCTCTCTCTCTCTCACTCTGTGCACTCTCTCTCTCACTCTGTGCACTCTCTCTCTCACTCTGTGCACTCTCTCTCTCACTCTGTGCACTCTCTCTCACTCTGTCCACTCTCTCTCTCTCTCTCTCTCTCTCTCTCTCTCACTCTGTCCACTCTCTCTCTCTCTCTCTCACTCTGTGCACTCTCTCTCTCACTCTGTGCACTCTCTCTCACTCTGTGCACTCTCTCACTCTCACTCTGTGCACTCTCTCTCTCTCTCTCTCACTCTGTGCACTCTCTCACTCTGTGCACTCTCTCTGTCTCACTCTGTGCACTCTCTCTCTCTCACTCTGTGCACTCTCTCTCTCACTCTCACTCTGTGCACTCTCTCTCTCTCTCTCTCTCTCTCTCTCTCTCTCTCTCTCTCTCTCTCTCTCTCTCTCTCTCACTCTGTGCACTCTCTCTCACTCTGTGCACTCTCTCTCTCACTCTGTGCACTCTCTCTCACTCTGTGCACTCTCTCTCTCACTCTGTGCACTCTCTCTCTCACTCTGTGCACTCTCTCTCACTCTGTGCACTCTCTCTCTCACTCTGTGCACTCTCTCTCTCACTCTGTGCACTCTCTCTCTCACTCTCACTCTGTGCACTCTCTCTCTCTCCCACTCTGTGCTCTCTCTCTCTCTCTCTCTCTCTCTCTCTCACTCTCTCAATCTGTGCACTCTCTATCTCTGTGCACTCTCTCTCACTCACTCTGTGCACTCTCTCTCTCTCAATCTGTGCTCTCTCTCTCTCTCACTCTGCACTCTCTCTCTCTCACTCTGTGCTCTCTCTCTCACTCTGTGCACTCTCTCTCTCACTCTGTGCACTCTCTCACTCTGTGCACTCTCTCTCTCTGTGCACTCTCTCTCTCTCTCACTCTGTGCACTCTCTCTCACTCTCTCTCTCTCTGTGCTCTCTCTCTCTGTGTGCTCTCTCTCCCTCTCTCTCTGTGTGCTCTCTCTTGCACTCTCTCTCTCTCTCTCTCTCTCTCTCTCTCTCTCTGTGTGCATTCTCTTTCTGTGCTCTCTCTCTCTCTGTGTGCTCTCTCTCTCTCTCGCTCTCTCTCTGTGTGCTCTCTATCTGTGCTCTCTCTCGCTGTCTCTCTCTGTGCTCTCTCTCTCTCTGGCTCTCTCTCTGTGCTCTCTCTGTGCTCTCTCTCTCTCTCTGTGCTCTCTCTCTGTGCTCTCTCTGTGCTCTCTCTCTCTCTCTGTGCTCTCTCTCTCTGTGTGCTCTCTTTCTGTGCTCTCTCTCTCTGTGTGTGCTCACTCTCCCTCTCTCTCTGTGTGTGCTCTCTCTCGCTCTCTCTCTCTCTCTCTCTCTCTCTCTCTCTCTCTCTCTCTCTCTCTGTGTGATGATATTACTAGTATGGTGGTAAAGCTAATCTGTTGTACCATAACACTACCAATTAAAGTCAACTTTTCTGCTATATCTTTAATCAAAGTCTATCCATAAGTATTCAACCCCCCCACACACACACATTTGGAATCACAATTGACTTAATTAAGATTTTTACATTTGAGGGTGCAAATCTATTTTATTGTGACACAAAAGTTAATTAAGCAAGAAAAAAAATCCAAAAGATTTTTGGTTACATGAATATTTACACCCTGGGAGCACAATTACCGCTATAAGTCTCCTGGGATACGTCACTATCAGCTATAAACATTTGGATATTGATTTTTTTTTTTTTGCTCTTTTTATACCCCCGCTCTGAAGGAGGGGGGTATACTGGTTTACCTCTGTCCGTCCATATCTCTGTCCATCCGAAACACCCTTTTTCTCAGCAACCACAAATCATAACCACTTGGTACTTGGTACCAAACTTCAGCTTGGGGTTCTATACCGTGTATACCGTTTTCAGGTCTGTCGCATGTCAACTTCCTGTTTACCGACTGAATGTATTTACGAAACATATATAGCGTGGATTTACAAAAATTTTGTAACATTTTTCTCAGCAACTACAATCACAACTGCTTGATATTTGGTACCGAGCTTCAGCTTGGGGTTCTATACAGTGTATACCGTTTTCAGGTCTGTTGCACATCGACTTCCTGTTTACCGACTGAATGTATTTACAAAACATATAGCGTGGATTTTGACGCTATTTCAAAAAGCAAAATGCAATTTCAAAATGACAGTTTCCCAGGATGCTGTTTGAAATCCCTGGCGAGAGACACTGCTCTTTACTTTATTGTTTCAGGGTTCATTATTTGTTGAAGTCAACATTCATAATAAGTGTCCTATTCCTTCGATTGCTTGCATTCTGATATAAGAGAGCGGGGGGATATGTAAGTGAGCAGTAGCTCACAGTTGATCTTGTTTTTTTTTTGTAAATTTGCTCAAAATCTGTCAGACTGGATGGAGACTGTAGGAAAGATTGGGGTATGGGCTTTGCAGTGTTGCTTTGACAGAATGCTCAGAGTCATCATCCTGTTGGAAGGTGAACCTCTGCTCCAACGTCTCCATCGCTTTCACAGTGAGAACACCACCATGCTTCACAGTGTTCTCAATGTTATGAGCATAGCACTTTGTTCCAAGGCCAAAAATGTTCAGTTTTGATGTCATTAGACCAGAGAATGTTTTTGTACATATTTACTGGGTCTCCAAAACAGTATCTCATCTCATCTCATTATCTCTAGCTGCTTTATCCTGTTCTACAGGGTCGCAGGTAAGCTGGAGCCTATCCCAGCTGACTACGGGCAAAAGGCGGGGTACACCCTGGACAAGTCGCCAGGTCATCACAGGGCTGACACATAGATACAGACAACCATTCACACTCACATTCACACCTACGCTCAATTTAGAGTCACCAGTTAACCTAACCTGCATGTCTTTGGACTGTGGGGGAAACCGGAGCACCTGGAGGAAACCCACGCGGACACGGGGAGAACATGAAAACTCCACACAGAAAGGCCCTCGCCGGCCACGGGGCTCGAACCCGGACCTTCTTGCTGTGAGGCGACAGCGCTAACCACTACACCACCGTGCCACCCAAAACAGTATTTGATATGTTTTTTTTTTTTAAATATTTTTTTTTTGGAATCTACATTGATCCCCGCAGTTCAATATTATGGGATACTTTGTGTAGATTCATGACATATAATCCCACTTGTGTCCATTACCAAGTTGCCTGACTACCATATATAGGAAAAGCTCAAGGGGGTGAATACTTATGCAAGCCTCTGTATAACTAAATGGACCCTCTCTGTAAATACCAGATCTTCAGTGAAACCTCTGTTGCATTTTTCTTCAGGTCCATCCGTAAACAAGGCTGTGCTGCTGGACCTACAGCGTAAAAAAGCCAGAGAGATGGAGCAGCACAACACAGTAGTTTACAACAACGATGGCTTTGAAAACAACGAGAATCACATTGGTTCAGAGCCCAACATCACAAGGCTGCCCAACGCTGCTCCAGCAGGGTCAGAATAGATGGAGTAGGAGATGATACCAGAATGATGGCACCAACCATATCCAGACCAACACTTGTCTATATTTCTGAGATGACTGAACTATTCTGCTGCTCATCCTCCTGCTTTGAGATTATTGGCAGAGAGAGAAAAGGATGGTTTATTAGCAATACAACAGTCAGTATACACATTAGTGTAATATATGGGTCAGGAGAACTGCTTTATAGCGATAAAGCTTTTTTTAACCTCAGCAACATAATTGTGTGTTTTACGTGCTCTAACATGTATTCATGAAGCAGAAACTGGTGATGGAACTATTGCTTGATCGTACAAGTTCGATTTCCATATCACAACACCTCCTGAGCATACTTTTTATATACAGTATTAATTTGGAAACGAACCATCAGAAGTAGTCACACAGTCAAGATATGATGCATTCGGCTTAAGATGAACATATAGCTAATATTCCATAAAAGGTTGACACCAAATCCAGTCTTTGGCTAATTACAAATATTCAAAAAGAGTGTCCGATTGTTAGCACCTAGTAACTTCTTTTGGTCATTTCGACACAAAAACAAAAGGAGCTCTGGACCTTAAAGGACTGAAAAATATATATTATCAAGTTAGAACAATTAAATACTGTATAGCTTTTAATAACATTATTCTGCGACATGGTTTCTAAAACTAATCACCGGCGACTTGACTTGATAAATATAGATGCTAGTTAGATAAATATTACTAATAAAAGCAGATAGTGCTAGTTAACAAAACAGATGGAAACATAGATGCACTAGCAATGCTGACAAAGCTATGAGTTAAAGGGGAACTGAAGTCATTTTTAAACTTGCTTTATTTCTTAATTAACGTGTTATTCAATTCCATTTTCGGTTTTAGTAACCTTATATCATGATTCGTATTGGCAACTAACTGCAATTAAATATTATACTTATCAACCTATTCGGTTTTTAGCCATGTTGAATTTAGTTTGTTTGGTCCACGGCAGGCGTCGCTTATTTGCGTGATTTTCACGAGACTTGTGTGAGACTTCGAAACATGAAGTGTCAGCGCCGCCATTTTGAAAACTATTTTCCAAACAAAATATTGCACAAAAACGAGTTAAATTGACGATTACTGCCTACTTTTTTCAAATTTTCCTGATTGCTATCAAAACAAACAAAACTTCCGGCTTGATTACATCAGCATTCGAAAGAGGGCGTGCGCGTCTTTTGAAAACGTTGGCAGATGTTGGTCACTTTGATTTCCGCTGTATGTTTTACTTCCGTCCTACGATGTCTCGCACAGGTCTCAACGAATCTCGTTTACGGCCGTTGCTTTGACATATGGACTGATATATTACATAGCATATGTCAAACACTTGCTATAGCAGCGACAAAATAGCGATCAAAAATGCATTCCTATATTTAATAAAATGAGATAAATAGAATTTTGATTTTAAAAAATTTGCCTTCGGTTCTCCTTTAAACAAACTAGCTAATAGTTTTGATAGCAATGCTAGTGCTTCTAAATTTCCTTTTCTTTCCAGCTAAGCACTGAGACAAGCCATCAACTTTTGAACATTTCAGTGCATATATATATTACATATCAGATGTTTAATCTGCAACCTACATGATTTAAGAATTAGTTGTTAAATATAGATGCTAATTTTTTTAAACATAGCTGGAAACAGATGCACTAACAAAACTATTAGCTAAACTAATTAGCGGAGAGCTTTATTAGCTATAGTAGTGCATCAGTGTTTCTATTACCTAAACACTGAGACAAATTTCAATATTTTTAAATACATATGAGAAGATCAACCTGGAAAAATCTTCCAGTAACTCTGATCCTGCCTTCAGAGTCATGCTAGACGACTGGTAATTAGCTAAAATAGCTAATCTAATCTAAAAACAACTACCTGCTATGCACCAAAGCAATTTTCTCCATGGATTAATGGTATATATTAGTGTCAATAAGAATAAGAATATAGTGTGAATTGACTACTCACTTAACTCCCTATGCATAATTCTATTTATGAAAGAACTCATTTGTTAGACCAAGACGCACTGCAAACATACTGCGCCACCTCGAAGAGCCTTAACATAGGCTTCATAACAGTCTTACGCCGCTGTGACGCTGTTAACAGGCTGTTAACGTCTTCTTGAATGTTGAATCTTGTCTTCTCGTGTAAGCCTGCACTCACACTTCATGATAGTCTGATATGAAAATCTGATGAAGTGCGTGAGATAGAAATTACTTTAGAATTTTCACCTTTTTTACACATATTTTCATTTTTGTTCATTGTACTGTATTTTATTTCATTCCGTTTCATTTGCACATAATGTCTTTTTGTTGAAACACGACTGCTGCCATACACTCCAGTGAAAAGTGCCTGCTGTTTGTGTCATGGAATAGATTATCGCAATGAGAAATGCACTCTGGATATTTGTACGTCTGTGTGTGCGTGTGGAAAATCATCAAACTGCTGATTTAATGATACCATTAAGAAAGAGTCGTTAAGAAAGAGAGCCAGTAAATGACATAACAGGATTGGACCAGTTGTGGAAGTGGGATTGTGAAATAGCTGTTAGCTCTTTGCACCAAGTTTATCAAGGTGAACTGTAAGCTCACAAATCTATGCACCTTGCATTTTTTAATATCGAGGTAAATACTACTACTACTACTACTACTACTAATAATAATAATAATAAACTACAGTTGAAAGTTATGTGTTGCACACATCTAAATATGAGGAAGTGAAATTTATAGGTGAGCGCTCTTTAAACAGGAGACAAGATATTTGTTTGGACCACCAACATCCAACCCAATGCTGAATTTGTTTTGATTTTATTTATTTTTTTTTAATTTCACATTGTCAACACAAGTTGAAATGAACGGATCAATTTACGATTATCCAATCATTAATTTAACCAAATTATTCACATCAGCATGAATCATTTAATATGACCAACGGGCAGGTATTAAATTTGTGGAAGCCTGTTTCTGCCATATGAAGAGTGGAAAAAACTATTGGTTAATAATAAGTCTCATCTCATCTCATCTCATCTCATTATCTCTAGCCGCTTTATCCCTCTACAGGGTCGCAGGCAAGCTGGAGCCTATCCCAGCTGACTACAGGCGAAAGGCGGGGTACACCCTGGACAAGTCGCCAGGTCATCACAGGGCTTAATAATAAGTCTTGCTATCTTAAGCCTTAGATATCTTTATGTAACATGCAGGATATAAGTGCGTATAATCAGCATTGACCTGACTGAATCTAATCCAGAAATCATTGTCAGTAGATGGTGCCACAGCAGAGGTGGGAAACGTTATACAATGGTAAACCATAATCCAGTTGCAGATAGAAGTTAAAAAAAAAAAAATAGGAACAAGTAACCCAGACTTGGACCTAAAATTACAAAAACACGCAATAAGACTTGGCAATGATACAAAGTTACAGCAGGGTATATACCAGTACAGTACTGTGCAAAAGTCTTAGGCACCCTGGATATAAAAAGTGTACACACTCCGTTAAAATGATAGGTTTTTCTGATGTAAAAAAATGAGACCATGATAAATAATTTCAAAACTTTTCCCACCTTTAATGTGACCTATAACCTCATCTCATCTCATTATCTCTAGCCGCTTTATCCTGTTCTACAGGGTCACAGGCAAGCTGGAGCCTATCCCAGCTGACTATGGGCGAAAGGCAGGCTACACCCTGGACAAGTCGCCAGGTTATCACAGGGCTGACGCATAGACACAGACAACCATTCACACTCGCATGCACACCTACGGTCAATTTAGAGTCACCAGTTAACCTAACCTGCATGTCTTTGGACTGTGGGGGAAACCGGAGCACCCAGAGGAAACCCACGCGGACATGGGGAGAACATGCAAACGTCACACAGAAAGTTCCCTCGCCGGCCATGGGGCTCGAACCCGGACCTTCTTGCTGTGAGGCGACAGCACTAACCACTACACCACCGTGCCGCCCACCTATAACCTGTACAACTCAATTGAAAAACAAAAAAATCTGTTAGGGGGAAAAACATAAAAACTAAAAAATGTCCAATAAGCTGGTTGCATAAGCGTGCACACCCTTAAACTAATACTTTGTTGAAGCACCTTTTGATTTAATTACAGCATTCAGTCTTTTTGGGTTCACACCTGTCATCGATTCAAATGACTCTGATTAACCCCAAATAAAGTTCAGACATTTACTCAGTTGCATCCTCCAGCAAAAGCCAGGGTTCACAGAGAGCTTACAAAGCATCAACGGGATGTCGTTGTTGAAAGGTATCAGTCAGGAGAAGGGGACAAAAACATTTCCACGGCATTAGATATACCATGGAGCACAGTGAAGACTGGCATCAAGAAGTGGAGAAAATATGGGACAACAGTGACATTACCGAGAACTGGACGTCCCTCCAAAATTGATGAAAAGACAAGATGAAAACTGGTCAGGGAGGCTGCCAAGAGGCCTACAGCAACACTGAAGGAGCTGCAGGAATTTCTGGTAAGTATTGGTTGTGTACTACATGTGACAACAATCCCCCGTATTCTCCATATGTCTGGACTATGAGGTAGGGTCAAAGAAAAACATCCAGGCCCGGATAAATTTTGCAAAAAAATACATCAACTCTCCCAAAAGCATGTGGGAAAATGTGTTATGGTCTGATGAAACCAAGGTTGAACTTTTTGGCCACAATTTCAAAAGGTATGTTTGGTGCAAAAATTCTTTTTCAAGAATTCAGGAAAAAAGTTTAGCTAAAGTGTTTCCACAGTCTGGTGCCATCAGGTAAAAGGAAAAATTGCAATGTGTTGGCTGGCGGGCCGCCAATCACACATTCATACATCCTAAGACCCTGTTCACACCTGGCATTAGAAAGCATCTTCACACGCATCTCGAGTAACCACTTGTGATTGGAGCTCACTTCCTTGCTCTACGTATATGCATATAAACACGTACATCATTTCCGTTTGCGAAGACCAAATGCGTTGTTAATTTGCACAAGCTGCAGTAGCACAAATTGTTACTCTCACTCAGGATATTTCTACTCTATTCTTCTTTTCTTATTATTCTTATAATTATTCTCATTATTATTATTTTAGGAGACTATTTCTCCCTCAGTTTTCAACCAATCATCACCAAATTTCACATGAAGAATAACTCTGGGCTGAATTAAGTTGCTGTGACTTTTGGTGCTGATCTGGATCACCGACCAGAATGATCCATGAAAAAACAGGCTTTTTTTCGATCACTTATAACTCTGTCAATTTTCATGATTTTTTTCAACCAGTTTTTTTTTTATTTTTTATTTTGTTCAGGTCAGCTAGTGCAAATCACTGTGACTTTAGTCACAGTATCTATCTAGTTGTTGTTGTTCTTGGTGTTGTTTTAAACTGGCTGGCGGCAGCACTGCACTTCCCGTGCCTAGTCTACCAGAAATTAAAAGAATCAAATATCACCTTTAATAGTCACACTTTAATATAACGCTGTTGGTGTGTGAATGAGCACGTACTTCCACTTATATGGAGAACATCAGTCGAGTAGGTGGTCCTTAAATGCGGCCAAGAACGCATATGCATACACACTCCTTCATATAATGTTCACAGCCCAGACCGCCTCCGAATGTGGTCAAAGTGATTGGATCTCAATGCGTCTTTGGGACACATTTGACACCATTAGCACTTGTACTGAGAGCTGACCACTTGTGACCTCATCCCCCAGGACTCGTGTTAATGGCAGGTGTAAACAGCGCCGAAGAGAGAATCCGTAGGCCAATTTACATCTGTCCGCGAGCCGCGTCCCTGACCTGGACAAGCAATCAATTATTAAACACCATACAAACAAACAAGACGGCACGGTGGTGTAGTGGTTAGCGCTGTCACCTCACGGCGGGAAGGTCCGGGTTTGGGCCCCGTGGCCGGCGAGGGCCTTTCTGTGTGGAGTTTGCATGTTCTCCCCGTGTCCGCGTGGGTTTCCTCCGGGTGCTCCGGTTTCCCCCACAGTCCAAAGACATGCAGGTTAGGTTAACTGGTGACTCTAAATTGAGCGTAGGTGTGAATGTGAGTGTGAATGGTTGTCTGTGTCTATGTGTCAGCCCTGTGATGACCTGGCGACTTGTCCAGGGTGAACCCCGCCTTTCGCCCGTAGTCAGCTGGGATAGGCTCCAGCTTGCCTGCAACCCTGTAGAAGGATAAAGCGGCTAGAGATAATGAGATGAGACAAACAAACAAAAATAGTGCAACAAAGCAGTGGAAGGACAGGAGCTGAGACAGGCCTAAAACAATAGCATAAACTATCCGAGTGAGAGAATTCAGAATACAAAACAATCAGAATGTTGCTCAAAATTATTTTCAAACAGTTCAAAGGACGTACACTCACCGGCCACTTTATTAGTTACACCCATCCACCTGCTGTTTTATGCAGTTCTCTAATCAGCCAATCACAAGGCATCAAATCAAAATCATCTGTTAATGTTCACATTAAACATCAGAATGGGAAAAATTGTGATCTCAAAGTGTGACTTTCTTTCACTGTGGCATGGGTGTTGGTTTGAGCCAGATGGACTGGTTTGAGTATTTCAGAAACTGCTGATCTCCTGGGGTTTTCACATACAACAATATCTAGAGTTTACACAAACATAATGGTGCGAAAAACAAAAAAACGTTGAATGAGTGACAGTTCTGTGGGTGGAAACAAATGCCTTGTTGATAAGAGAGGTCAGAGGAAAATGGCCAGATTGGTTCGAGGTTTTTTGCCAGGAAGGATATAGTAACTCATAGCAACTCTTTACAACCGTGTTGAGCAGAAAAGCATCTCAGCGTGCAACAGCAGAAGAGCAGAAGTTCCATTCCTGTAGCCAAGAACAAGTTCTTATTAAAGTGGTCAGTGAGTGTGTAAACACGTGAAAAGGTTTTCATTTACATTTACCTTTTTAACGCTATGCACACACACACACACACACACACACACACACACACACACACACACACACACACACACACACACACACATCTTCACTCAATTATTTGGTGTTCTGATCATATTTGGAACAGTTTTTTGTCACCTTTAATCAGGTGTGTACTTGACATGGAAATAAGGTGTGATTTTCAAGGTTTCAGTTTGACTCTCGTTTACATATTGTTCACGCCCTCTATTTTGCATATGACATAATTAATGCAATTATTTTTTGTGCATAACCCACACCGCGCCCACTCGCCGCACACGATTTATCAGACTGTTCACACCTGTTTGAGCTTTTTATTTGGATGATGAGTAAAGGTGTAGTGTGATCCACACTTAATGAACTTTATTCAAGTTATTACAGGTTATTAAAAATAATCACAATTCATGTCTTCACGTTTTATCAGTCATGTGACGTGAATATACTTTAAAATTACACTAACATGGAATAAAATGCATTAAATTCAATCAAATAAAAAATGCAAAATGTTTTTATCAACCTCTCAGCACGTGTAAGGCAAACACACTTTGACCCATTGCTTTGAAAGATAACATATGCTCTCTCTCACTCTCTCTCTCACACACACACACACACACACACACACACACACACACACACACACACACACACACTGCCACTCTGTGTAGTGCAGAGTTCATACAGGCCAAAGGGGATGTTTCAGTGAAAATACCCCTGTGTTCTGATTCTGTTAAAAAAAAAAAAAACCTTGATGACTTCCCCTTGGTCAAATCCCAAATCCCATTTTATAACTTTCATCACTGCAGCTGAAATCTTACTCAAAAAGCAAGTGATGCCAGTTCCATTTTTTAAAAATTGCACATAAAGTGTTATTTATAGATTTTTATATGCAAACAGAAGCAGTTTTCAAAATACGCAATAACCAGTGCGAACTGGTTCTGATTAGTTCAAGGGCTAAAATCTAATATCTGTCAATAGCTTAAAAGCAAAACTATTAGGGTTGAGCAATGCGTTACATCACAAGAACTCATCGATAGCTTAATAAGAATAATGTAGGGCAAACTCTCTCTTTCTTTCTCTATAAAGGCAGATCAGTAGCTGTATTCATGGTTTCTAATGCTTTCAGTTCCATCCATCCATCCATCCATCCATCCATTATCTGTAGCTGCTTATCCTGTTCGACAGGGTCATGGGCAAGCTGGAGCCTATCCCAGCTGACTATGGGTGAGAGGCGGGGTACACCCTGGACAAGTCGCCAGGTCATCGCAGGGCTGACACACAGAGACAAACAACCATTCACACTCACTTTTTGTGTAATGTGCACTTTAACTGGACAATACGTGCTTAGTCTATCTACTAATCTTTAACTTCTCCTCCACAAATATAAAAAAAAAAGCTATAGTAAATAATCCACCTTGTTCATGTTCGTTCTATCTGCGACTGGATTTCACATGTGCCTGATGACATACACTATCTTGCCAAAAGTATTTGCTCACCTGCCTTGACTCACATATGAGCTTAAGTGACATCCCATTCCTAATCCATAGGGTTCAATATGACGTCGGTCCACCCTTTGCAGCTAGAACAGCTTCAACTCTTCTGGGAAGGCTGTCCACAAGGTTTAGGAGTGTGTTTATGGGAATTTTTGACCATTCTTCCAGAAGCGCATTTGCGAGGTCACACACTGATGTTGGACGAGAAGGCCTGGCTCTCAGTCTCCGCTCTAATTCATCCCAAAGCTGTTCTATCGGGTTGAGGTCAGGACTCTGTGCAGGCCAGTCAAGTTCATTCACACCAGACTCTGTCATCCATGTCTTTATGGACCTTGCTTTGTGCACTGGTGCACAGTCATGTTGGAAGAGGAAGGGGCCAGCTCCAAACTGTAAAAACAGTCTGGATGCCTAGGTGCTTGATTTTATACACCCGTGGCCATGGAAGTGATTGGAACACCTGATTCCGATAATTTGGATGGGTGAGCAAATACTTTTGGCAATATAGTGTATAAAAGATCAATGTAACCACCTGACATGACTTGACATGACATGACAGTTGCTGATAGTCTGTGTGAATCTACAGTCTGGGCTAGAAAGAAATCAGCCTTAGACTTGCTTCTTGCGTCTTTATACCTTTCTGTGTATTTTATACTTTCAAAACATTTATTTTGCTGTTCTGCAAAATTCCTCATCAATCCATTTAAAAACATTTGTTAACATCACATAATTTGATTTAGATGCCAAAAAATGCAAGCTTATACTGACATTTTGACCTTTTCGTACTTAGCCCTACTAGACCATTTATACCACTTACCCCTGCCAATAGCTGACTAGCTGATTAGCCAGATGCAGTAATTAAAATTCTAGTCTTGATCCATTGCCAAGGAAATCATTTAAAGGCATTGTTTTTGCTGCCAAGGGAAAGTCCATACAGGAAGTGTCCATGCTCTTCGACACTCTTCCTTTTGTGCAATCTGTCCCTTCATGTCAAGAGTAAACACTTCCGAGGAATTGCAGGGTAAATCAAGAAAGGTGTGATTTAAATGACTGAAATTTCCCTCAAAATAAGGAACAGTGTTTTTACAACATGTTAACAAATTTCATTTTAGTTCATCAAGTCCTTACATTTTTTTCCCCTTTCTTTCTTTCTTTCTTTCTTTCTTTTTTTTTTGGATCCCAGAGGCGGGCGGCACGGTGGTGTAGTGGTTAGCGCTGTCGCCTCACAGCAAGAAGGTCCAGGTTCGAGCCCCGTGGCTGGCAAAGGCCTTTCTGTGCGGAGTTTGCATGTTCTCCCCGTGTCCGTGTGGGTTTCCTCCGGGTGCTCTGGTTTCCCCCACAGTCCAAAGACATGCAGGTTAGGTTAACTGGTGACTCTAAATTGACCGTAGGTGTGAATGTGAATGGTTGTCTGTGTCTATGTGTCAGCCCTGTGATGACCTGGCGACTTGTCCAGGGTGTACCCCGCCTCTCGCCCATAGTCAGCTGGGATAGGCTCCAGCTTGCCTGCGATCCTGTAGAACAGGATAAAGCGGATAGAGATAATGAGGGGGCGACACGGTGGTGTAGTGGTTAGCGCTGTCGCCTCACAGCAAGAAGGTCCTGGGTTTGAGCCCCGGGGCCGGCGAGGGCCTTTCTGTGCGGAGTTTGCATGTTCTCCCCGTGTCCGCATGGGTTTCCTCCGGGTGCTCCGGTTTCCCCCACAGTCCAAAGACATGCAGGTTAGGTTAACTGGTGACTCTAAATTGAGCGTAGGTGTGAATGTGAGTGTGAATGGTTGTCTGTGTCTATGTGTCAGCCCTGTGATGACCTGGCGACTTGTCCAGGGTGTACCCCGCCTTTCGCCCGTAGTCAGCTGGGATAGGCTCCAGCTTGCCTGCGACCCTGTAGAAGGATAAAGCGGCTAGAGATAATGAGATGAGATGAGATGAGAGATAATGAGATGAGATGAGATCCTAGAGGCCAGGGAATGCTACCAAAACATACACAGTACTGCTATCTAGTGGTGATCACAGCACAGTTCCCCCCCCCAAGAACCTTTGTTCCACAGAATGGTGCAGTTCATCCTTTTTACACAGCCATGTCAAGAACATCTGTTCATGACAAAAAATGTCTGCTCATAAAAATACAGCTCCTGGAAAAGCCTGACACTGGCGAGGTCATGCTGTTGCACTAGCCCCCTTTAAGATCCGTTTCCTTTTCCCCCTGGGAAAGAGATGAGAGTAAAAAAAAAAAAGCCGACAGGACATTTCAGATGAATGCTGTTCAAATTAAGACACATAAAGCTGTACGTAGAGGTATGAACTCAGTTATAAGAAAACTTTTCTTTCTTTTTTCACCTTTTGGGTGGAGACACCATGCATTTCCAGAGGACAGTGTAGAGAGCCAGGAGCAAGATGATGAAAATCACTGCAGCTATCATACCTGGGAATGAACAGACACACACACAAAAAACCCCACCCACACTAATTAATGATGTTCTTAATGATAATTTCATGCACAACTGTGTTACTGTTGTTGTTTACCCATTTAGGGACAAGGGTAGACTGCAGGGTATCATTCACTCGGCAGAGAAGGTGATCGGTTGCAGCCCGCCTTCACTTGAGGACCTCAAGTGCTGTTCTTCATGATAATGCTGTTCTTAATGAAAATCTGATGCACAACTGTGTTTCTGTTGTTATTTACCCATTATTTACCCTTCCCTCCGGCAGGAGGCTGCAGTCCATCAAGACCAAAACCTCACGCCACAGAAACAGTTTCTTTCCTATTGCTGCTGACCTCAGAAACATGACTAGTGACCCCCCACTTACTTTGCCCCCCCGCCAGTACCATACCTCAGACTCCTGACCCACTCTGCCCCTCCACCTCAATAAACAAGACCAGTGACCCCATTTACTCTGCCCCAGTTGTCTACCTGATTTGCACATTGTTTATTTTATCTTACTGTTTACCTTATTTGCACAGTTGTTTAGTTATTTTATCTTATTTTTTTTATCTTGTTTACTTATTTCTTATTATCTTAGAATACACTGTTTTTATGTAGCTCCTTTATTAGAACAGACGGTCTTTATTTAGCATTTATTTATTAAGCACCTTAACTCCAAGCCAAATTCCTTATATTTGCAACAATTACTTGGCAATAAAGCTTTTTCTGATCTTCTGATCTTGTTGTTGTTGGTTTGCAGCATGTGATCACATTTGGGAAATTAGAACTAACCGCTGTATGGATAGTAATGCATGAGTTCAGACCATAAGTAGAATAAATTTGGCACACATTCCTGTTCTGCTTGTAACAAACATTATGGAAAATCACAACTCTCTGACGTGCTGTAACATGAAACATAGGCGTTGTGAAAGTTTTTTTTCCCCACACACATGACAAGTTCAGTCGGTAATGACCTCAGCGACAGTGTGATACTTTTCTTCTGTGCAGGTTTGTGCATGTCATGGAGAAGTTGCACATACAGTACAACATGCCAGATATAACATATTTCTAAGATATAAAAGTGCACAGTGACACAACTGCGTCATGACAAAGCAAAGGAAAGAAAGATGGGAAAACATTCCAGTCATGATGTTGGGAACGTGCTGGGACCTGTAAATTGTAAGCAGGATAGAAATAAAACACTTGTCACCTACACCTATTTCTGTTCTCTCGGTTTACACGTACATTTCCTCCCAAACTGGTCTTTTTCCCCAAACTGGCACTTACAGAAAGTGTAGGTGGTGTTATTATTGTTGTTTTTCCCCCTTTCTATTCATCTCCTTCACTACACTTCCTTATTATTTCTCACACTAAATAAAGTAACAGTGTGTTTGAATGAAAGACAATGTGACACCTGCGATTAAAGTTGTTGTACATAACGACGAAATATGGACGGCAAACAGAAAGTTGCTAACGAATGACGCTAATTCACTACCTCAGAAGCAAAAAAATTTCCGATGACTTGTCACACAGTGTTGATGTTTTCCAATGTGGTGTAGCCCGTTGCAGTTCTGTTTGAGGGCAGTGCCAAGTTTATTACCTCTGCCAACTTGTTGGGGGACGTTATGTTTTAGTCTTTGTCTGTTTGTTTGCCTGTTCCCAACATAACTCAAAAAGTATTGAACGGATTTTGATGAAATTTGGAGGAAAGGTGATTCATGGGCCAAGGAACAATTGATTAGATTTTAGTGCAAATCCAGATTGTCGGAAATAGGGGTACAGTAGGAGTCCATTTCTGTCCCCAAGGTACAAGCTACACCAATGTACCCCCAGAACTCATTATTGTACTTTAAGGCAACTATGTGTACCTTTTTAGGTCCAAAAAGGTATATAAAGGGTACAGATAAGTACCTTAGAGGGTACTGCTCCAGTGACAAGCCATTGTACACCTAAAGGTACAGTAATGTACTTTATTTTCTGAGAGTGTATGTGGATCTAGTATTTTTTGTCTTTTCCCAACATAACTAAAAAAAAAAAATAGTGAACAGATTTGGGTGAAATTTGGTGGACATCCTAGGGTCGAGTGATTTGATTTTGATGATGATAATTTGTGGCTTGGTGGAGATATGCACTCTACCGAGTACCCTTCTAGTTTTGCTGTTCCCAATGTCACTGAAAAAGTAGTGAACGAATTTTAATTTAAATTTTGATGAAAGGTGAGCCATGGGCCAAGGAACAATTGATTTGATTTTGATGCAAATCAGAATATGTGGCTTGGCGACGGTATGTACTCTACCGAGTGCCTTTCTAGTTTACAGTGTTCTCGTTAGTAATTTACCAACACATCTGAGGAAAATGGTGGATTTGTTTCATTTCCATTAACATTGTGGCTTTACATTATGTTGTCTGGAATGTGCTAATTAGCCAGCTAAGACTTCAGGCTCAGACATTACCGAGATTTGCTCACAGTTGTGGTCCTATTAAAATCCTTGAAAGAAAATATGATTCACTTTAAAGTTTCCAATTGGTAATCCAGTATTAACCAGGCAGATCCTTTTGCTTCAGTTTGAGGTAAATGCTATGTTGAATTAGTGTCATTTTATTTTTTTTAGTTATAACATTTTAGAGTTAATTTGAAGGTGAAAATAGAGTCAGGTGTTTTTAATCAATGGGATGACAATCAGGTGTGAGTGGGCACCCTGTTTTATTTAAAGAACAGGGATCTATCAAAGTCTGATTTTCACAACACATGTTTGTGGAAGTGCATCATGGCACAAAGAAGATTTCTGAGGACCTCAGAAAAAGCGTTGCTGATGCTCATCAGGCTGGAAAAGGTTACAAAACCATCTCTAAAGAGTTTGGACTCCACCAATCCACAGTCAGACAGATTGTGTACAAATGGAGGAAATTCAAGACCATTGTTCCCCTCCCCAGGAGTGGTTGACCAACAAAGATCACTCCAAGAGCAAGGCGTGTAATAGTCGGCGAGGTCACAAAGGACCCCAGGGGAACTTCTAAGCAACTGAAGGCTTCTCTCACATTAGCTAATGTTAATGTTCATGAGTCCACCATGAGGAGAACACTGAACAACAATGGTGTGCATGGCAGGGTTGCAAGGAGAAAGCCACTGCTCTCCAAAAAGAACATTGCTGCTTGTCTGCAGTTTGCTAAAGATCACGTGGACCAGCCAGAAGGCTATTAGAAAAATGTTTTGTGGACGGATGAGACCAAAATACAACTTTTTGATTTAAATGAGAAGTGTTATGTTTGGAGAAAGGAAAACACTGCATTCCAGCATAAGAACCTTATCCCATCTGTGAAACATGGTGGTGGTAGTATCATTGTTTTGGGCCTGTTTTGCTGCATCTGGGCCAGGACGACTTGCCATCATTGATGGAACAATGAATTCTGAATTATACCAGCGAATTCTAAAGGAAAATGTCAGGACATCTGTCCATGAACTGAATCTCAAGAGAAGGTGGGTCATGCAGCAAGACAACGACCCTAAGCACACAAACCGTTCTACCAAAGAATGGCTAAAGAAGAATAAAGTTAATGTTTTGGAATGGCCAAATCAAAGTCCTGACCTTAATCCACTCGAAATATTGAGGAAGGACCTGAAGCGAGCAGTTCATGTGAGGAAACCCACCAACATCCCAGAGTTGAAGCTGTTCTGTATGGAGGAACGGGCTAAAATTCCTCCAAGCCGGTGTGCAGGACTGATCAACAGTTACCGCAAACGTTTAGTTGCAGTTATTGCTGCACAAGGGGGTCACACCAGATACTGAAAGCAAAGGTTCACATACTTTTGCCACTCACAGATATGTAATATTGGATCATTTTCCTCAATAAACAATTGACCAAGTATAATATTTTTGTCTCATTTGTTTAACTGGGTTCTCTTTATCTACTTTTAGGACTTGTGTGAAAATCTGATGATGTTTTAGGTCATATTTATGCAGAAATCTAGAAAAATCTAAAGGGTTCACAAACTTTCAAGCACCACTGTAACTGAAGTGCTGTCTACATGCTAGCAGACTAAATCACAGCTTCATTCATTAGCTTGCTTTTGCTCACTGTCCTTATTTGTCAGCTGGCAAGCAAAAATCGTATTCACCATTTAAATGTAGTAAATATGGTTAATTTGAGGTTGTAATACAGATTCAACTCAGAGTTCTCAAGTTGTGACCCAATGTTAGCTCTGTTTAATAAGGCACGCCCTACAGAAATTCAGTTTGAGGGCAATGCTAAGTGTAATTGAAATGTTATTTGAGTATTTAATGTTTTATTTAGTCATTTACCAACACATCTGAGGAAAATGTTGATATTCCTGACAGAACTGTTTTGTTTTCGTCGACAATGTGCATTCACAATGACTGGATAAACAACTTAATGGCTTTATGCTAGCTGGCTAAATCAGCCTCATTCATTAGTTAGCTTTTGGTCAGTCTCTCAATATTTGGTCGTTGCTAAGTAACAGTGTTGCTCCCTATGAAAAAATTTATTTTGTCCTATAAGGAATTTGATCAACTTGACCTTATAATATAGCTTCAACTCTGAGTCAACAGATCCCATGAAAATTTGGTTTGAGGGTAAAGTTTTTAGAATTTTAGGCATGTGATGCTTTTTATTTTGTAATTTATTAACACATTTGAGGAAAATCTTGCTATTCCTGACAGATTTTCTTTGTTTTCATTGATACTATGCTTTTACATTTTCTGCATAAGTGATATATTAGCTTTGTGCTAGCTAGCTAGATCATCACCAAAGAATGTTTTCTTAGTAATTTACTAAAACATCGACAGAAAATATGGACATTCTTGATGGCTTCGACGACTCCTTAACTGGCTTATGTTTAGTTTTCAAATCTCCCATTTGCCTAGCAATAACATTTTTGTCTTTTTTAAACCAGCTAATTTTAGGATAGCAGGGTATTCCCAGAACATTATCATTCTTTTGGTTTTAATAAGAAGAATATTCTGGTGTATTCTGCAAATACTTTGTTATATTGCTACAACACCGATGGAATATTTTTCAATTAAAGGAAGTAAAGTCAGATTTTATACAACTTTTTTGTGTAAGAAATATTCTGTGAAGCAAATTATTATTAATTACAGCAGATATACATGGATTTATTATTTCAGCAGTGTTATTTTTGCAGCCTGTCAGATACTTTACTGAAACTTGTCTTCAAGTGCATTCAATTGTGCCAATATTTAAGTGCACTAATATGCAACAATAAAAAATAATTACATATAAATTCATTTAATCTCTGTCTCTCTCTCATCAATATAAAGATGCTATGATCTTCCAGACCAAAAATGGATGATCTATCATCTTCTGGAACACTTGAAAAAGACCAGTAGCAACACTTCTGTTTCCACATCCTGCTCCAAAGAGCTCATTAGAAATGTGTGAACGTCTGAGTGAAACGTTCCACTGTCTGATCTTAAGAACACAATGCCAAAGCTAAGAAAAGACAAACGCTCCTCATGCTTCATTGTTCATACCGTTCAAACGTTTCAAAGGCAATATGACAGATGATAATACACAGCAGCGGAAAAGCCTCCGTGACCTCCGCTACTGAATCGGAACGAAAGCCAGGATGGGAGTTACATTAAATGTGTGGTACCTGTTAGACTGGTAATATTAGACTCAAAAACCACCACTAAAAGACTTGTATCTTTGTTAAAGTGCATTGCTAGAACAGAAAGGAGAAAAAAAGCAACTGATTATCAGAGGTCAGAGAGAAGTCATTGACCTACGATCAACAAACACAGAGTGATGGGGAAAAACGATGTTCATTGTAACTGGGAGGCAATCCCAGCTGACGTTGGGGGTGAGGCGGGGTACATCCTGGACAGGTCGCCAATCTATCATGGGGCTAACACAAACAGACAGACATTCAGTCTCACAGACAATTTAGAGTAGCCAGTTGACCAAATCTGCATGTTTTTGAACTGTGTGAGGAAACTGGAGCACCCAGAGGGAAACCTTCATGAGGAGAACATACAAACTCCACACAGAAAGAAAGGCCTGAGTCAATGACGAGATTTGAACCCAGAACCTTCTTGCTGTGACGCAACAGTGCTAACCACTGCACCATCATGCCACCTACATAAAGAATATTATCTGTCAATTAAAACTGTAACTCGGAGTGTCTAAACTCCCTCCAAATCTTTATTAGTTTGGTAAAACAAAAACAATCTCACCGTTTATGGGATTTGAATATTTTTTGTTTGAAACTAAATCCAGCACACTGGTGTCGGCCACACTTTTAACCTGAGCCTTTGCAAACATTTAACCTGAAATTGGCTTGGTTAGGTATAAACATTGCCAATGTACATGTATCCCTCTGACCCTGAAAAAGTCTGCAAGCTGAAACAGAATCAAATCACAATCAACTAGCTGAGGACTAAATCATCGAGCACATAGATGTGCATTTATCTGGACAATGTAAAGACGCCGTGACTGCGTTATGTCAAGAATATCAACGTTTTCCTCAGATGTGTTGGTAAATTACTCAGAAACATCTCAGAACAAGTAAAATTACACTGGCCTACTCTGAACGGTCATGGATTCTGTTCTTTTGCTAAACAGCAACATTCACCGCACAAAATCACAACATGGACACTTGCCGGCTACTTTAATCGGAACTTGTTCTTGATTCTAAGATTCCTGTTCTTGGCAGCAGGACTGGAACCCAATGTGCTCTTCTGCTGATGCATGCTGAGTTGCTTTTCTGTTCACCACGGTTGTAAAGAGTGATTATATGAGTTACTATATCCTTCCTGGCCAAAAAGCTCGAACCAATCTGTCCATTTTCCTCTGAACTCTCAGGTGTTTCCACCCACAGAAATGTTGCTCACTCACTCGATGTTCTTTGTTTTTCACACCATTCTGTGTAAACTTGTGAGACTGTTGTTTGTGTGTGAAAACCCCAGGAGATCAGCAGTTTCTGAAATACTCAAACCAGTCCATCTGGCTCAAACCAACACCCATGCCACAGTGAAACGAAGTCACACTTTGAGATCACAATTTTTCCCATTCTGATGTTTGATGCGAGTGAATATTAACTGAAGCTCTTGATTTGTATCTGCGTGATTTGATGCATTGTACTGCTGTCAAGGGATCGGCTGATTAGAGAACTGCATCAAACAGCAGGTGGTTGTTGTGGGTATTCCTAATAAAGTGGCCGGTGAGTGTATATGTAGATTGCGAACCGATACCCAGCAGTCTTTCTCTCACACACACAAACACAAGCACTAAATACAGTACGATCTTGTGACTAGAATGCTGTGAAGGAATAAAACACGACAGAATGTTTTGATACCATGCCAACACTGATTCTTTTCCTGGACTAGCATGTCTGAAGTGTTTCATTCCTTTTACACCACAGTAAAGGATGGCATCACAAGTTTTATCTGTTTATAGTTGAAAAGATGGAACAAAGTGTAGCTTATCTTGTTACCAAGAAACTGCAAATGTCCTCTGTCCTAAAGACTTTCTATTGGTGGAAAACCTAAAGTTTCAGCTTTAGCTCGGACTTTTGCAAAGCGCTGACACTGGAGACTCCTTCCATAAATGCGCCATCTTCTTACAGAAAATTTCAACATCAACAACTACACACTTTTTTTAAAGCCAGTTTATGTGGAGAGTCCGCCAGGAATGAGCTGTTACTCATTCTCGAAACAATAACGCATTAGAAAGACTGCATTTGTCTCAAGAATTCAAGTAAGACCAGCGTATCAGAGACAGTGAGGAAATTTCCCTTTTTATTCTGTCCGTATTCACTGGAAATAAGCAATCATGCTCTCTGATTGGCTATTCTACTAGGATATCAGCTCATATATTGTGAGTAGAGAAAAACAAAATGGCGGCGCACATCATGTTAGCGATATCACTATCAAGTATTTAAAAGAAACAGAAATAGCTAAGGGGCGGCACGGTGGTGTAGTGGTTAGCACTGTCGCCTCACAGCAAGAAGGTCCGGGTTCGAGCCCCGTGGCCGGCGAGGGCCTTTCTGTGCGGAGTTTGCATGTTGTCCGCGTGGGTTTCCTCCAGGTGCTCCGGTTTCCCCCACAGTCCAAAGACATGCAGGTTAGGTTAACTGGTGACTCTAAATTGACCGTAGCTGTGAGTGTGAATGGTTGTCTGTGTTTATGTGTCAGCCCTGTGATGACCTGGCGACTTGTCCAGGGTGTACCCTGCCTCTCGCCCGTAGTCAGCTGGGATAGGCTCCGGCTTGCCTGCGACCCTGTAGAACAGGATAAAGCGGCTAGAGATATTGAGATAAGAATATAGATTTTTTCACCCCCAATATCGCCTGTTCCACACTCCAGCCAAGTTGGTGGCAGTAATGCACCTTTAAGTTGGTTTGCCAACCACCAAAAAACTCTAAAGAAGAAGAAAAAGAAAATGGCGGACCGTGTTGCTGAACCAACCGATGATGAAATAAAAACTCTACTTGAAAACAAAACCCCAAAAAATACAAAAAAAGCAACAAAATATGGAAAAAAGTATTTGATGGTAAGAACGTATCATTTTTTATTTTTCAAGAATTATTATTAAAGCATTTTTCACAAATTGCTCCTGTCATTTCGCCGGTTTGTTTACATTCTAAGCGGAAATGATTTTGTCGGACGTTTTGTATAAAGTTTTTATTTATCAAATTTGCAAAAAATAAAAATAAAAATGCTCTGTTTCTCAAAATCCAGTGAATGTGGATAGAATAAAAGTTATTCCACTCAATCTCATCATGCATGGCTTATAGCCGACGAGGCGCGTATCGGCTCATGTACGACTCGATTTCATGGAATAACTGTTAAAAATAGACTCTGAAGGTGAGAGCATGAGTTTTACCTGGTAAGAGCCCGTGGTGTATGGGTCTCTCAGTGATCGGAGCCGGAGATGCCACCACCGAACCTGTTAAAATAAAACAAATAGATATAGATGTTAGAGCAAAATTATATATATACAGTACCAGTCAAAAGTTTGGAAACACCTTTAAATTAAATGTTTTTATTTTTTTTCCTACATTGTAGAACAATACTGAACTTATCAAAACTATGAAATAACATATATGGTAAACAAAAAAGTGTTAAAAACAACAACGTTTCATCTTTTAGACTCTTCAAAGTCGTCACTATTTACCTTGATAACAGCTTTGCACACTATTGGTATTATCTGAACCAGCTTCATGAGGTAGTCACCTGGAATGCTTCTCAATTAACAGGTATGTCTTGTCAAAAATGGATTTTTTTGCCTTTTTAATGCATTTGACACCATCAACCAGTAAAGAGTAAATAATAAAAATACAGTAAATAGCCCTGTTCTACAACTGTAGTAATCCATATTATGACAAGAACCACTCAACTAAGTAAAGAGAAATAACAGTCAGTCGTTACTTTAAGACACGAAGTGTCTTTTAGTTAATTAAAATAAAGAAAAAACATCGAATTTGAAGGTGTTTCCAAACTTTTGACTGGTACTGTATATATATATATATATATATATATATATATATATATATATATATATATATATAAAATCGAGAAAATAAAATACATGAGTGATACAAAACTAAAACTGAAAAAAAAAACATTGTGTGTGGTAAATATAACATATGATATAGATTTGGGATAGAAACTGTTTTTGTATCTTGTTTTTTGCAAACGTTACAGATCTTTCAAAGCACGCACCACAAGATTCAAAAACAGTTTCTATCCCAAATCTATCACCACACTGAACTCTGCCCTGAAGTCTCACACACACACACCACAATCAATAACATGTCAATCTACCCACATTTTGCGCAATATTTAAGTAATATTGGCTGGCTTTTTTTTCGTGGTATATCAGATATATTTCATTCAGCTAAACATGATATTGAACGAGTCGAAGACGAGTAGCTGAATGGAATATATCTGATATACCACGAAAAAAAGCCAGCCAATATTATTATTATTATTATTATTATTATTATTATTATAATACATACACATTACTTTTGGGTGTTCAATGCGTCTTTCGCTTTCAAAATTCTCTCAAAATCTTCCGTATTTAACAACGCAAACCTGGCGGCCATGTTTGTTTACAAATTGTCACAGTCGCTCGCTAGCGTGGAAGTTTTATGTCTCTGATGTGTGACGTCATGTTGTCTTGACAACTGTGCAATATTGTAAACCATATTCAACACTCGTTCTCCATTGGGTAGAGTGATGTAATACATGTAGGATAAGCGATATGCTAACAATATTGCATGCTATCAAACCAAATGAATGAAACCCGCTAGAAGAGAATAGAACATGTTTTATTCCATCGAAAAAGTGTCTTGTACGTATAATAACTATATTTATATTATGTTTATTTATCCATTTATCTATTACCAAGTGCAGTATGCTTCACAAGTGCTCAGTTACTTTTCTCAAGCAGACGTTATGTGAATGTCTGTACATTTGTAAATCTTGAATCTTTTAGGTAAATCTGTAATCTTTATATATATGTGTGTGTGTGTGTGTGTGTGTGTGTGTGTATCTGAGGACCATTTTGTAATTTAATTTCATTGTGTATCTTATACACTGACGATAAAGCAATCTTGAATAAAACATGATAGTCATGAATAAAGGATAAATGGTATCGTGATAATTATCATGACTGAGGAATTTTAAAAAATTCAGACTGGTGAATGTTTTTACCGTTTCTGTGTGAAGTAAGGGGAAGCCATGCGGGGGCAGGAGGGATGACCTGACACACACACACACACACACACACACACACACACACACACACACACACACACACACACACGAGAAGATGACAGAACAATAAAGCAGAATCATTAATGTCAAACAAACTCAGATAAAGCCAGTCAAGTCAGGTCCAGCCCACATAGCATCACATTTCACACATACTTTCTTAGGGAGGTTCGTTTCTCTCTCTCTCTCTCTCTCTCTCTCTCTCTCTCTCTCTCTCGTGATTACTGTTTAAGTGAACTACTGTACGTCCTACAAAATGAATGCAAGTTATTTAATGTTGACAGCAATCTTGTTTCTACTGAAAAGGATTTCCCACTGATTAAATCATGACACTACTCAACCTCATTGTCATTCTAATCACCAGTGATTCACCAACAAATACTCTGCCATGTAACAGCTCATAAACACATGTAAATACAGTAGACAGAATGAGTCTTGTGTTATCTTTTCATGCGATGGCCTACTAATCTTCCTCAGGAGTTTTTAGACTGATGGGATTCTTTGTCCCTGACCTCATGAACTAGCATAAAGATGTGGTTTTAACAGAGACTCTGAGTAAGGGCATCTGCTGTCTGCTGTAAATGCAGATCTAATGTTAATGTATATCAATAAAATACGCAAAGTTTACATCCCGCATTGGTTTTAAATGGAGGAAACAAGGGTTTATACTGGCTGCACAAGACCAATGCTTATTACTCAGAAATGATCAAGCAAACATGATGAAGAATGGAGTTGACCCCAAATGTGGAATCTGCAATGAATATTCAGAAACAATAGACCACCTTGTCTCAGGATGTACAATATTAGCATCTACTGAATACAACACACGGCATGATAGAATGGGGCAGGCTTGTAGTACTGTTGCGGCGACCTGCCACAAGGAGTGCCTGAACGCAGGCTCACATGATTGACAGCTGCCTCCGCCACTTCCTGCTACGCTGAATCGCTGCGCTACCAGCGCACGCACGCTGCGCTGAACAGGCAGCCAATCACAACGCTAGTTAGCAGGGCAGCCAATCACAACGCTAGTTAGCAGGGCAGCGGTCGTTCTAGAATGATGGGCAGAATTGACATTCAGTTTGTAATGAAGCAGCAGCGCAGCAGTTGCAAAGAGAACTTCGCTACTAACACAAACTTTACAGCACATCAGGGAAAAAAGGACAAAAAAGGCTACCGGTAAACCCACTGAACTTATTTATATGCAAACGCTGCGCTCGCAGTAATCCGTGGGCATGAGAAATGTTTGTTCCTTACCTGTGATTGGTTTAATGATTTAAACTTTCTTTATCAGTGGCGTGTAGTAAAAGATCTTCAGTTAAAGTGAACAAACTGCCTGTGAAAGGGCTAATGGTTAAAATGGTTCTTAGTTTAAAACTGTTTTTCTGTTCATTTATATTTGTTCAGCAACATATTACCTGAATTATTAAAAATGGTTAAAATATACCTAATTTACCTTATACATAAATATTTATATATTGTTGCCTAATTAACTTGGGTTTTGTTATAGAAAAACAAGCATTTATTCATACATGCTTTGTTGTAGAAAAACAGGCATTTATTCATACATTTATTTTATGTTTGTATGTTTTAAAGGTTTTTCACCTTCTAGCTTCGGCTTCAAGCTCCAAGCTTCTAGCTTCTACTTCTGATTCTACCTCTGATTCTACTTCTGATTCTAACGTCAGTTCCACTGAAAACCAATAAAATACAAGAAGAGTGGAATCCTGTGTCCAAGTCCTTCCCTTTCAAGTGTGGGAAACCCTGATGCTCACATACACTTGACAGTGAAAAACCGATGCACCAGTGGAAACTGACGACTGCCAGACAACTGCCAGTGAATCACCGCTGCACCAGTGCATCAAACCAAAACCAGTGACCAAGAAGCAAGACTCCACTCGTGCCACAACCCAACAGAAAGGGAAGACACTTCACCTGGGGGCCTGGAGGATAAAGCTAGAAGTCATCTGGAAAAAGAAACGAAATGGCGAAGTCATTAGAAGAACTGAAAACAGAGCGAACCACAGCCAAAAGACTTTTCTCCCGTCTTGCTAACTGCATTGCGAGAACACACTCAGAGATGACTGTGGAGGAGCTAAAGCAAAACTTCAACAAGCTTACAGCAGAAAGCTCGAGACTCATGGAGGCGAACGAAGAGATTGAGGCCGCTTACATGGCAGAAGCAGCCGCAGCCGCTGTAGAGGACCTGGGCGCCGAGAAGAAAGCCGACCTGGAGAAGATAGAGGCATACTGTAAGCAGAGGACTAAAGAAGCAAAGCTCCTAATTCAACAAACACTCTGGGAATCGTATGGGGAGAAAGAGCTGCCCCTTGCTCTATACATCGCTGAAGCTGACTGCAAGAATGTCTCCTCTGCCCAGCTCGACGTGACTCTGGAGGCATATGAGTTCATGCTGAAGCACTTTGAGATGTTGGTGCTGAAGGCCAAAGAAGCGCACCGTGACTGGAACCGCTGGGCTCCCGCTGCAGAACAAAGAGACTTTGATCACCGCATGACAGAGCTCGAAGTGCAACTTCCCCAGCTGGTGTCGCGCAAGGCCACCTTCATCAAAGCTGCAAAGATCAAGACAGAATCTGAAGAGCCCACTGTCCACCGTACAGCTCCAGTGCCAGCAATAAAACTGAAAGCCACAGCCCTTCCAAAGTTTGCTGGCAACCAGCGAAGTTACTACAGGTGGAAGAAGGAGTGGGAAGCTCTACAGAAGCAGGGTGAACCGACAGGGTCTAGAGAGGTCAAGAAATTCCAGCTGCTCGAAAGCATCGATGAAAAGGTGGCCGGAAACCTACACCTGTCGACCTACAGCTCCTCAAACGAAATCTTCAGAGTCCTGGATAACCGGTTTGGGAACCAAGCCAACATTGCTCTCGAGATCATTGAAGATCTACAAGCAACTCCTGCAGTCAAAGCCGGCCAGCCGAGAAGAGTCATCGAGCTCATCCAAACAGTGGAAAAAGCTCTCTACGACTTAAATGAACTGGACAATGCCGAGGCCATAAAGAACCCCATTGTGACCAAATCCATTGAGGGCAAGCTTCCAGAAACTTTAAAGAAAGACTGGCTCACCTATGCTGCTAACATGAGTAACGCTGTGGACCATCACAACCGCTTTGACAAGCTGCTGGCTTATCTAAAGTCACAGGAAGCCATATATGAGCAACTTGACCAACTGAAAGATGGCGTTGAACCTGCCAAGGACAAGACCAAGTTCCTGAAGCAAGCCAGAACAAAAGCAACCAACAGTCCGGCAGTGTCATCCAACGGTGACGCAGCAGGCTGCATCGTCTGTGGTGACCCAAAGCACAGAAGAAAACTGTACTTCTGCAGAAAGTTTAGAACCGACCTAAAGCCATCGGAGAAGAGGGATGCAGCACAACAACTCGGTGCCTGCAAAAGATGCCTCGAAGTCCACACTGGTGAAGGCTGCAAGAAAACCACTTACCTGTGCGGGAATCCAGAATGCAAAGATCAACACCACTTCCTCCTCTGTCCAGTTACCAGACCCCAGTCCCAAAGAACACCCAAGTTCAGTCCAGTGAGGGCTGAGGGCAGAAGACTCACTGAAACCCAGGAGCAGTTCCTCTCCAAACTCACACCAGAGCTGGCACAACAGTGTCGAGATGCCTTCTGCAACATAGCGTCCAGGGCATTCAACTCCAGTGCTGCTGAGAGAGGTCTTCTAGATGAACACTGCCTCACCGAGTACCCAGTCATCCTAATGCTGCTCAATGTCACTGCTAATGACGGACAGAGTGTCGGGACCCTCATCGACCTGGCATCAGACACAAACTACATAACGCACAAAGCTGCAAGCAAGTTGAACCTGAGAAGTGAAGACGTTACACTGGTGGTTCATGGCGTTGGAGGGATGAAGGTGTCTGTTGCAACCAAGCGTTATTTGCTGAAGATACAAGTCAGCACCCCAAGAGGGACACTCAAAGCACACCAACTCATCTGCTATGGACTTGACAAAATAGCGGAAGTCCACAGACATGTCCCGGCGAAAAAACTGCAGAAAATCTTCTCAGACATCTCCCTGGAAGATCTGGCAAGACCAAAGGAGATCCAACTCCTCATCAGCCACAAAGAAGGGCAGCTGGTACCCCAGAAGGTTCGTTCCGTCGGTGACTTGGTGCTCTGGGACGGCCCGCTTGGCAAGACCATTGGAGGCACACACCCGGACCTCTTTGAAGAAGTCACCTTAACGGCCCACACCTCCAAGACTCACTTCGCAAGATCCATGCGCACTGCAGCTGTCATTGGAGACAAACCTGCTGGTTGCATAGCCCAAGTTGCCATGCGAGAGACCGCCAGCCTGCCTTCATTCAACCACTTCAAAGAAGAGAGACGTGTCCTCGAAGAGGATGCCTACGTCGATGACATATTGACTTCCCACAACAACCTCGACCACCTGAAATGCCTCACATCCAACATTGAGCAGATCCTTCAAGCAGGAGGGTTCTTCATGAAGCCCTGGATCTACTCGGATCAAAGTGGGAGGAGCAAGTCGAGAGGTGAGAAGATCGAGTCAAACACCATGATCCTGCCAAACCAACTCACCGAAGAGGATAACAAAGCCCTGGGCCTCGGCTACACCGTCGACGATGACAAGTTACATGTCATGGTTGCAGTGAACTTCTCCAAGAAGAGGAAGAAAATGCGCCTCGGCCAGGACTTGTTGAAAGAACAAGTGAGAGAACAAACCCCCCTTGACCATAAAGGTGACCCTGTGAAAGCAGAAATGTGCGGAGCAGTCTTTGCAGCACGGCTGAAGAATCACTTCCAAAAGCACTGCCGAATCGAGGTCAAGAGGTGGTATCATCTAGTCGACAGCCAGACCATCTTGGGTGCCATACAGCGTGAAAGTTATGGATACCAAACCTTCTATGCAAACAGAGTTGGTGAGATCCAGAGCAGCACTGACATCCGAGATTGGTGGTGGATTCCAGGTGCCGAGAACATTGCAGATATTATCACCCGAGGGGCCAGTCCTGATGACCTAATCGAGAAATCCAAGTGGCAGTCAGGTCCGCAGTTCCTTCAGCTTCCTGAGAGTGAGTGGCCAAAAAAGTCAGCGAAAGATGTTGCTGCACAGGCAAGAGACAACATCACAAAAATGGAGAAGAAAACATTCACTGCTGTACTCACCCGAAGTCAGCTGAAGACACACAGCCCAATTGCAGTCCAGGACGAAGCACAATCCAAGTCCAGAAACCCGCCACCAACAGGAGCAGCAGTCCAAAATCTATTGGACGAAAGGTGCTTCAGCAGTCTAAGACGGCTGGTCGGGACGGTTGCATGGATTTGGAGGGCGGCTAAGAAGTTCTTGCATGCCAAGAGGGGAGATGAAGCAAAGTGGGAGGTAATACCTTCATCTGGCGTCATCACTGTCAGCGAAAGGAAAAACGTGTTCCTGAAACTATGTCTGGCAGCGCAAGAAGGTGTGAATTTCCCAAATACAACTACTGACAGGCTTGTTGTATACAAAGATCAAGTAACTGGAATCCTGATGTGTGGAGGGTGGATACAGGCCTTCAAAGAGGACCGCATCAACTACGTAACCCCAAATGCACTGTTGTTTGGCCGAGCCACACAAACTGGAGACTTCAAAACAGTAGACTACACCACCTACCCCTTCAAGAGACTGCGAGAAATGCAAACACAAGTTAGCCGCTTCTGGAGGTCCTGGAGCCAACTTGCAGGTCCGAACCTGTTCATCCGCAGCAAGTGGCACACTGCAAAAAGGAATGTTGCCGTTGGAGACATAGTGTGGCTCTGCGACCAAAACGCACTGAGGGGGCAATTCAAGCTTGCAAGAGTGGTCAGCGTGAATGCAGACTCCCTGTGTCCATGTGAAAGTCCCCCTAGGTGGACGTGCTCAGGTGAAGACTCCAAAGCCAACCGAAAAGTCCTGGGACCCACAGGGTACCACACTGCATCGGGATGTGCGACGCCTCATTGTCCTCCTCCCAGTGGAGGAACAAGTCAGCAGAGACCAGCTCGCCTGATGGGTGCGATCTTCCCGTGTCGCGCCACACCAAGATCGAGTGGGAGGTGTTGCGGCGACCTGCCACAAGGAGTGCCTGAACGCAGGCTCACATGATTGACAGCTGCCTCCGCCACTTCCTGCTACGCTGAATCGCTGCGCTACCAGCGCACGCACGCTGCGCTGAACAGGCAGCCAATCACAACGCTAGTTAGCAGGGCAGCCAATCACAACGCTAGTTAGCAGGGCAGCGGTCGTTCTAGAATGATGGGCAGAATTGACATTCAGTTTGTAATGAAGCAGCAGCGCAGCAGTTGCAAAGAGAACTTCGCTACTAACACAAACTTTACAGCACATCAGGGAAAAAAGGACAAAAAAGGCTACCGGTAAACCCACTGAACTTATTTATATGCAAACGCTGCGCTCGCAGTAATCCGTGGGCATGAGAAATGTTTGTTCCTTACCTGTGATTGGTTTAATGATTTAAACTTTCTTTATCAGTGGCGTGTAGTAAAAGATCTTCAGTTAAAGTGAACAAACTGCCTGTGAAAGGGCTAATGGTTAAAATGGTTCTTAGTTTAAAACTGTTTTTCTGTTCATTTATATTTGTTCAGCAACATATTACCTGAATTATTAAAAATGGTTAAAATATACCTAATTTACCTTATACATAAATATTTATATATTGTTGCCTAATTAACTTGGGTTTTGTTATAGAAAAACAAGCATTTATTCATACATGCTTTGTTGTAGAAAAACAGGCATTTATTCATACATTTATTTTATGTTTGTATGTTTTAAAGGTTTTTCACCTTCTAGCTTCGGCTTCAAGCTCCAAGCTTCTAGCTTCTACTTCTGATTCTACCTCTGATTCTACTTCTGATTCTAACGTCAGTTCCACTGAAAACCAATAAAATACAAGAAGAGTGGAATCCTGTGTCCAAGTCCTTCCCTTTCAAGTGTGGGAAACCCTGATGCTCACATACACTTGACAAGTACTCAAGTCCGACTCGTGCCCTAATTTTAAGGACTCGTGACTCGACTTGGACTTGAGCACTGATGACTCGGACTTGGACTCGTGCGTTAACTGCATTCGGACTCGTAAATTGGAGACGAGGATTCAGATTTTTTCTTTATTTTTTCTAACATGCCTGTCATGGTGCAGGCACTTACGAATGTATGCGCAGAAGAGTGACGAGGAGCAAACATTAACAGAGCCAAAACGAGAGATGAGAATCAGAGTCGTAGAACTAGAGAGGGTCAGGCAATCGGCAAACAACGTTAAGGGGGAAAGACAAAGAGCGAAAACAGAAAATGGAGAAGCAAGAGTCAGAAGACCTTGAGTCAGTCAGAAACCAACGAGGCTTGGTATGAACTGATATAGGCAGAACAATACTTCGCAATGGAGTGATGTGAGAGAGAGGTTTATATAGGCAGGGGGCCTAATTGGAATGATGAGTGACAGCTGAGTTCAATAATCAGGAGACAGAGGGCGCTGTGAGTTCTGGGGAGTGTAGGCCACGGTGTCCATGTTTGTAGTTTGGACAGTTTCAGTGGGTTTACTGACAATGCCATAAGAATTTGGCATAAGATATTTATATCTACATTAATTTTTGTAATAATTTCGTGCAAGAGTGTCACACCTGCATGCATCAGATAGACTCAGGCGTGCTCTGGACAGTGTGGACGCCAAGTGGACTCTCTCACGCCATAAATGACTCGCACCTGCACAGGATTAAGGCGCAATCAGCGTGGCGATATAAAATCTGTGAAAACACACTTACTTTGCGAAGTATTGAGTTGCGTTGCTGACACATTACCCAGCCTTATTTCCTTGTTTGTTGTCCTGATCCCTGATTTCCCGTTTCTCGTCTTTGATTCTGCCGAGTCGACAATAGCCTGTTTGTGCCTCGCTTGACCTATTGCCTGTTTCACTGTTTTACGATTTTGCCTGCCGTTCTGGATTGTTTACCATCTTCACTTGTATTAATAAACACACCTTCTGCACTTACATCCGTCTCCCAACCGTCTCTGACAGAACAAACTAATGTTAATGGCGCTAAAACAAACAGCCACCATCAAATGGTGTGGTTGGAGTTTTGTTCTCAGACTTGACTTGGATCAATAGTGGACTCAACTCGAAATTTTTTTTAATGGCTTGGACTTGACTCGGACTTGAACACTGGGGACTCGAGACTGGACTCAGACTCGAAGTTTAGTGACTCGACTACAATACTTGAACGGGGCAATATCTGCACTGGAAAATCTGCAAGTTTTACAGGAAAGATATTGCAAAAATAATTGGTCACTGATCCCAGATACAGGACCTGTCACCATTTTATGGGATTTTACAATCCATACAGACAGAATCGATGCTAATTGGCCAGATATCATGATTAAAGACTACAAAAACAGAAAATGCATTCTGATTGACATGGCAGTTTGCGCAGATTTCAATGCCGCATTAAAAGTGTTCAAAAAGCTATCGAAATACAAGGAGCTTGAAATAGAAATTACAAAAATGTGCCATATGAAGACAATAATAATTCCAGTTGTAGTTGAGGCTTTTGGATTAATTAAAAAATGATCTGATAAATTCATAGGAAATATCACTGGCAACCCAAGTCTTAAAGAAATACAAATAGTTCTCACAAGTACAGCTCATACCTTACGAAGGGCTTTATCTGTGCAAAATCTGTATATGTCTGTAATGTCACCCAATTTCACTTCAAAGAAAAATGTCATGGCACCATTTCTGACCTTAGGTCTCTGGTTGAGACCCAGAAGGAAATGGGTGTATAAGTGATAATAATAATAATAATAATAATAATAATAATAATAATAAAGTAAGAGCTCCGTGGCCGGCGAGGGGCTTTCTGTGCGGAGTTTGCATGTTCTCCCCGTGTCCGCATGGGTTTCCTCCGGGTGCTCCGGTTTCCCCCACAGTCCAAAGACATGCAGGTTAGGTTAACTGGTGACTCTAAATTGAGCGTAGGTGTGAATGTGAGTGTGAATGGTTGTCTGTGTCTATGTGTCAGCCCTGTGATGACCTGGCGACTTGTCCAGGGTGTACCCCGCCTTTCGCCCGTAGTCAGCTGGGATAGGCTCCAGCTTGCCTGCGACCCTGTAGAACAAGATAAAGCGGCTAGAGATAATGAGATGAGACAAAACATAAAACAAATTAAACAAACAAACATGTTAAATAACAAAATAATAAAATAAGAACGAGAAAAATACAAATAATTACAGAAAGAATACAGTTCTAGCGTCTTTGCTGCTGGGACCCCTAATAAGTCAAGTCAACTTTATTGTCAAATATGCTATACATGCTCGGAGGAAATAATAAGGAGGAAAGGCAGAAAATAAAGTTTTGGCTTGATGCTCTTGGTCCAAAGCTGAAGATGGCAGCGTATAACATGTTAAAGACATAAACATGTATTTTAATATTATCTATATTGTGAATTGTTGATTAAAACATTCATGAAATAATTGGTTCATAACATAGCTCAAGAAGTAAATATTACAATTTTAAATATTCTTCTTTTCTTCTTCTTCTTCTTCTGGCTACTCCCATTAGGGGTTGCCACAGTAGACCATCCAGATCAGCATATTTAATTTAGGATAGTTTTTTTTTTTTTTACACACCAGCTGCCCTTCCTGACGAAACCCTCCTGAATCTATTCAGGCTTGGGACCAGCATTAAGTATGCACACTGGTGTGTGCAACCCCAGTGGCTGGGTATTTTAAATATTAATAATATTTATTGGTGTAGGGTGGCACGGTGGTGTAGTGGTTAGCGCTGTCGCCTCACAGCAAGAAGGTCCGGGTTCGAGCCCCGTGGTCGGCGAGGGCCTTTCTGTGCGGAGTTTGCATGTTCTCCCCGTGTCCGCGTGGGTTTCCTCCAGGTGCTCCGGTTTCCCCCACAGTCCAAAGACATGCAGGTTAGGTTAACTGGTGACTCTAAATTGACCGTAGGTGTGAATGTGAGTGTGAATGGTTGTCTGTGTGTCAGCCCTGTGATGACCTGGCGACTTGTCCAGGGTGTACCCCGCCTTTCACCCGTAGTCAGCTGGGATAGGCTCCAGCTTGCCTGCGACCCTGTAGAAGGATAAAGCGGCTAGAGATAACGAGATGAGATGAGATTTATTGGTGTCACGTCAGCACCAAAAAGTGGTGTCCATGTTTCCAGACTGCACTTCCCAGAGTGCACTTCTTGGCCAAGTGACATGGACACCAAAGACTATGTTTCCCATCAGCTCGTGAATGTGACATGTACCTGTCACAGGACTTCACTACAAACTCACCTGTTCTATGTTTATACATAATGATTATTATTATTTAACCCCAAGTCTTTGTTTAGTTCTTTGTCTTGCTTTTGTCTTCTTCCTCCACATTATGGTTTTTCTCTGGTTCATGTTTTCCATCTTGTTTGATTCATGTCTTTGTTTTTTCACATTCTTCATTAAAAATATTCTGCATTTGAATCCACTTCCACTCATTTACCTTACAATTGTTATAACTGTCCTGGGACAGCAGACGCTTAGCATTTAAGTCTCTGGGCTACTGATCAGAACTTCAAGCCCCACCAATGCCAAGTTGAGACCTTTGAGCAAAAAGCTATTAACCGTTAGCATGCCTGACCCTGTGCTCTGATCCCAGACTCCTAAGAAGCTAGGATATTCACAGAAAAGATTTCATTCTACTCTATGTGTACATGTGCGTATAGGGGACCATAAAGTCTATCTAATTAACAGTTATTCCATGAAATCGAGTCGTACTATACGAGCTGATAGCCGACAAGGTGCATAGCGGCGAATTGACTATAAGCCATGTATGACGAGACTGAGTGGAATAACTGTTAATTAGATAGACTTTATGGTCCTCTATACGCACATGTCATTTTGTTTTTCTCTACTCACAGTATATGAGCTGATATCCTTGTAGTAGAGTAGCCAATCAGTGTGAGTGATTGGTCATATCCAGTGAATGTAGATAGAATACAGTAGAACAGACAATCCAATGGCATGTTTTTCGAAGGTGCAAGGAAACCTGAAATAAACTCTGTGGATACAAGGAGAACATGCAAAACTCAACAAAAGCTCAGGGTTGAACCAGGGATCCTGGAGAAGTGAAGCTGCAATGCTTATTTATTCATCCATTTCATCTATCTATCCATCCATTCAACATACTTTCAGTGGTTATGGTTCTTGAGCAAGCTGTTTCCCTCTCAAACTCTCCATCAATGGATTAAATTCTCACAGTTTACCTCTGCCAAATGAATAACTTTAAACATTTTTGTAACGCCTGTACAAATTCAGCAGTATGATACCAAAAGAAAATGCGTGTACATGGTGTAGAAAATAATACCAATACTATACGTCAAGTTGCATTTTGGCTCTTAAACCCCACTGCTGAAAGCGTACAGTACTGTGCAAAAGTCTTAGGCATTCTATTTTTTTTTTTTTGCACAAACTGTTAAGATTTTTATATTATGACTAATGCATTATCGAGTCAGTACAAAAACATTACAGATTTCCAAACTGGGTTTTGCTACCAGCTTAACCTTGCAGCTCATTTCCTTATCAAGCTGCACTACTTGGACCAGATACTACTATCTTTTTAAAGCAAAGTGTGATCGCACCAAGTACTGACTTTGCTCCATTGATTAGTTGACTGCTCTTAGTATATTTTAAATGTAGGGACTATACTGAAGCCATCATTGCTCCACAGCATTTCTTTGCATAAGACTAAGACTTTTGCCCAGTACTCACAGTGCTGTACATTAGTTACAGGTACAGTGGTGCTTGAAAGTTTGTGAACCTTTTAGAATGTTCTATATTTCTGCATAAATATGACCTAAAACATCATCAGATTTTTACACAAGTCCTAAAAGTAGATAAAAAGAACCCAGTTAAACAAATGAGACAAAAATATTATACTTGGTCATTTATTTATTGAGGAAAATGATCCAATATTACATATCTCATCTCATTATCTCTAGCCGCTTTATCCTGTTCTACAGGGTCGCAGGCAAGCTGGAGCCTATCCCAGCTGACTACGGGCGAAAGGCGGGGTACACCCTGGACAAGTCGCCAGGTCATCGCAGGGCTGACACATAGACACAGACAACCATTCACACTCACATTCACACCTACGGTCAATTTAGAGTCACCAGTTAACCTAACCTGCATGTCTTTGGACTGTGGGGGAAACCGGAGCACCCGGAGGAAACCCACGCGGACACGGGGAGAACATGCAAACTCCGCACAGAAAGGCCCTTGCCGGCCACGGGGCTCGAACCCGGACCTTCTTGCTGTGAGGCAACAGCGCTAACCACTACACCACCATGCCACCCATATTACATATCTGTGAGTGGCAAAAGTATGTGAACCTCTAGGATTAGCAGTTAATTTGAAGGTGAAATTAGAGTCAGCTGTTTTCAATCAATGGGATGACAATCAGGTGTGAGTTGGCACCCTGTTTTATTTAAAGAATAGGGATCTATCGAAGTCTGATTTTCACAACACATGTTTGTGGAAGTGTATCATGGCACAAACAAAGGAGATTTCTGAGGACCTCAGAAAAAGCGTTGTTGATGCTCATCAGGCTGGAAAAGGTTACAAAACCATCTCTAAAGAGTTTGGACTCCATCAATCCACAGTCAGACAGATTGTGTACAAATGGAGGAAATTCAAGACCATTGTTACCCTCCCCATGAGTGGTCGACCAACAAAGATCACTCCAAGAGCAAGGCATGTAATAGTCGGCCAGGTCACAAAGGACCCCAGGGGAACTTCTAAGCAACTGAAGGCCTCTCATGCATTGGCTAATCTTTATGAGTTCACCATCAGGAGAACACTGAACAACAATGGTCTGCATGGCAGGGCTGCAAGGAGAAAGCCACTGCTCTCCAAAAAGAACTTTGCTGCTTGTCTGCAGTTTGCTAAAGATCATGTGGACCAGCCAGAAGGCTATTGCAAAAATTTTTTTGTGGACGGATGAGACCAAAATAGAATTTTCTGGTTTAAATGAGAAGCGTTATGTTTGGAGAAAGGAAAACACTGCATTCCAGCATAAGAACCTTATCCCATCTGTGAAACACGGTGGTGGTAGTATCATGGTTTGGGCCTGTTTTGCTGCATCTGGGCCAGGATGGCTTGCCATCATTGATGGAACAATGAATTCTGAATTATACCAGTGAATCTGTCCATGAACTGAATCTCAAGAGAAGGTGGGTCATGCAGCAAGACAGTGACCCTAAGCACACAAGTCATTCTACCAAAGAATGGTTAAAGAAGAATAAAATTAATGTTTTGGAATGGCCAAGTCAAGGTCCTGACCTTAATCCAATCAAAATGTTGTGGAAGGACCTGAAGTGAACAGTTCATGTGAGGAAACCCACCAACATTCCAGAGTTGAATCTGTTCTGTACGGAGGAACGGGCTAAAATTCCTCCAAGCTGGTGTGCAGGACTGATCAACAGTTACCGCAAACGTTTAGTTGCAGTTATTGCTGCACAAGGGGGTCACACCAGATACTGAAAGCAAAGGTTCACATACTTTTGCCACTCACAGATATGTAATATTGGATCATTTTCCTCAATAAATAATTTACCAAGTATAATATTTTTGTCTCATTAGTTTAACTGGGTTCTCTTTATCTACTTTTAGGACTTGTGTGAAAATCTGATGATGTTTTAGGTCATATTTATGGAGAAATTTAGAAAATTCTAAAGGGTTCACAAACTTTCAAGCACCACTGTACATTAGTTACTGCACTGTTTTGTCTGAAATTTTATATTCAACAAAGTGTTAAATGATCATTCAAAAAGGCTTGTTTAAAAATGGCAGCTTTGCATAATATCTCAGAATCATGCAGGCGAGGATCCCTATATGATTACCAAGCAATAAGTTGTGCAACCCTGGTAGGTTTCATCACACAAAACACCTCATCATCCTGCTGTGATGAAATAACAGACTACAAGGGTGAGCAGGAGCAATAACTCAGTTACCCTGCCAAAAGAAGGGGTTAATATGAAGCAAAAAAAAAAAATCTTTGAGAAGAAGAGAGCACGTCCATGCACGGTTGTTTGACCGAGATAAGAAAATATGCCATGACTTAGAGTTTCCAAAACATGCTGTGGAACAGGAAATCATATCAAAAGGAGGAAAAAAAAACAGTGGAGGAGATGAAGAGATTATGAGTTCCTGCACTGATGAATGCAAATGTGCCTGATTAAGCCATCCAGTCAAGTTCTGTCAGACAAAGGAGTATTTATACAGTAAGCAGCATATTTTTAAAGGCTATCCTTCTGAACATTGCAATCAAATCACACAACCAGTACAAACAAGACTTATGTCAAACTGAAGATCATAGCTAATAAAAGTACAGGATGTATACCTGTGACAAGTTGCCATGCACTGTGCCATGCACTGTGATGTTTCTCCACTCCGTCCTCATGGTCCTCATGGTTCAGGGTTTCTGATGTTCTCCAGGAAGACTGAAGTTTCTACTCTATTTAAAAAGCACCAGGCTCTGACACACTGTCCATGCCTTTCCTCGGGTAAACAGCACTTAAAGGACCAGAGGGGACCTGTGTGCTCACAGGCAGGGTAATATGTAAAACTAGGCATGGCTTAGGTATGAGCAAGAGGGTGTGTCCCAAATTGAGGGGAATAGCATTCCTGCTGCCTAGTGTCTTAGAAGGTAGGGTTTCTAAATTTAGACATCTGAACTGGCACCTAATAGCTTAAAAACAATACTAGTAATAAAAAATATTATTATTATTATTATTATTTTGGTATAGTGGAGACAATGAGAGAGGCGAGATTGAGATGGTTTGGACACATACAGTACAGGCAGAGATCCAGGGTACGTTGGGAAAAGAATGCTGGAGATGGAGTTGCCAGGTAGAAGGAAAAGAGGAAGCATAAAGATGAGATTTATGGATGTGGTGAAGGAGGACATGAGGATGGTTGGTGGGACAGAAAAAGATACAGAGGACAGGAGGAGATGGAGGGACATTATCCGCTGTGGCGAACACCAAAAGAAAAAGAAGACCAAAAGAAGATTATTATTATTATTATTATTATTATTATTATCTCTTCCGGCCGACAGCTGTTGAATTTATGCCATCATGTGTTGGCTGTTTTCCATCTGCCATTGTCCACGTTTCACGAAAATCGCTTCTTCTCTCTCAATTCTTCACCGATTTTTATTCTTTTTGGCAGGAAGGTAGGTCTTCCTGGGGTGCATATAACTTCTACCCAAATTTGCATAATTGCAATTAATAATGAAGATATGGAGTAATTAATCAATCCCTAATGAGCAGTTTCCACACAAATCACTTCTCCTTCAACTCTTCACCGATTTTGATTCTTTCTGGCATGAAGGTAGGGGTACCTAGGGTGCATATAACTTCTACCCAGATTTTCTTAATGACAATTATGAATGAAGTTATGGACTAATTAAGCCTTAATGAGTAGTTCAACAAAAATAGCTTTTTCTCAGTCAATTCCTCACCATTTTGGATTCTTTCTGGCAAAGAGGTCGGTATTCCTAGCATGTATATAGCTTGTATATAGTGTATATAGCTTGCAACACTTATTGCACTTTAGATTGTTCCTTCTGGACTAGACTGGGCTGGAGTGAGCTATGTCGTCATTCAAGGTCTTGTTACTGTTCTACAGCACTGCTGAATTTGTCAATCAAAATGTAGATTAATTTTCTATGTATAATGGTTTATGTGGTGAAGCTGGGTTTTCAAACATAGATTAATATGGAACTGCTGTTTATCATTGCTATAATGTAAGTAATAACATGAGCTAACATCTCATCTCATTATCTCTAGCCGCTTTATCTTGTTCTACAGGGTCGCAGGCAAGCTGGAGCCTATCCCAGCTGACTACGGGCGAAAGGCGGGGTACACCCTGGACAAGTCGCCAGGTCATCACAGGGCTGACACATAGACACAGACAACCATTCACACTCACATTCACACCTACAGTCAATTTAGAGTCACCAGTTAACCTAACCTGCATGTCTTTGGACTGTGGGGGAAACCGGAGCACCCGGAGGAAACCCACGTGGACACGGGGAGAACATGCAAACTCCACACAGAAAGGCCCTCGCTGGCTAAGGGGCTTGAACCCGGACTTTCTTGCTGTGAGGCGACGGCGCTAACCACTACACCACCGTGCCGCCCATGAGCTAACATATGGATATTAAAATCAATTAAATATAACTATAAATGGATAAAAAGTACATGTTCATTCATGAATTAAAAATCGTTGGCAAACTGCTGTGTGATGTATAATACAGCAACTTTATTTACATTAATTGAGCATTTTTACACTGTTGATTCCTCTGCTGTATAATGATATTTAAATAAAACATGATTTATGACAGAGTACAAACACAGCTCAGAATAATAATAATAATAATAATAATAATAATAATAATAATAAGCAAAACCAAATAAGAAGAAATTTATGCTCTAACCACTACACAATGTGTAAAACACAAAATACATCGACCCTGGTGTCTGTGTTAAAAAATTGTTATTATGTATGTATGCATGTATGTACCATTCTTTGCACAGAAAGCAGATACTGTATAAACAACAGGATATGTACATAAAGGTGTGATCTGGGCACCAAAATATTGCTGCGTGCCCCACATGGCAAATCCCCCAGTGAGAAATGCACATCCTGGGCGAAGGGAGCCTCATAAGGCCACTCCAGATGAGCGTCCTTTATCATCGCAGAGATCCTGCAACTAAACTGAGTTCACAAGCCAGTCCATGAGCTCATCCATCATGGCTCTATTGTGCGGGCAGCCATCTTGGAGGCCACAGCGGAGATCAGTGCGGCTCCTCGCCCACTGCCTTCTTCTGACTGGATGAAGGTAATGTCGCAGTTAGGCGTCATGTCCCAAACGATTTTGTGAAACCTCTCTTTGAACCTGGAACAAGAGGTAAATGAATCAACACTTGGCATCAAGATTTCATTCGACCCATATGTCTGGTCCAGATAGCCTATCATGTGGCATGCCTATTTTATTGAAAAGTGGTTTACCTAGGACCATTTTGAACAACTTTTTGAGGCACAGAGTGACATTTTGCACTGATTTCAATTTTAATCGATATTCTAACCGGATCAAGCAGAGTAGAATAACGTCAATAAAACCATAGCTAATTGTAAACGATAAGATGGTGACTCATGGTTTTCACTGGATTTAGAGTAACTTTTTTAGGAGTATGCTCCAGAACTAGCATTATACTAAATGGGATAATAAACCTTAAATACATTTTGGAGTATGTTCCAAATATATATATATATATATATATATGTTATTTACCAGCTGGGAGGTCCGTATGGTGAAATACCGTGACCGAGGTCTTGAAAGTACTGAGCGAGGCCCTCTGGGCTGAGGTCAGTATTCAAGGCCGAGGTCACGGTATTTCACCATACGGACCGACCTTAAGCTGGTAAATAATATATTTATTTTTTTCTTTCCCAAATTCTAACAGAAAACGAGAGCGCCCGAAAGGGAAAATCGAGCCGAGGCAAGCCACCATTTTGAATCCTCATTTACAGCTGTAATGCAAATTGCTTCCTCCTCAGTATACAAGTGCACTTCCATGGCAGGAAAAAAACTACATTTTGCGGCCTATGTAGTCTCCTATTTATACAAATAGGAGTCATTCAGGATTCATCCATGTTTTTGCTCGGCATTAGCAAATTACAGTTTTTAGCTTTCTCCTGAAATGTTTTCTTTTATTTCTTCTTCCTCAGGGTAGTAAAACTCGCTTTCGCTATGAAGACTGTCGTTATCGCTATCCATGCTGTAAAATTAATGCTCTTCTCCTGAGAAATGCTGGCAAAAATGTATAAGATTTTTGATAATCTTATAAATAAATCTTATAAAAAGAAGATAAATGTTGACAAAAATTGCTACTATGTTTGTTGTTGTGAATGAGCGAGTCGCCAGAGGGCCGTAACTGGGGTCCATACCGTAGGATACGGACCTGCTCACCAGCCAATCAGAGCGCAGGATTTGGGCCGCAAAAAAAAAAAAAAAATAGAAATTATGTCTTGTAATAAAATTACATCCATTTTAAGATTCCCAATATTCAAGAAGTAGCATTATAGGAAACATGGTAATGGAGAACTAGCATTGTAATAAATGCAGTAATTGAAAACTAGCATAGTAGTAAACAGGCTAAGCGGGAACTAGCATGATAGTACAAAGGGTAATGGAGAACTAGCATGAGAGCATTATAGTAAAAGGGGAATTGAGAAATAGCATTATAATAAGCAAGGTAATGAAGAACTAGCATTATAGTAAAAGGGTAATGAGAACTAGCATTATAGCAAACATGGTGTCAAGAACTAGCATTGTAGTAAAAGGGGTAATGGAAAACTAGCATTATAGTAAACATAATAATGGACAATTAGCATGATAATAAAAAGTGTAATGGAGAACTAGTGTTATAGTAAGCAGGGTAAAGAACTAGCATTATAGTAAAAGGGTAATCGAGAAATAGCATTATAGTAAGCAAGGTAATGAGGAACTAGCATTATAGTAAAAGGGTAATGGAGAACTAGCGTTATAGCAAACATGGTGGTCAAGAACTAGCATTGTAGAAAATGAGGTAATGGAGAATTAGCATTATAGTAAACATAGTAATGGAGAATTAGCATGATAGTAAAAAGTGTAATGAGAACTAGCATTATAGTAAAAGGGTAATGACAACTAGCATTATAGTAAGCAGGGTAAAGAGCTAGCATTACAGTAAAAGGGTAATCGAGAAATAGCATTATAGTAAGCAGGGTAATGGAGACCTAGCATTATAGAAAACATGGTGGTCAAGAACTAGCATTGTAGTAAATGGGGTAACGGAGAATTAGCATTAAAGTAAACATAGTAATGGAGAATTAGCATGATAGTAAAAAGTGTAATGGAGAACTTGCCTGATTGTAAAACTAGCATTATAGTAAAAGGGTAATTTAGAAATATCATTATAGTAACGAAGGTAATTAAGAACTAGCATGATAGTAAAAAGGGTGATGGAGACAGGATGGTCAAGAACTAGCATTGTAGTAAATGGGGTAATAAACCTTAAATTAATTTAACTTGCTTAACTGCTAAGTTAAACAAAGCGGTAGTTGATTTCCTTCAACTAAATAATTTAGCATGCAGACGGTTAGCTTGCTAGCTTTGTACCTGTTAATTCTACTACACGAGTAAAATTTATTTTCTCTAAACACGGCAATATTTGAACACCTTTTTCTCTAGTAAACACTTTAACCTTCATCCTACCAAGTGGGGTCCATCTGGACCCCGCACCTATATGTTTGTTTGCCATTTTAAAAATATGTGACATACTGCCTCACCGTTTTATGAATTTGTCGGAATTTATGTCTTAATTAAAACACTAAAGCACCAGAAGATCAGCTTTTTGCATTGTGAAGGTATAATTAATTTGTTACTGGGGTCCAACCGGACCCCAGAGTAAAGTTTATCTGTCTTTCATTTTATAATTGAATAGCACACTGAAAGTTAACTTCTTTTATTTCTTTTATGTTCCATAATGAAACTACCAAGGCATTCCTTCTTGGGGTCCGTGTGGACCCCACTGCTGCAATAAGCACAGGCTGCAAAACAAAAGCCCTAAATGATTTTACAATTACTTTTTTGTTTTAAATTCTGTAAGAAAAGACCCAAGTTGTAATCCAGAATGTTTTACAGCTGCATGAGCTGCAAAAATCATGTATATAATGCCAATTTTTTTTGTGGCGCTATAATTTGCTACATGTATGCTAGTTATTGCAATATTATTGCAATGTTATTGCATTTATAATACATCATTGATATTCAGCCATAGTGGATTTTGTTCTTCAATAAAGTTATGTCTATTTGCTGCATTGAATTGGTTCTTACTGCATTGATTTCAAGGTATTCCCTCCTGGGGTCCATACGGACCCCGCCTGGTAGTTTGTGTATGTAAAATTGGCTGGTAGGATGAAGGTTAAGTGTGTTCTTTATGCCTTGGGCCCTTTAGTGTATTGCTGTTATTAATACAAGATGTTCTGAACAAAACTTATCTGGTGATTTTGTCTTTATAAGCTTTAATTTTAAAGAAAAGTATTGGGGTCCAAACGGACCCCACATGGTAAGATTAAGGTGTAAAATAGCATGGTAGGATGAGGGTTAAATAGACTAATCAAAAACTAGCAAACTTACTAACCATGAACTAGCACAATAATAAACACACTAACCATAAACTAACATAGTAAATAAACTGTCTAGCTCAAATAATCTCATTTCCTACAATAGTAAGTTTTTGAGATTCTCTTTTCTGTGTACACCATCCCAAATGATACATTCATTTAATTAATTATTACTATTCTTTTATGACCATAATGTCTAGTAAAAATATTCAGCAGGAACACTAGCATTGAGTGCACCAGTGGTTATGGACCATCATAGTTGCAATTTGGAAACGTTTCACATTTTGTGTGAATATGAATTAAGGATTGATTTACTCATCAACATAAAACAAACAAACAAACAAACAAACAAACAAACAAACAAACAAAAAACCCTGGACGACGATACTAAATACTGTGATCAAACTAGTGGTAGTGTATGGTTTTAGAGTGCCTTTCAGGTTTCCTCACCATGGGTGGAGTTTGTAGACAGAGCCATCCACTCCCACAGTGATCTTCAGCTCGTCCAAGCAACGGCGCTCTCTCATGATGTTAATAACTCCGGCAAGTCCAGCTCCACAAACATGTGCTGCGCGAGTGGAAACACTCTCACAGGCCAAACGCACAATGTCACAGTCTAGCTCAGATGGCAGGACCCCCAGTGACCTTAGGATGTTGTAGATTTGTTTCCTGTCTCCTGTGTCACTGAAGGAGGAAAAGCAGGATTTTATTCAAATGTGAGCTAGCATTTATATTAAAAGGGTTAAACACCAATGGGCTCTTGAGTAAACCTATTAAATGTGAGCTAGTATGACCTTAAACTGACCATCTTTCAAAAGAAATACTGATCTGAATAAGAAACTCAGATAAGTACCATTTATAAACATCAAGTTCTAACAAATTGGTGCCGTGACCCGGATGGAACACTGACAACTCGCTGGTGAGTTATGCCATTATTTATAAGCCAAGAGAAATGTTGGATGGGTTCCTTGTAAGATAGGAGAGGTTGAGTTATTATAATTATAAGGGTTCTTCTCTCAGGGAATGAGATTGTTTATTTCTTCTTGTGGTTTTGCTTTTCTAACCTTGCTCGTTATCCTGTTACCTCACCGTGAGTAGTGAAGGGCGAAATCCAGTAATTATATTTATTAGTGTATTACGAAAATTGTTGGCTAACTCAACCTGTCTTCTGTGACTTTATAGAATGGTGGATTCATAATCATTTCAACTGCATATCTTCACCTCTCAATCTGGGAAACAAAGCGGGTTTCGAAGCTGCCTCGTGTCTTCAGCATGTCTGAAGCTTCACCGTTGAAGAGCAAGCCTTCATTCACCAGCTTCATCAGAACAAGACGCACCAGCTCGCCCATGTACTTCCCACTGATCAGCTTCTCATAGCTAAGGAGAAAACAGAATATTCATTGAATATATGTATATCTTTTCTATGAAATCGTTTTGTTTTTGGTTCATGTCTGTGTTATGGTAGCTCTGCAATAGACTGGTGACGTGCCCAGGGTGTACCCCACCTCTTGCCCGAAGAACCTAGCTTCACAGTATTGTTTGAAACAAACATATGACAAGTTTCAATCTTTGTAGTTAAGGAAATGAAAGATGGACTCCATCCATTATCTGTAGCCATTTATCTTGTACAGGATTGCAGGAAGATGGACACCAAACATCTCATCTCATTATCTCTAGCCGCTTTATCCTTCTACAGGGTCGCAAGCAAGCTGGAGCCTATCCCAGCTGACTACGGGCGAAAGGCGGGGTACACCCTGGACAAGTCGCCAGGTCATCACAGGGCTAACACATAGACACAGACAACCATTCACACTCACATTCACACCTACGGTCAATTTAGAGTCACCAGTTAACCTAACCTGCATGTCTTTGGACTGTGGGGGAAACCGGAGCACCCGGAGGAAACCCACGCGGACACGGGGAGAACATGCAAACTCCACACAGAAAGGCCCTCGCCGGCCCCGGGGCTCGAACCCAGGACCTTCTTGCTGTGAGGCAACAGCGCTAACCACTATACCACCGTGCCGCCCGACACCAAACATATATATTTAAAATAATTGGAACATTTTTTAAATTAGATTTTTTTTTTTTTGAGCCATTCTTTCAAAACGGCATTTGGGTGGCCTCACGATGTCATTGTGTTCCTTGGTGGGAACCAAATTTCCCTACAAGGATAGTAATATCTTATAGGGACATTTGACTGGTCCCCACAATGAATACTGCATTTTTTTTAAACTACAAAAACTGCAGCTTGTATTTAAAAAAGCAAAAAGAGTCAAAGTGTTTCCTTTTGGTTACGGTTAGCATTGAAGGTAGGAGTAGCATAGTGTTAATTAGCTGCATTGGTTCTCAAAGGTGTGTGTGTGTGTGTGTGTGTGTGTGTGTGTGTGTGTGTGTGTGTGTGTGTGTGTGTAAATCCCCCAGTGTTAAATGATCCCTTAAGGAGATAAATTTGATCCACTTTATGTCTGCATGAGTTAAGAACACAGGTGATTTTAACTCTGTACTGTAAACAGCCATTAAGCCGGCCACATCACTAATGATCTGCTGTGGCAGCCATTAATCTCCCTGCACATGGTTTGGCTCTGACATGGCCTCAGTGCTGACAGAAAAACAACACGGTCACCTGGAGAACCCACAAGAGCAAGTCAAGAGTCTCAGTCAGACCAGTAACACACACAGGTAAGTGTGGGAATTCTTAAGGAAGAGCATCACTCTTTTCCCAACAATGCGCTTGCTGGCGTCAGAGCTACAGCGTTTCAAGGAACTGCTGTGTTTGTGTTACGGGATAGAGGCAGGTGCTTGGTGAAATAGACAGAAATAGACACTGGCATATGGCATTAACGTCACAGGGACTATAAAGTGTGTTGGTTGCTACTCAGTGTGCAGTGATTCTTATAGTACCTGTTTGTCTGCCTAAGTATATGTCTGTCTGTCTGCAGAGGTGGACAGTAATGAAATAAATTTACTTGAGTACTGTACTTAAGTACACTTTTTGAGTATCTGTACTTTACTTGAGTATTTTTTTTGGAAACTTATGACTTTAACTTCACTAGATTTGAAAGACAAATATTGTACTTTTCACTCCACTACATTTCTGTCAAGGTCCTCATTACTCGTTATGATGAAGCAGCTTTGAAAGTGGATGTTTTTTGTTTTCTTTTCTAAAACATGACTGTTTTTTTCACAGGTGACACTGAGACGGCCTATCAGTATTCACTAGGGTCACGTCACGTCCATAGACTGTATAAAATCAAGTTCAATTTCTCAGCAGTATTATTTGAACATGATCAGTTGATGGCAGAACGGAAGGAGGCGGTTTTTCTGGAGAATGCGTGCCCTCATGACCATACCTAGAACCCATGTTTCAATTTTCGGAAAGGATTAAAGATTTGTTTCATTTTAAATGTTTGCTTTGTTTGCCTAAAACGAACCACATCACGGCCTACAAAAACTCGCCATCCAACCTGCGGAAGCATATTGAGGTCTGTAAACGTTTTATTCCAAGAGAAAGCTTGTAATGAAGTTGTCTGTGCTTTTAGAGCTAGCGATAATGTTGCAATAGCTATGCAGTCTGGTTAGTCAAATAACTTGCGATGGATTTGCCCGCCAAGTTGCTACAGCCTTGTCCACGGCTAACGTTAACACATAGCTAGTTACCTTGGACACTGTTAGTTAGCATGTAAAAACTGAGTTACACTAAGATGAATAATGTTAACTTTAGCATAATCTTGCCAAATAAACAGAATGTAGAAATTTTTCTTTTCTAGTAACATTAGCCACCCAATATGATTTCGAGTTTGAAAAGAGTTTGCTAGCATGTCAGGTGGAGCTTCAGCTCTACAGGTTCTCCAAACTAGCCAGAAAATCCAGTCGGTTGCTTCAGAGGCGTTAGGTTTTGTAAGCGTTATGGCAATAATGCAACAATGCATTGACAGAAAATGTACTTTTAATATTTAAGTATTTTTAAAAGCAAATACTTCAGTACTTTAATTTAAGTAAAAAATTTGACTGGACAACTTTCACTTGTATCGGAGTAACATTTAAACAATGGGATCTGTACTTTGACTTAAATAATAAACTTGGGTACTTTGTCCACCTCTGTCTGCCTGCCTGTCTGTCTGTCTGCCACACCACAGCAATGACCTTCATTGCACCTGTCTGTAGGTCTATTTGGCTATCTGTCCAGCATTATATTCTGCCTGTCTGTCTTTCTACTACAACACCACCACAATGACCCTCACAGCACCTGTCTGTCTGCCTGTGTTTTGGGGGGTCTATTTGTCTGCCTGTCTGTATAACACTGTGTCTGTCTGTCTAGGTGCCTGTCTTTTTGTCTGGACTGCTGTCTGCAGGTTTCTTTGCATAGTTGGTATATAATTTCAGAACGATGGATGGATGGATGGATGGATGGATGGATGGATGGATGGATGGATGGATCGATCTATCTATCTATCTATCTATCTATCTATCTATCTATCTATCTATCTATCTATCTATCTATCTATCTATCTATCTATCTATCTATCGTAATGGGATGGTGAATGTATTTGTTGGTATTATTAATCACGTGTATTTAAACTGTTTCTGTGCACAGTGTAATTTACTATTCTGTGGGAATCTGTAATAAGTGACTCACAGCTGTTTTCCTGGATTGAGTGATGACTCGTCCACCACTCGGTCATATTCCAAACGAAAGTCTTCCAGCTCTCCATTCCCTCCGAACGCTCCCCACTCAGTGTTCACACACATCCTCCCCTCCTCCCCTTCCACCAGTTCCACTGAGTGCATTTCCTCCATGTAGCACACATTACAGCCCGTTCCTGAGACGCACCGTGAGAAAGAAATGACTTTATGGATTGTTTAATTTCTGAATGTGGTCATTAAAAAAGTCCATGTTCCTGTCATAAATGGAGCATGTGTGTTTTATCTCCTTACCCACTATCATGCCAACCTCACAGCTCCGGTCCTCATAGTAACAGGAGATCATTGTGGCTACTGTGTCATTTACCATTGCAACTATGTCCATTTCAAAGTCCTACAGAGAGAGATTTACGAATTATTAATTATTTCCAGTGTAAACATGACTTTTACATTCAATCTGCTCAGACTGGTTTAGTGATGGCATTACAGATTAAAAAAATCCTGTGTAAAATTTAAATTGCTGTATACTGACCCCTCTCCGTTTTATGGCATCTCTAAGCAAACCGACAACGTTGTTGCCTTCAGCACCAGAGGCCTTAAACCCTTTAGTCCAGTTCAGTAGGATTCCCTAATAGAAATCAGACACCATTAAACGTCAGTAAACATGAAAAGAAAAATCATGCTGTGTTGGATCATTTATCATATTGCAAATTTATCACATTGTTCAATCTTTAATTTGTTTGGAGAGCAGGGACTCACCTTATCTAGGTCCTCATGGCGGACTGGAAATGAGAAAGTGAATCCCAGAGGAAGTTTCTTATGTTTGATGTGATGCTTATCTAGGAAGTCAGATATACACTCTGCGATGTAGTCAAAGAGCTGGACAGAATGGACAGAAAAGGAAAGTTAAAGTTTCTGAAAAAATTCTCATTGTTGTCAGAACTATCAGGGAATATTTTGACTTACCATTTCCGCAGTCCCGGTCATGGCATCTTCAGGGATGGAATACATGCGGTACTTGGTCTCCACCTTCCAGCCTCTCTCCTCATCCTCGCCCACGATCACCAACATCACACGGAAATTAGTGCCACCGAGGTCTAATGCCAGGAAGTCTCCAACTTCTGGGGGAACACATGCATAAATATAGCTCAGATATTGGAAGCAGTGTAGCATCTTGCAAGCTGTACATATGTACTTCACAGTTACACCATCTCTATATTACCTCACTGAGTCCTACATCTAGTATGCTTTGCTTTACAGAGAAGCCAATATTGCTTCAATTAGCCAATAATGAGTAAGGTAGGCTTGAATAAATTGTTAGCGACATTGTTTTCATAATTCCAGTGCAACAATAAAACTTGTTTTGAATGATCAAGTAGAAAATTGTATAAATTACATTTTAGTTATTTAGCAAATTATTCTGTAAAATTAAGTCCAAACAAGTAAGTTAAGTTTGGACAAGTAAGTCCAAATAAGTAAGTTAAAATACAAGGGTTCACTAAAGTATTGACAATCATGCGCAACTGTTTAAATGAATATATGTGTTACCTGAATGACTGATAATTGTGATCGTTCAGATACAGCATTTAGCTGTTATATAAATCTCAGATGATTAAACAGTGGAGTATGAAACTGACCGGAGCCTTCAGGAGTAGAGCAGACGTAAGTGGGCAGCATTTTAACACTGGCCTCCTCATTTGTTTCCACTCGAAGCCCTCGGTTCAACTCCTTCTGCATCCGTTTCATCACCTCCTTCAGCTCCTCTTTACTGAGCTGGAACTCAGACAGGATTTGCTCCACCTGTGCACACACACAGATAATGGGTTCACACAATTCATATAGTTTTTAGTCACATTCACATAAAAGTCATGTTTATTAACAATAATAAAGCCTATTGGAAACAAAGTTATAAGCTGTAATTTACAACTTTAACCAATATTACCATGTGAACTTTCTCCAACATTGACTTGTAAGAGCTTGGCATTCTGAGTCTCTGTTGGCGGATGGCAGTGAGGCACGGCATCTTTGCAAAAGCTTCCCAGCAAATATGTGTGTGAGTGTGTTAATGAGTTTAGAGTGTAAAAGTGTCTGAGGAGGCAGTGAGATGCTCCACTCTTTTTATGCCTCAGGAGAAGGAAAGGCGGTCTAGGTACTCAGTGCTCTGTGTACATACACCCCTCCCATCTCTCATAAACCCCCCCCCCCCCCCCCCCCCACACACACACACACACACCACTGACCCATTGTGTTGGGAGTCAAGGACAGATGATATGGCTTGGAAATGGCTTTAAACTCTGATGCATATATATAGTATATGTAATGTGATATAATTTATATATTACATATACAGTTCATTATGCATTTAAATCATCATAAATAACGATACTGTAAATATAATTAAAAATATCATTACATATATTTAAGATATTTTAAATATGTTCACAAATTGTAATTATATTTACAGTGTATTGCTAATGCATCACTTAGAATTCCACATTTATTTAGATATGAGGAAAAATTATATATGGCTATGAAGGTTAGTATGTTTTTGTTTTTTGGAAATGACAACATATTATATGATTAATGCTTATTAATTTGCTGTTGTAATTATACTGGATATTGTATTAATTTACTGTATTTTGTTATTTTGGCCTCATTGCACTTCTGATTCTTTACTTTATAGTAAAAAATCTTGGCAGATATTTATGGATTTGTCAACAAAGTTAGTGAAATGGATTTAGGCTAAAATTAGAAATAAGTTACGCTGAACTCAACTTTAAGTTTTCTAAATTTAGATGACTGTTTGCACAGACAAACTTTGCCAACCCCAATGCAAATATATCTTCAGGCTAAAGTTCAAATCATGTAACGTCTATCGTAAGAGTAAACTGGGATTTTCAGCATGGGAATGAATACATGCTGTAATTTTAGGCTCTGGGATCATCCTGCTTAGTACAATTAAATAATAATTTATAACAATGTTAACATTGTGGTTTTCTTACAATTATAAGATTTTATGGAAATGTCTGAACTTTTTAGGATACTATATAGAGAATACAAAAAAGTATACAAAAAAGAAATCAGTAGAATATTAAGATCAGCTTTAGTGGAGTCTTTATTTATATTTTGTTTAATAAGAAGCTAGAAATACATTTAGCCATTTTTTGCAAATCTTTTATAGTAAATAGTAACTACAACATTTAATTTGGATAACAGGGTTGCACATTAAAAAAGTGACCTTATCGGTGAATATCACAAAATTATTTAAAACTAGAAAGGCACATGGTAGAGTGCGTACCTCCGCCAAGCCACATGCTATTAACATCAGAATCAAATCACTTGACTCTACTGTAGGATAATACTAAAGCTGTCCACCAAATTTCATCCAAATCTGTTCACTACGTTTTGAGTTACATTGGGAACAAACTAAAAACATCCTGGATCTGCATATGTATCTGGATTTGCATCAAAATTTAATCAATTGTTCTTTGGTTCATGGGCCATGTTTCCTCAAAATTTCATCAAAATCCATTCACTATTTTTTGAGTTATGTTAGGGACAAGAAAACAAACAAAGAAATGGGGGCGAAAACATAACAATAATTTAAAAAAAGAATGAGAGAAATTTACTTTCTACTTCACATGATCTTCAGAAAATCCATACGTTCAAATATTTCAAATATGAGTAAATGTGTTCAGATGGCAGGGTTGAGGGAATGTTGTAGGAAATACAATGTACATTTTTCATAACCTGTAATGGATGACTTGTGGAAAAGGACGTTTCAAGTATGAAATGTTAAATGAATTCACACAATAATACAAAAAATAATAATGAATGTTTTTTTCTTGAGCAAGTGGATTCAGGTCTGGTTGGCTGGAAAGAAAAACTGAAGCCATACCTCTACTATACCCTTGTTATACAGTCCCCTGTTATAGAGTTATCCTTTTCTCATGCTTGCTGAAAAGAAAATACTAACAACATATAGAAATAATCATTTTGAGAATTATTTCTGTAGAAAATACTAGACTGGGTCAGTATGGGTCATAGATGTTTCAACTCAAAGGAAAAATTTATCTATAGTACTTAATTAATGGGAATCATTTGAACGGTAAAAGTTGATGTTGTGTATCTTTGAGTGTACATTTACATTGTTATTAACTAGCTGGAAGATACATTTTTATGTCAAAACACTTTACGCTTAGTACTGGAATAACTTTCCAAGTAAATCTATCCAAAATCTACCTTTGACATTTGATTATAGTTTTGATTTTGTATAATATACAGTATTTACTTGAATGTTGCACAAATATTTTATCACAAGATTTATATTCATTAAATCATCAATTCTAGGTGATCAAATAGCCAATAGGACAAATATTAGATTTTTAAATTTCATTTAAAATATATTTAAAAAAATTTCAAGCCAACTATATTTTAAAAAATACTACTTGTCTCAGATGAAATAAAAATATACTGGTGTTCGACTGGTCACTTACAGCAACGTAAACTGGGTGAACTTGTCTTGTGAAAGAAGGTTTATCATTACAAGCTTAGATTTTTTGCACTAATCTTTTCGAAATGTTTAAAATACCTGTGTCACGGTCAGGGTCACAAGCAAACAGAGCTATAATTAGCTCACTGGAACTCACTGGTGGGTCAAAGCCACTGAAATATGAAGTACAGGGGAGCGAAACATGACCGTAGTGTCATAACCTGCAGGTGGCTGATGACATATCGCATGATCATTTGAAAGCTGTTCACCTGAAAGATGAGCTGAAGGTGGGGTAGGTCAGATGTTCAATCCGAACTTTATTCAGTTTAATTTAACTTAATTGCAAAAACTTTGGTCATCCATTTTGTATATGGCAACAAGTTTAGAATTAGTGCAGAACTAATGAGAACTAGAAAAGCACTCGGAGAGCGCAGACCTCCACCAAGAATCCTTTTAAAAAATTCGGGATCCAGAAGGTGATCCGGATCACCGCCAAAATTTAATGGATTGTTACTTGTGCCCAGTCACACCTCTGGAAAAAATTTCAGAGCAATCCGTTCATAACATTTTCCGTAATGTTGCTAACAGACAAACCAACAAACAAACAAACGCTACCGAAAACATAACCTCCTTGGCGGAGGTAAAAATATCAGAGACCAGAAAACTGTTTAGAAGTAATATTCTGTTTAAATAATAATTATGCTGTAGTTTTAAAGGACAGCTAGTTTTTGAAAGCAGGATTTAAAATAACTGTGGAACTGTGCAATAAATAACATCAATAAGAAATAAAAATAAGCTGAGTTAATTACCTCTGCTAACTTTGTTGGAGGAGGTTATGTTTTTGCCAACATTTGTTTGTTCCCAAAGTAACTCAAAAAGTAGTGAATGGATTTTGATGAAATTTGGAGGAAAGGTGGACCATGGGCCAAGGAACCATTGCTTAGATTTTTGGTGCAAATCTGGATATGTATTTCTATCCAGGATCCATCCAGGATTTTTTTTTTTTTGCCTGTTCCCAACATAATGCAAAAAGTACTAAATGGATTTTGGTGAAATTTGGTGGACAGCTTTAGTATTATCCTAGGTTCAACTTATTTGATTTGATGTAGGACTTGTCCAGGGTGTACCCTGCCTCTCGCCCTTAGTCAGCTGGGATAGGCTCCAGCTTACCCGCGACCCTACACAGGATAAGCAGTTGCAGATAATGGAAGGATGGATGGATTTGATGTAGGGAAGCCATGGCCGAATGGTTAGAGAAGCAGCTGTGGGACTAAAAGGTTGCTGGCTCGATTCCCTGAACTAACAGGAAGGCTGAAATGTCCTTGAGCAAGGCACCTAACCCCTAACTGCTCCCCAGGCTTCTCTGGGTACGTTGTACATTGCTCTGGATAAGAGTATCTGCTAAATGCCTGTAATGTAATGGTTTTGATGGTGATAACATGTGGCTTGGTGGAGGTATGAACTCTACTGTGTACCCTTCAAGTTTATGTTGATTTTTGCTTCCAAAGAATACTGAATGGATCAAGGTGTCTTGATAAAAATTTATATTAGTGATGTGTCATTCAGAAATGAGTTGAATCCCTGAGTCAACTCTTATGCAAATAATGGGAGTCAATTCACATTTCTAAAGACATGTAATAGATCGTTTGGCTCTTGTGCTTAAAAAATTAATTGATCTTCTGTATTTATGATTCTCTAATTCTGTTAATCATGCCTGACACCAGAGACCAAAAGAGACCAAAGTGCATCACATTGATCTTATCAGTGGTTGTCTGGTTGAGTGTAATGATTCCGGGCTAGTTCTAGCAAGAAATATAAGATGTGTCATGTAGTGTAGTGTAGCGTAGCATAGTGTAGTCTGAAAGAAAATATCAGAATGTCAAATTTGACTTTAATAGAAGTTAAATGCAGAAGCAGCAGCACAGTAATATTAATGCTGGAATGTTTTCTATACACTCTCAGAAAACAAAGTACATCATTGTACCTTTAGGGGTGCAGTGGTTTGTCACTGGGTCAGTACCCTTTAAGGTACTTATTTGTACTTTTTATATACTGACTGGGAACATATTTGTGCCTTTTTGACCCTAAAAAGATACACATAGTTACCTTGAAGTCCAAAAATGAGCCCTGGGGGGTACATTAGTGTAGATTGTACCTTGGAGGACAGAAATGGACTCCTACTGCACCCCTACTGTATTTCTGACAGTGTATAAGGCACTATATATGATGCAATCTATATAATTGGGGGTGTGCGAGGTCTGGGCCGGATGTCCCGCTCGCCAAAGGAAAGTGAAGTGTCTCTTACAGCCTCTCCTTTCCAGGTGTAGTGATTGCCGCAGAACCCCTGTCTGGCTCTGCGCCTACACTACTGTGTCCACAGCAGCACCTTCATGTAGGGCCCCCTGTTCTCACAGAGCCTTCTGTGTGGTGTGACCGAGTGCCTGGCGGTATAACTGGGTGGGCAGACTGGGCTCGTTAGCTTTGGTTGGCAGCCAGTCTAAGAGAGGAAAAATCTGATTTCAATCCCACAAAGTGCTTAGGAGGGCTGGACAGCCTTGGGATGTGAAGACCCTGGGTCTAAGGACACCCTGAGCATCCATGCCCCAGCCACTGGACGTTGGCTCCGCTGCCTTGTGGACACCTTCAGGAGAAGGAAAGGCTATGGGAGTAAACCCAGACAGAAAATCAGGAGCGGAGCCCCTAAGGCGGCTGGCAGTCTACCTCGACCTCTTTCCGGCAGCTCCTGCAGCCAAACTTGTGTCAAATGTCATGCTCAGCATTCCTTTGGACTCCACCAGCAAGGCCAAGAGGGGGATCCTGACATCTGGGCAGCCCAAGATCTCCATACTCCACGCCCAGGCTTGCGCCCTGGAGAGGCCACTCCAGCCTCGCTCCCAAGTGAGGAAACAACATGGAAGCTGGCAGTCTATGGGTTATAATTCCCATCCAATTGGCATAGGGAAGGGGCACCACAGGTCAGCTTCGACGGTGGGAAGGATCATCGCGTCCCACTGGCCGACTACCGCCCACCTCAAGCTGGGCAGCCCCCGGTCAGTAAGGTGTCGGCCCTCCAACGTCTGCCTGCTTCAGTGGGTGCCTGGAGCTTAGTGTGTTGTTCAGCATGACAAGCAGATGGAAACTCCGCACCAGACAAAAGAAACAAGAAACCAACAAAGAAGACTCCAGCTCTTCGACTTGCAAGCTGGAACATGTGCACCATGTGCACAGGCATCTCTGATGACCTCAGGGAGGTGGATGACACAAGGAAGATGGCCATCATCGACAGAGAGCTCACCAGACTGAATGTCAGCATAGCTACCCTCCAGGAAACCAGGCTCACTGACAGTGGCTCCCTCAGAGAGGAAAACTACACCTTCTTCTGGAAGGGCCGTGTACCTGAGGAGCCCCGCCAGCACAGAGTTGGCTTTGCCATCAAGAACACCCTTCTGGCATCGGTTGAGCCTCCCTTAGGGGGTTCTGAACATCTCCTGTCCATTCATCTCGCTACAGCTGCAGGTCCCGTCAACCTCCTCAGTGTCCATGCCCCCACCCTCATGTCATCAGAAGACACAAAAGACTAGTTCTATGGGCAGCTCGATGAACTGATCAAAGGCTGCCCAAAAGATGAGCTGTTATTCCTCCCCAGCTATTTTAATGCCAGAGTGGGTGCAGACCACGATTCTTGGCCTACCTGCCTGGGACACCACGGCACTGGAAAGACCAATGAAAATGGCCAGAGACTGCTGGAGCTGTGCACTTACCATGACCTGTGCATTACAAACACCTTCTTCTAGTGTAAGCCACAACACAAAGTGTCATGGAAGCACCCCAGGTCTCACCGCTGGCACCAGCTCAACTTGGTCATCACCAGGCACTCTGCCCTGAACAGCGTCCTCTCCACCAGAAGCTACCACAGTGCTGACTGCGACACTGACCACGCCCTCGTGAGCAGCAGAGTGCGCCTGCAGCCTTGCGTGCTACACTGCTCCAAGCCAAATGGTCGCCCTCGCATCAACACCGCACTGATGTCGGTTCCCTCCAAGGTGGAAGTGTATGTGTCCACCCTGGACCAGGCCCTCCAGGACCTGCCAGAGCATGATGCCACAGCCAAGTGGGATGCCATGAAGGATGCCATATACAGCACAGCCATGTCCACGTTTGGCAAGAAGGAGAGGCCCAGCCAGGACTGGTTCAACATATACCTTCCAAGGATGGAACCAGTGATCGAGGCCAAGCGGGAAGTCTTCCTGGCTTACAAGAGACTGCCAGACAGACAGACAATTGCTGCACTCAGAAGCGCCCGCAGCACCACACAACGTCTCACCAGGCAGTGCGCAAACGAGTACTGGCAGCAACCCTGTGAGGAAATCCAGCACTGTGCCGAGTCCGGAAACATCCATGGAGTGTACAGTGGCATCAAGAAGGCACTAGGCACCACAGTGAAAGGGATTTCTCCCCTGAGATCTCTGACGGGGGAGAAGATCACAGACCGTGAGCAGCAGATGGCCAGGTGGGTGGAGCACTACTCAGAGCTGTACTCCCGAGAAACATCAGTCTCAGATGCAGCCCTTAGCAGCACTCAGGAACTGCCCACAATGGAGGAGCTGGACGAAGTGCCTACCCTGGAGGAGCTCAGCAAAGCCATCGACTCCCTCCCGAACGACAAAGCACCTGGCAGCGATAACATCCCACCTGAAGCCATCAAATGTGGAAAACCAGCACTGCTTCAGCCACTGCACGAGCTACTCTGTCTCTGCTGGGAGGAAGGAGCAGTCCCCCAAGACATGCATGACGCCACCATTGTGACTCTCTACAAGAACAAGGGCAACCGCAGTGACTGTAACAATTACAGAGGGATCTCACTCCTGAGTATCATTGGCAAAGTGTATGCCCGCATCCTCCTCAACAGGCTGCAACTCCTGGCAGACCATGTACATCTGGAATCCCAATGCAGCTTCAGGACAAGCAGGTCAACAATAGACATGATCTTCTCCCTTCGACAGCTACAGGAGAAGAGCAGAAAGCAAGGCCAGCCACATGATGTTTATTGACCTCACCAAGGCCTTCGATCTGGTCAGCAGGAAGGGCCTCTTTGAACTTCTCAGGAAGATTGGCTGCCCCCAAAACTCCACAGCATGATAATCTCCTTGCACGCCGACATGAAGGGAACAGTCTTATATGATGGTTCATCCTCAAACTCCTTCCCCACCAACAGTGGCGTGAAGCAGGGCTGCGTGCTGGCACCGACCCTCTTCGGGATTTTCTTCTCCCTGCTACTGTCATATACCTTTGACTCATCCACCGATGGCGTCTATCTGCACACCAGGTCCGATGGGAGGCTGTTCAACCTGGCACGACTGCGCGCAAAGACCAAGGTGAGGTCGGTGCTTATCAGGGAGATGCTCTTCGTGGATGATGCAGCCCTTGTGACCCACACCGAGGATGCCCTCCAGAGACTCGGAGACCGCTTCACTGATGCCTGTAAGCAGTTCGGGCTCACCGTCAGCCTGAAAAAGACCAACGTCAGCGCACAGGATACACCAACTAACCCTTCCATCAAAATTGACGGCGTCACCCTGGAAGCAGTCAACAGCTTCACATACCCTGGGTCGACCATCAGCAACACTCTCTCGCTGGACGTAGAACTGGACAAATTGCTCGGAAAGGCAAACACCATCATGGCTCAGCTAACGAAGAGAGTGTGGGAAAACAACGCGCTCACAGAGCACACCAAGATCCGCATTTACCAGGCCTGCATTCTCAGCATCCTGCTATATGGAAGTGAGACCTGGAGCACCTACATACATGAGGCAAGAACACCAGTTCAACTCCTTCCACACGCGGTGCCTCAAGCGCATCTTGAGAATCAGCTGGCAAGATCGCGTCCCACACAGTGTGATCCTGCAGCATGCAAACATGCCCAGCATATATTCCCTTCTGAGCCAGCGCTGCCTTCGATGGCTGGGACATGCCTGGCGTATGGAGGACGGGAGGATACCAAAGGACATCCTGTACGGACAGCTGGCCACCGGCACCAGAAGAGTTGGCTGCCCCTCACTCTGCTACAAAGATGTGTGTAAGAGGGACCTCAAGGCATGCAGCATTCCTCCTGACAGCTGGGAAGTGCAAGCCGAGGACCGAGGAACCTGGAGACAGCTTGTACAAAAGGGCACAGCAGACACCGATGTGAGGAGAGGCCAGCAAGCTGCAGAGAAAAGAGTGAGACAGAAGAGTGCAGCAGCAACCCCAGCAACACAGACATCCCAGTATGTCTGCACCAACTGCAAGAGGGACTGCAACTCACGCATCGGCCTGCTCAGTCACAGCAGACGATGCCAGAAACCCAGAGACAGACGACACTCCAAGGGCGCTACCTGTATGGTCTTCCGAGACTAAGGCGCCAATGATGATATAATGCACATACATGTTTTCTATATAATACACATTTGTGGTTCCTTGCTGAATTTATATATAAACAAAATACATTTCATAACTCAAAATGCAAGGTGTAGTGAAGTTCTGTTAATCAGCAGATTAACATGTTTATACTGCTTATTTCATGTTTACCTGCTATACCTCAAGTGCCCTTGACTGTTTGTTTATTTGCACCAATTTACGTGTGTGTGTGTGTGTGTGTGTGTGTGTACAGTGCTCAGCGTAAATGAGTACACCCCCTTTGAAAAGTAACATTTTAAACAATATCTCAATGAACACAAACAATTTCCAAAATGTTGACAAGACAAAGTTTAATATCACATCTGTTTAACTTATAATGTGAAAGTAAAGTTAATAATATAACTTAGATTACACATTTTTTTCAGTTTTACTCAAATGAGGGTGGTGCAAAAATGAGTAGACCCCACAACAAAAACTATTACATCGAGTACTTTGTATGGCCTCCATGATTTTTAATGATAGCACCAAGTCTTCTTGGCATGGAATGAACAAGTTGGCAACATTTTGCAACATCAATCTTTTTCCATTCTTCAACAATGACCTCTTTTAGTGACTGGATGCTGGATGGAGAGTGATGCTCAACTTGTCTCTTCAGAATTCCCCATAGGTGTTCGATTGGGTTCAGATCAGGAGACATACTTGGCCACTGAATCACTTTCACCCTGTTCTTCTTCAGAAATCCAACAGTGGCCTTAGATGTGTGTTTAGTCATGCTGGAAAAGTGCACAGTGACCAAGGGCACGGAGTGATGGTAGCATCTTCTCTTTCAGTATAGAGCAATACATCTATGAATTCATGATGCCATCAGTGAAATGCAGCTCCCCGACACCAGCAGCACTCATGTAGCCCCACATAAGGACACTGCCACCACCATGTTTCACTGTAGGCACCATGCATTTTTCTTTGTATTCCTCACCTTTGCGACACCATACAGTTTTGAAGCCATCAGTTCCAAAAACATTTATCTTGGTCTCATCACTCCAGAGTATAGAGACCCAGTAGTCTTCATCTTTGTCAGCATGGGCCCTGGCAAACTCTAGGCGGGCTTTTTTGTGCCTGGGCTTTAGGAGAGGCTTCTTTCATGGACGGCATCCATGCATGCCATTCCTCTGCAGTGTACGCCATATTGTATCACAGGAAATAGTCACCCCAGTTTGGCTTTCTACTTCTTTAGATAACTGCAGTGAACTTGCATGCCGATTTTCTTCAACCCTTCTCATCAGAAGACGCTCCTGTCGAGGTGTTAACTTCCGTGGATGACTTGGACGTCTCTGTGAGATGGTTGCAGTTCCATCTTTCTTAAATTTTTGTCCCACTTTTGCTACAGTATTCTGACTGATAAGTAAAGCTTTGCTGATCTTCTTGTAGCCTTCCCTTTGTGGTGTAAAGAAATTATTTTCTTTGGGGAATTCTGAAGAGACAAGTTGAGCATCACTCTCTATCCAGCATCCAGTCACTAAAAGAGGTCATTTTTGAAGAATGGAAAAAGATTGATGTTGCAAAATGTCACCAACTTGTTCATTCCATGCTTAGAAGACTTGGTGCTGTCATTAAAAATCATGGAGGCCATACAAAGTACTAGATGTAGTAGTTTTTGTTGTGGGGTGTACTCATTTTTGCACCACCCTAATTTGAGTAAAACTGGAAAAAAATGTGTAATCTAAGTTATATTATTAACCTTACTTTCACATTATAAGTTAAACAGATGTTATATTAAACTTTGTCTTGTCAACATTTTGGAAATTGTTTGTGTTCATTGAGATATTGTTTAAAATGTTACTTTTCAAAGGGGGTGTACTCATTTACGCTGAGCACTGTATGTATATAGGAGTGTTTAGTCTACGTCTAGTTCTTATCTAGAGTGTTTATACTGTTTATATTGTTTGAGTGTTTAGTCTAGTTCTTATCTAGTGTTTATACTGTTTATATTGTCTGTTTATGAGTGTTTAGTCTTTGTCTAGTTCTTATCTAGTGTTTACACTGTTTATATTGTCTGAATGTTTAGTCTATGTCTAGTTCTTATCTAGAGTGTTTATACTGTTTATATTGTTTGCTTGTTTTTTTCAATTATTCTATTTTTATTTTTATTTATTGCATTGTCTGTTTGCACCGTGGGTCAGAGAGGACTGAAATTTCATCTGTGCTGTATGTCGAGCATGTATAGCATATTTGACAGTAAAGTTGACTTGACTTGACTTGAGATAGAGTAAGATTTTATTGAGCAATTATAATTTAAAAAAATGGTAAGGAACCATTTAGGAACTGAAAGGATCAACTCTTGTTTGGGAGCTGAGTCGATTCCTCTGACTCACTGAAAAAGCCGGAAATTGCCATCATTAATTTGTACTGTAATCTGGTAGCTGTAACTTTTGCTTATCTGGTAAATTCAGACAGGTTTTGATTTCATACATTTTTAGTTAAACTATTCCTTTAATGCACTGCACGGTTGTCCCAGTGGTTATCTGATTCAGCTAAGATATTTTATAATCTGAGAACACATCCAAGTCTGTGTATGTGTCTGTGTGTGTTAAAATACAGCAGGGAAAGTACACAACTTTGCAATGCAGGAGTGACCCAGGATCAGGACACTGAGTTACTCCATGACACAAATCTAGAACATCATGTTGCTTCACCTTCATTACACACGAGGGAGCATTTCCGAGTGCTCACACTTAACACCAAAATCAGAACAGACAAGAACTAAACTCTGACTAATGATGGATTATTGATGTGCTGTGGTTGATGGTTTCAGGGCACGTGCCAAATCTGTTAGATTAGCTTTCAGCAAAATAAGTTGCACTCTTTGGTATCTCAGTCTCTGGATTTGAACCCTTTTAAAAACCTGTGGTCTGAACTGAAGAGTCTCCACGTGCAGAAACCGGAGAATATAAAAGATTTACATTGTGCATGTCTCTTCAAGTGTCTCCAACCTTGTTAGAAATGAAATGAAAGAGGTTCTGTGCTGTTATTCTGTCCAGGATTGTTATATTTATATAGATTTAAGTGTAGCATAGCATTGATTAGCTGCATTAATCATTATATCTCTGAAAGGTCCTTACAAGGATAGTAAAGCAAACGTGTCTGTGTGTGTGCATGAATGAGTAGGTGAGTGAGTTTTGTCTCACTCTCTTTTCCTATAGCTGTCTGTCTCACAGTTGCTTCTAGTCAGATGGTGGAAACACAGTTTTGCAGCAATCATCATTGTCACCTTCTTTAAAAACTCTATGCTTGGTTTGGGTTTTGCCTCATTTGGAAGTTGCTTTCAATAAAAAAAAAGAAAAAGGAAAAAAAAGAAAAAACACTAACTGCTGTTTGGTCCAGTTTGGTCACTGTTGTGGTGGATCCTATAGGGTGGAAATATAGACTGTGTGGAATACCAAGCCATCATACACACATACTGTAGAAGTGATTTAGAATCACTGATCCACCAACTGGCATGTTTTTGGGAGATTGAAGGAGACCAGAGAACCCAGAGGAAACCCACATAGACACAAGAGATCATATAAACCATCACACAGACAATAACCTAGTCTCAGGATTGAACCAGGAACCCATTGCCTTCGCTGTTCCCAATTTCATTCACTATATTCTTCATTATGTTCATTATTGTGAATCTACTGCTGTTTGACTCAATGATTATATTCATAATGATGAGAAATCTGCATTACCTTCTCCATGGTGTTAAGGTTCATCTCCCTGTAGTCATGAGTGCAACGATTTCCCAAGGAGATTCACATCAGGCATTCTGAGCCATACATCAAGTGGTAACTCTGAAACTTTACACGGTTGAAACGTGTCTAGTGATGACTGTGACAATTATTTGGTTCCAGTTGTCATCTTCAACAAATAGTGACACTTACCATGCTGTCTGGTGCATGGTAAACTTCCTGTTCATTACGGTCCATGTTAATCAAGAGTAAAGTCCACTCCATGCGATTTCCGATCCCTGTTTTCTAAGAGTGCATCATCACTGTACCAGTCAATCCTCTCCCACACTGTCTTTTAGCACAGGAACCATGCTCCAGCCTTCAGAAACTCCTCAACACATTTCAATTCATTAAAAGTAGCTCCATCAGCATTTTATATCACTCATGGCATCATATTTACAGTAATCCTTGATGTTCATAACCCGGTTGGTAACGACTGCCATCGATATTTCATCAGACGTCTTCAAATAAATGGGCTTCATTCATAGATTTTCACCTCAGTCACTATGCCAACCCCAAAGTACCCTTTTCTAAGAATTTTTCAAAAATGTCACAGACCTGGCCCTGTCTATTGTCGCCTAGGCAACCCTGTCGGCCGAGGTTGAGGCTTGAATCTGTGCACTGCTTGTGGAAAACACTTACCTCAGCCTGGGGTAAAGTGGCCAGCTGGATTTGCTAAATGGGGCAAAATTGGCAAAGAAAAACACTGGAGGGGTGTGTGAGCATATAAAGCAACTGTCTGATGTCCAGAAACAAATTATGGTTTACTTATGAAAGGTTAGATAAAACTTTCACAATTTTCTTTTCAAAATAAACTATAGTCACCAACAACAAACCATCAACCAGCATCAACTAAGAAATTGGTGGATAATTGGTGTTTTAATCCAAGTAAAAGGTTTTACAAGTATAATAACTATCAGAATTTTGAGAAACTATTCTTTTCAGATTTTCTAATGAAGAATTTCACAGTTTGCTTTAAACCAGATTTATAAAAGTCTTGACAAGCGCATCTGATTGTAATTTCATCTACAAGCAAGAGAAGGTCAAGACTCTCTAATAAAAGTCATGACAAATATCAAGCCTGAAAGTCATTTCATTATGACAAATCATACAACTTTACCAATTATTTCATGAAACAGGAGACTATGTTAGAACGCTTTGATCCATTTCCCTTCCTGAACATTGCATGAACAAGAATGTGAAAAAATGGATGGTTCCAGGTACCTTGTAGGAAGTCATCACACTCATCCTTATAGGAGTGTGATAGGAGAAATTGGAAATTGGGGACCAATATCAGACCAATATTAACTTTATCTAAGGTCCATCCATTATCTATACCACTTATCCATCAGGGTCATGGGGGAAGCTGGAGCCAATCCCAGCTGACTTTGGGTGAAAGTCAGGGTACACCCTGGGCAGGTCACAGGGCTAATACAGAGACAAACAGCCATTCACACTCACATTCAAACTGATTGGGAATTTAGAGTAGCCAGTTGACCTAATCCGTATATTTCTGGACTGTGGGAGGAAACTGGAGCACCTGGAGAAAACCCGTGCAGGCAAGAGGAGAATGTTCAATCTCCACACAGAAAGGCTCTGATCAGCCACAAGGTTCAAACTCAGAATCTTCTTGCCGTGAGGCGACAGTGTTAACCACTGCATGACCATACCAGTGAGGTAATAGTAGGTCACTCCATATATGGTCAAGTTAAGGAGGTCTAACAAACCAAGACCAGTTCCTATTCCATCATAAGATTGCTGAGATTGGCTTGGATATCACTGTAGTCTACACTGTTATCTGGATGTCTTTCTTTAGAAGGGTTTATTCTCGCCTGTTCTTCACTCAATTTGTCCATTTCCTCTGCTCAACCACACCTACTCAGTCTTCCAGAGCAAACCCTATTTTTAGCTCTGAGACACAGGATCCTATAATGTGAGGAAACCAACTTACTGAAGTAGAGGCGAGACTCTTAACTTTTTTCTTGCCCATATCAATACTAAAATCTCACAATAGCACAATAGCAGTGTTTAACCCTTCACTAGGCCAGACAACATATACAGTACAGTCTGAGGCTAAAGATAATATCATATAGTCTTTATAACCACACAGAACTGGTCATATTATGGGACAATGGTCCAGATCTAGACCAATTATTGATGGGTGCACTCATAAAAAGGTTTTTACTAAAAATGCCTTTCAAGGTTTTTCCAGTAGGAGGAACAAATGGGCCATTTATAGGGCTCTAGAGGGAACTTTCCCCACATGACTATAAAGCCTAATACATGATATCATGGATACAGTAGAATTTTTTCTTGTATCAGTTACAATAAGGGTAAAGAAAGTGACCTATAGTGATATAGACAGAAGACTGACATGATTTTTGTCAGACTAAGTAAGGAATAAAGGCATGTTGCAAGTAGGGAGTCAAACTCTCGCGGATACCAGAGGACTGGCCCTCCACTGTAACCCTAGCTATGTAAGGCCCTGGTCACACTACAACTCATGATGGGTTGTGAATACTTGGCAATAAGAAATTGATAGCATTGCCACTAATCGTGCGATGCACGGTGAAAGTTCTCCAAGATTCACAGATTGTTTATTGGTGTATCTCTGCTTCATGAGTGGCCAAAAACTTTGTGAAAAATTTCAATGCATGCATTGAAATTTGGTGGCGATGTTTTTGTCAGCAAATTAAGCAGCGAATACTCGCAGATGGGTTTGGGAATACTTCCTGAAGCTCGAGGAAGCATCGCTTCCAAATGGCTCATTTTCATCAATAACCCATCACAAAGCATCATGAGCTGTAGTGTGACCGTAGCCTAACAGACGAGAGGTCAAGGGCTATAGAAATGGAGATCGGCACCACCCAAATGCACCTTAAAGACCTGGTTAGTAGTGGAAAGGGAGACTGCCTGGGAAGACCAGGTCCTGTCACAGGAGGGACTTTGAAGTAAGGAATAAATCACTTGAGGTGTGTGTGCTATTATGGAAAATAATCAACGACAGCGTGGTGTGATGGAGCCTGGTATGAAGCAGTGCTAATTATTTTCCAACAACAACATATCCCATGATGTTTTATTTCTCTTATACCCAATACATTTGTCAATCATTACAATTTTTAATTTATTATTGAATATTTTCTCTCTTTCTTGATGATGAAAAATGGAGCTTGTCACCCTCCATTATCTGTAACTACTTATCCTGTACAGGGTTGCAGGCAAGCTGGAGCCTATCCCAGCCGACTATGGGTGAGAGGCGGGGCACACCCTGGACAAGTTGCCAGGTCATCGCAGGGCTGACACACAGAGACAAACAACCTACGGTCAATTTAGAGCCACCAATTAGCCTAACCTGCATGTCTTTGGGGGAAACCGGAGCACCCGGAGAAAACCCACGCAGACACGGCGAGAACATGCAAACTCCACACAGAAAGGCCCTTCTTGGCCACTGGGTTTGAACCCAGGACCTTCTTGCTGTGAAGTGACAATGCTAACCATTACACCACCGTGCCGCCGGAGCTTGTCACATTACAGAGAAACCGGAAAGCATCCTGGAAATGTTGTCTCTCCTGAAAACTTTCCTGTGGTGAAAATGTACTGTTGCAAATTGCTGACACTGGAGATTCCCTCTATAAATGGTAAATAAACATCACAATAGAGAAGGTTTCACAATATCAACAACATCAAAGTCAAAGTCCCTCCAGTGCCAGGACCTGGTCTTCCCAGGCAGTCTCCTGTCCCAGTACTAACCAAGACCTTAAGGTGCATTGGATGGCGCTAGTTTCCGCTTCTATAACCTTCGGTTTCTTGCCTATTATACAGCTAGGGTTACAGTGGGGGTCTAGTCCTCCGGTAACCACGAGAGATCAACAATAGTACTTTTTTATAAATCCTTAGATTATACAAGTGAATTTGAATTATTGAAAATGGAATGGTCACAACATATAAGTATTTAGGTATTATTATTATTATTATTATTATTATTATTATTATTATTATTGACCAAAATCTGTCGTTCAAACCATATATTGAAAACTTGTCTCCAAAATGAAACTTAAATTAAGTTTCTTTTTTAGGAATTAACCCTGTTTCTCCCTCCAGGCCAGGAAACACTTGATGCCAGCTACATTATTGGTTTATGGTTATCTGCTCTTTATGAATGCATCTGACTTGTACCTAAAGAAATTGGGTACTGTATTCCATTGCGCCTTATGCTTTGTTACAGGATGTGGAAACTGCATGCACCACTGCTCCCTGTATGCTGAAGCTAAATGGCTATCTCTGTATGTGCACAGGCTCTCACACTCGTTGGCTTTTATATATAAATCACTCCTTGGGCTGGTGCCTTCTTATCTGTGTATGTACAGTACATGTGTAAAAACCAAAGTCAATATGGCCGTGCGCTCTCATGATATTTTACAACTGTTTGTTCCTCAATTCAGAACTGAACTAGGGTAAAAAAAAAAAAAGCTTTTAAATAAATTGCTCCTCTCTCCTGGAATAATTTACAGAAGGAACTGAAATTGACTGCTCACTATGAGGAAATTTAAGTCCATTTTAAAGCTAGATGGCCTTTCGATTTCATACAATTGGTGAAATTTAGTTCCCTCTGAAATGTGGTCATTGTGATATATGTTTATTTCTGTAATATCTCACAAAATATCAGGCCATTTTGTGGCTGGGAAGTTATTTAATTTGAGGAGATTCCTGACCAAGTAATGTGCATGAAATCGCTCGCTTCGCACAGTCAAGCAGACAGAGGAAGTCCGTGTGTGTGCGCATGCGCAGGTTTACCTTTGAGCATGCACTGACAGTTCCATCATTCTGTCACTAAATGAACAGCTGATCACACCGATGTGCTCTCTGAGCACCGATATTTATTAGTTTGATCCTGCGTTTCCTTTCCTTCGTATATAACATAACGTCTTTTCTTCTCGCTTTCTTTCCGTTACTGTAGTCGGACAAACCGTGAATAGCACAGAAGTCCAGTAACAAAACACTACTCGGGTTCAGATCGGGGAGGCCGTTCCTCCCAATCACGCCCCTCCAGGTGTCACTGTTGCCGCCCACGTGAGCATTGAAGTCCTCCAGTAGAACAATGGAGTCCCCAGTCTGAGCACCTCTCGGTACCTCTCCCAGGGACTCCAAGAAGGCCGGATACTCTATACTGCTATTCGGCCTGTAGGCACAAACAACAGCAAGAGCCCTCTCCCCGATCCGAAGGCGCAGAGAGGCGACCCTCTCGTTCACTGGGGTAAACTCCAACACATGGCGGCTGAGCTGGGGAGCTATAAGCAAGCCCACACCAGCCCGCCGCCGCTCACCATGGGCGACTCCAGAGAAGTGGAGAGTCCAGCCCCTCTTGAGGAGGGACCTCTCAACCTCCCGCACAAGCTCAGGCTCTTTCCCCCCCAGCGAAGTGACATTCCATGTCCCAACAGTTAGCCGCTGTGTTCGGGGATCAGGTCGTCAAGGCCCCTGCCTTCAACTGCCGCCCAATCCACACTGCACCAGCCCCCTACAGCTACCTCTGTGGGTGGTGAACCCACAGGAGGTCAGGCCCACGTCACCGCTTCGGGCTGAGCTGAACGGTTTGTCCATAACGAACACCATGTTCGAGCATAGGGGTGTCCATAAGTGCACGTGGCACCAGGACACCTTAGGTCGGAGGTCGATGATCGACTTTGTTGTCGTTTCATTGGATCTCCAGCCCTATGTCTTGGACACTCGGGTGAAGAGAGGGGCTGAGCTGTCAACTGATCACCACCTGGTGGTGAGTTGGATCCACTGGCGGAGGAGGAAGCCAGACAGACCTGGCAGGCCCAAACGTATGGTGAGGGTCTGCTGGGAACGTCTGGCCGAGCACTCTGTCGGGGAAGTCTTTAACTCCCACCTCTGGGAGAGTTTCTCCCAGCTTCCAAGGGAGGTGGGGGGCATCGAGTCTGAGTGGACCATGTTCTCTACCTCCATTGTAGACGCGGCTGTTCGGAGCTGTGACCGCAAGGTCTCCGGTGCCTGTCATGGCAGCAATCCCCGAACCCGGTGGTGGACACCGGAAATAAGGGATGCTGTCAAGCTGAAGAAGGAGTCCTATCAGGCCATGTTGGCCTCCGGGACTCCTGAGGCAGCTGACGGGTATCGGCAGCCCAGGCGTGCCGCAGCTCGGGCAGTTGCAGAGGCAAAAACTCAGAACTGGGAGGAGTTCGGTGAGGCCATGGAGGAGGACTATTGGTTGGCCTCAAAGAAATTCTGGCAAACTGTCCGGTGCCTCAGGAGGGGGAAGCAGTACTCTGCCAACACTGTTTACAGTACAGGTGGGGAGCTGTTGACCTCGACTGGGGACATTGTCAGGCGGTGGAAGGAATACTTCAAGGATCTCCTCAATCCCACCGTCACGTCTTCCATTGAGGAAGCAGAAGCTGATGACTCAGAGGTGGACTCGTCCATTACCCAAGCCAAAGTCACTGAGGTGGTTTGCAAGCTCCTCAGTGGCAAGGCACCGGGGGTGGATGAGATCCACCCTGAGTATCTCAAGTCTCTGGATGTTGTGGGGCTGTCTTGGCTGACACGCCTCTGCAACATCGTGTGGCGGTCGGGGACAGTGCCTCTGGAGTGGCAGACTGGGGTGGTGGTCCCTCTTTTTAAGAAAGGGGAGTGGAGAGTGTGCTCCAATTATAGGGGAATCACACTTCTCAGCCTCCCTGGGAAGGTTTACTCCAGGGTACTGGAGAGGAGAATTCGGCCAATAGTCAAACCACGGATCCAGGAGGAACAATGCAGTTTTCGTCTTGGTCGCGGAACACTGGACCAGCTCTATACCCTTCATAGGGTGCTCGAGGGTTCATGGGAGTTTGCCCAACCACTCCACATGTGCTTTGTGGATCTGGAGAAGGCATTTGACCGTGTCCCTTGTGGTATTCTGTGGTGGGTCCTTTGGGAGTATGGGGTTCGGGGCTCTTTGCTAAGGGCTGTCCGGTCCCTGTACGAACGGAGCAAGAGTCTGGTTCGCATTGCCGGCAGTAAGTCAGACCTGTTTCCAGTGCATGTTGGACTCTGGCAGGGCTGCCCTTTGTCACCGGTTCTGTTCATAATTTTTATGGACAGAATTTCTAGGCGCAGCCAGGGGCCGGAAGGAATCCTGTTTGGGAACCACAGGATTTCATCTCTGCTTTTTGCAGATGATGTTGTCCTGTTGGCTTCTTCAAACCAGGACCTTCAGCATGCACTGGGGCAGTTTGCAGTCGAGTCTGAAGTGGCTGGGATGAGAATCAGCACCTCCAAGTCCGAGGCCATGGTTCTCGACTGGAAAAGGGTGGCTTGCCCTCTCCAGGTTGGTGGAGAAGTCCTGCCTCAAGTGGAGGAGTTTAAGTATCTCGGGATCTTGTTCACGCGTGAGGGAAGGATAGAGAATGAGATCGACAGGCAGATCGGTGCAGCCTCCGCAGTGATGCGGTCGCTTTACTGGTCCGTCGTGGTGAAGAAAGAGCTGAGCCAAAAGGCGAAGCTCTCAATTTACCGGTCGATCTACGTTCCGACTCTCACCTATGGTCATGAGCTTTGGGTAATGACTGAAAGAACAAGATTGCGGATACAAGCGGCCGAAATGAGTTTCCTTCGCAGGGTGGCTGGGCGCTCCCTTAGGGATAGGGTGAGAGGCATAGTCACTCGGGAGGAGCTCGGAGTAGAGCTGCTGCTCCTCCACATCGAGAGGAATCAGCTGAGGTGGCTCAGGCATCTCTTTCGGATGCCTCCTGGACGCCTCCCTGGGGAGGTGTTCCAGGCATGTCCCCCCAGGAGGAGGCCCAGGGGAAGACCCAGGACACGCTGGAGGGACTATGTCTCTCGGCTGGCCTGGGAACGCCTCGGTGTTCTTCCCAAGGAGCTGGCCGAGGTGTCTGGGAAAAGGGAAGTTTGGGCTTCCATGCTCAGACTGCTGCCTCTGCGACCCAGCCCCGGATAAGCGGATGAAGACGAGACGAGACTGTAGTCGGTCTTTCATGTTTCATTCGCACACTCACGTCCTCCATTTTTCTCTCCTGTTTCAAATTTTGTATCCCACAATGCCTTGCGTGAACGGGGAAAGCCCACCACGTAATGCATGATGTACATGTAGTATCTTTAATTGGGTCATGGTGAAGCAGGAAAAAATAGCAAAGACTTTAAGGCCACATGGCCCTAAATTCATTAATTGTTCTATTTTAAAAAAATAAATAAATAAAATTGGAAGTCTGTGATTCGAATTCAGTAGCTTTTGGTCTACTAAACAAAAATAATTGGGTGTCAGGAAAATTCTTTTTATGATCTACACTTGAAAAATCTGAAAGGCAGTCTACCTTTAAAGGATTGATAAACTAGCACTATTGGTCAATGCAATTGTTCTTAAATTTGTTCAGGCATTGATTCTGAAATTGTACATGTCCTATCCGTAGTCTTTTACTGCATAGAAACGGGATATTACAGTATGTTTCTAATGGCTCTATGGGGTTGTTTGTATTGTTTGCACACTCATCGGCCACTTTAATAGTAACTTGTTCTTGATTCTAAGATTCCTGTTCTTGGCTGCAGGACTGGAACCCAGTGTGCTCTTCTGCTGTTGCATCTTGAGACGCTTTTCTGCTCACCATGGTTGTAAAGAGTTGCTATGAGTAGCTATATCCTTCTTGTTAGCTCGAACCAATGTGGCCATTTTCTTCTGACCTCTCTTATCAACAAGGTGTTTGTTTCCACCCACAGAGCTGTCGCTCACTCACTCGATGTTTGCTTTTTGTTTTTCCCATCATTCTGTGTAAACTCTAGAGACTGTTGTGTGTGAAAACCCCAGGAGAACAGCAGTTTCTGAAATACTCAAACCAGTCCATCTGGCTCAAACCAACACCCATGTCACAGAGAAAGCAAGTCACACTTTGCGGTCACAATTTTTTTCATTCCGATGTTTGATGTGAGTGAACATTAATGAACCGAAGCTCTTGATTTGTATCTGCATGATTTGATGCATTGTGCTGCCATCAAGGGATTGGCTGATTTGAGAACTGCATAAAACAGCAGGTGGATGGGTGTTCCTAATATAGCGGCCAGTGAGTGTATTTTACCGTTATACCAGTAGTTGGTTGCTGCTTTCTTGGCCAGGTCACTCTTAAAAAAGAGATTTTAATCTTAGTGAGTTTTTTTTTTATAACCTGGTTAAATAAAGAATGATGATGATGATGATGAAGTGCCTGTGAATGACTTGTTACTATAGAAACGATAATTTATTAGAACGCGTGCATTAATCTCATTCTCTCATTCTCATTATCTCTAGCCGCTTTATCCTTCTACAGGGTCGCAGGCAAGCTGGAGCCTATCCCAGCTGACTACGGGCGAAAGGCGGGGTACACCCTGGACAAGTCGCCAGGTCATCACAGGGCTGACACATAGACACAGACAACCATTCACACTCACATTCACACCTACGGTCAATTTAGAGTCACCAGTTAACCTAACCTGCATGTCTTTGGACTGTGGGGGAAACCGGAGCACCCGGAGGAAACCCACGCGGACACGGGGAGAACATGCAAACTCCACACAGAAAGGCCCTCGCCGGCCACGGGGCTCGAACCCAGGACCTTCTTGCTGTGAGGCGACAGCGCTAACCACTACACCACCGTGCCGCCGCGTGCATTAATATGAACCTTTTATTTGAGTTACAACCAATATTCTCCAAGCTGTTGTTATAGAAAATTAATCAGTACCTTCTGGCCAGTCAGATTTGACAATTCAGCAGTGCTGGGATATAAATACAAAATATTTAAAACACAATAAAGAAACTAAAAATTATTCATTTCATTACATAACTTCAAAGATTCCATTACGTGTAATATAAATACTCCCTCTCTCTCTCTCTCTCTCTCTCTCTCTCTGGAATCCAGCTACTTAGGCCCTTATCAAGGCTCCTGTTTTCGGGCCCTCGAACTGTCCTTTTTAGGGGACTCAGAGAGGGAATGAATTCTTTTTATAAAGAGCCCAGTGATAAGGTGAGCTATACATAAAGCCTCTATCAGCTCCGCTGACCCGGACACACACACACAAGCACAAACACACACATACACAGGAGCCAGCAGACATGGTGAGTATGCACCATTTTCATGTTACCATCCAGTGAAATTTCAAACCATTTTATATCTGAATTGATAACGGCAACAAATTAAATGAAATAAGAGAAAATCGTATTTCTACATTGATTACATTTTTAAGAAACTACTATTGCCTAAAAGTAATATTCTTAACAAACCAGCTTCAAAAGCTCCTACTAGTAGTTTTATTAGCTAAATCATTTCCAACATGTCATTTAATACAGTACTCTTTGAATATCTTAAGTTGTAAGTAGATGCCTGTGATACTGAGTTATAAAATGATCACGACATTTATAATAATAATTATAATTCAAATGACATTTGTGCTTTAAATCGTTGCTTTATTTAACCAGGCGAGTAAGAAAACAGCAGCGAAGAGAAAGAATGCCCAGCGGGCCTCCTCGAACGTTTTCTCCATGTTTGAGCAGTCACAGATTCAGGAGTTCAAAGAGGTGATGCATATTTACCATAATAACTATCAAGTCTATTATAGCTATATAAATAGAAGAGTATATTATTTTTATACTGTACAGTACAAACCATACAGTACTGTGCAAAAGTCTTAGGCACTGTATTTTTTTTCATACAAACTTTGTTCTAGATTTCTATTTTATGATTTCTACATTATCGAGTCAAAACATTACAAAAACATTTTAGAGTTCTAAATGTTCGTATGTTTTCCAACACAAAATTAAATGTTACGGAAAAAAAAAAGTTTGTATCTGAGCAGCATATTACGTCACAAGAGAGCACTTTTCAGATTAAAAAAGAAATCATAATTAAGGCTACTGGCTTTTGGTGCAAAATGAAGAAGTGAGTGTGACAGTCAAAGTGTCCAGAAAAACTGTGGCTGGTTCTGCAAGATGCTCATCTCATCTCTCATCTCATTATCTCTAGCCGCTTTATCCTGTTCTACAGGGTCTCAGGCAAGCTGGAGCCTATCCCAGCTGACTACGGGTGAGAGGTGGGGTACACCCTGGACAAGTCGCCAGGTCATCACAGGGCTGACACATAGACACAGACAACCATTCACACTCACATTCACACCTACGGTCAATTTAGAGTCACCAGTTAACCTAACCTGCATGTCTTTGGACTGTGGGGGAAACTGGAGCACCCGGAGGAAACCCACGCGGACACGGGGAGAACATGCAAACTCCACACAGAAAGGCCCTTGCCGGCCACGGGGCTCGAACCCGGACCTTCTTGCTGTGAGGCGACAGCGCTAACCACTACACCACCGTGCCGCCCGCAAGATGCTCAGTAAAACCTAATTGTACCTGAGAATGCGACTTTTTTTTTTTAAAGCAAAGGTTCGTCTCACACCAAATATTGACTTTGTTTCATTTATTATGGCTTACTGCTTACTGTTTATAGTATTTTTTTAACGGTGAAACATTTCATTTCATTATTTTTAAGCCATTTTTAGTCGACAGCATTTCTTTACATTACATGTACCTAAGACTTTTACACAGGACTGTCTATACAAATTATAAATATTAAATATCCTCATGGGTTCATTTACAGGCTTTTGGCTGCATTGATCAGGACCGAGATGGTGTGATTAAGAAATCAGACCTGAAGGAAACTTATGCACAATTAGGTATGATTACATAATCTTGCATATTTTTTGTGAAGTAAAATAAATTGTTCCTAATACTGTATTCGGCAAAGCAGCTTAAATTATGACATTTATCAATAAAATATCTGCTCTCTGTGGCACCTCACACTCTGTAACTCAAAGAACTAAAAGAAAAAAAATCATTTTGACAACCAACAATCTACCAGTTAGGACAATGAGGCATCTCTAATGCCGCTTTTCCACTACAAACGCGGCTGAGTCGGGCTGAGCCGTGCCGTGCTGAGTCGAGCTGAGTGGGGCTGTTGGAGTTGCATTTCGACTACAACCGCGCTGAACCGTGCTGGCTGGAAGTGGGTGGACACATTGGGTGGAGTTAGCGAAAGTGGGTGGACGTCAGGTGATGTCGTTAAGCAGCGCAAACAGTGACATCAGTGATCTTTTAAGCGGTAGTCTCACGACCCGGATAGTAAACAATAAACATGGAGGACATGGAGTCGTTAGTGTTGCTGGTCTTGGTGCTGTGGCTTGTTGTCACCGACAACGCGGACAGATACTGGCAAGAGCGTATAGATGAGGCGAGGCGCATAAGGCTCCAGAAATTCTCGTAATTCTTCTCCTTCCGGGTTTGCGGTGTTTACAGATCCCAGCGCGCTCGCGGGGCGTGTGGGCATGTGAGGACACGCCTCCTCACCAATCAGTGCACAGGGGAGTGTCTGCTCACGCCCCCAACCTCACTCGGCACGGCTTGGCTCGCTTCAGCCCCACTCCAAAACGGTGCGAGTTTTAGGGGCTAAGCAGGGCTGAAACGAGCTGAGTCGTGCTGGTTTTTGGTAGTCGAAACGCGAGCCGTGTCGGGCTGAAGTGAGCTGAAGCGAGCTGAAGTGAGCTGAAAAAGGGTAGTGGAAAAGGGCCATTTTTCAGCTCACTTCAGCTCGCTTCAGCTCACTTCAGCCCGACACGGCTCGCGTTTCGACTACCAAAAACCAGCACGACTCAGCTCGTTTCAGCCCTGCTTAGCCCCTAAAACTCGCACCGTTTTGGAGTGGGGCTGAAGCGAGCCAAGCCGTGCCGAGTGAGGTTGGGGGCGTGAGCAGACACTCCCCTGTGCACTGATTGGTGAGGAGGCGTGTCCTCACATGCCCACACGCCCCGCGAGCGCGCTGGGATCTGTAAACACCGCAAACCCGGAAGGAGAAGAATTACGAGAATTTCTGGAGCCTTATGCGCCTCGCCTCATCTATACGCTCTTGCCAGTATCTGTCCGCGTTGTCGGTGACAACAAGCCACAGCACCAAGACCAGCAACACTAACGACTTCATGTCCTCCATGTTTATTGTTTACTATCCGGGTCGTGAGACTACCACTTAAAAGATCACTGATGTCACTGTTTGCGCTGCTTAACGACATCACCTGACGTCCACCCACTTTCGCTAACTCCACCCAATGTGTCCACCCACTTCCAGCCAGCACGGTTCAGCGCGGTTGTAGTCGAAATGCAACTCCAACAGCCCCACTCAGCTCGACTCAGCACGGCACGGCTCAGCCCGACTCAGCCGCGTTTGTAGTGGAAAAGCGGCAAAAGGGTAGTGGAAAAGGGCCATAAGGGTTCTTCGACGGCTCTACAAGACGTTGTTCAGGGTTCTTAGCTTCTAAAAAGGGTTTGGAATCCCTTTCAATAGAAATCACTCCGCATTGTTGTTGGGTTCAACATAGAACTTTTGACGGGTCCTCTAGAGAGACAACAAAAACTTTAACTTCAACTTTAACTCGAACAGATCTCTTAATTGCTGAATATTTGAACTTTGTTCCCTCAGAGTGCACACTCAGGGTTTCGGGTCATTGCACATGCATGTGTTTTGTGGGTACGGATTTTAGGTTAGCTACAGCTATGCTAAGTTCTCCCAAAATCACAGACTACACCTTTAAGAATGAATTGAACACAAAACATGCATATAACCAATGCTTTTCTGACCAGAAAAAAAAAGAAAAACATTATATCAATTTCACAACTAATGAACCTGACTCTTGTATTTCATTTGTTCTCTCTTGCTCTTGAAGGAAAACTGAATGTAAGCGATGAGGAACTGGACGCCATGTTGGCTGAGGGTAAAGGCCCCATCAACTTCACTGTCTTCCTCGCTCTCTTTGGAGAAAAACTTAATGGTATGAAAAAAACAAAACAAAAAAAGATCATTTTATACTAAATGCAAAAGCAAACTACCTTTAAAGTGGTGTTAAAGTAAACTGGCATTTAAATAAGTAATAATGAGGTTGCGCTGTTATACAAAATTAATGCACCCCCACCACCCCGACCCCAAAGTCCATTATTTCTGGGGGTATAATAGCACCATCTGGAGTGTGTTTTTCCACTTATACTGTACCATGGAGATTGTCAATGACTACAATGTTTAATTTATGAATGTATGAAACAGCACACATTTTAACGGTTTATCACTCATCGGCCACTTTAATAGGAACTTGTTCTTGATTCTAAGATCCCTGTTCTTGGCTGCAGGACTGGAACCCAATGTGGTCTTCTGCTGTTGCATGCTGAGATGCTTTTCTGCTCACCACGGTTGTAAAGAGTTGCTATGAGTAGCTATATCCTTCCTGGCAAAAAACCTCGAACCAATGTGTCCATTTTCCTCTGACCTCTCTTATCAACAAGGCATTTGTTTCCACCCACAGAACTGTTGCTGACTCACTCACTCGATGTTTTTTGTTTTTCGCACCATTCTGTGTAAACTCTAGAGACTGCTGTGTGTGAAAACCCCAGGAGATCAGGAGCGGTTTCTGAAATACTCAAACCAGTCCATCTGGCTCAAACCAACACCCATGCCACAGTGAAAGAAAGTCACACTTTGAGATCACGATTTTTCCCATTCTGATGTTTGATGTGAGTGAACATTAATTAGCTGAAGCTCTTGATTTGTGTCTGCATGATTTGATGCATTGTGCTGCCATCAAGGGATTGGCTGATTCGAGAACTGCATCAAACAGTAGATGTATGGGTGTTCTTAATAAAGTGGCTGGTGAGTGTAGTTGGATTTATTGTTATGAAACATCTAAGAGACAAGTTAATCAAGCCAGGGACAGCCGACAAATAGTATCGCATTTGATCCCAATTCCTCCATCCTGAACTGATCAATTTTGGAAAATTTCCAAGCAGTAGTTACCACCACTCTTCTATATGGTGCAGAAACCTGGAACACAACCATCAGGGAAGAACAACGTCTTTTGTCCTTTTATAATTGTTGTTTGAGAAGAATTCCCAATATCAGTTGGATGGACTACATCTCAATAAGGAATTATACCAATGCACTAACCAACCTCCAGCGATAAACATACTATGAAAGAAACGACTAACATGGTTTGGCCACATAGTAAGGATGGCACCTTCCCGAATTACCCGTAGACTCCTCTTTTGGAACCCATTCGAAACACGAAGGCCTGGTCGACCAAGAATGAGATGGAAAGACAGCGTTATCAGAGACCAAGAAGGACGTTCCATCACATTTGAAGAAGCGGTAACGATTGCCAATGACAGAAAGGAATGGTCAAGGCTTGTAAAGGCACTATATGACACTAGTCACGAAGGCTCAAGAAGAAGACATTATATCTTATTTATTTTGTTAAACGTGTTTTTTTTAAATCAATTTGTTATTGGTCTTAGATTATGTTGAGCAGCTGCCATACAAGTCCCTGTGGATGAGCTGTTATTAGAGAAACAATAATGTATTAAAATGAGGGCATAAATATTAACGTATTGTTCATGTTACAGCTGGAACTACATTCCAGGCCGCACTGTTGTGTGAAAATAATACATGCTTTCTGACCAATCAGATTTGATCTTTACATCATGCTGTGGTATAAGATACTTTATACTGCAAAACTGTTCAGTTTTTGATTTTTTACCTCAGTAACACAAAGCTACCCATAAAATGACTCATGTGGTGCTAGTTGAAGTGTTAATTATTATGGTACATAATTGACCATTAGGGCTCGTCTAAACCTGACCAATATTTGTCCGTACAGGTACTGACCCAGAGGACACCATTCTCAATGCTTTCAAACTGTTTGACCCTGACAGCACCGGCTTTGTCAAAAAGGATGAGTGAGTACGCAAATCATAGAAGTTTTATTTCTATTCAAACGCCAAGCATTTTTTTAAAAAGTTGATATAGGTCTGAGGTGAAGAATTGATGAGGTATCATTTCCCCCACCTCAGGTTCAGAAGGCTTCTGATGAACCAGGCAGACAAGTTCACAGCAGAAGAGGTTTGTTTGCTCTTGTGGTTTCATAGCATGCTTTCGAGATGTCCTTCAAGTTTATTCATAATACTTGTTAGTGATTGAGGAAAACAATTTGACTCACTAGCACGGAACTATGAAGTAACTGTAATTAGAGTGATAGTTGAAATAAGACAAAACCCAAAAAATGTCACCATTTTCCTCAGATGTTAGTGAATTACTATCAAAACACTTTTTATGACCAAAAATTGTGTGCAATTTTCATTTCAGCAACACCGCATGGTAGCTCATTTGCTAATTTGGATCTCAGTGAAGTCGGCACTCGGTACAATGTCTTTTATTCAACCATTCTTGAATATAATGTGTGATGCAAATACATCTGTATTGTAAGACAACAACCTCTGCTCGGTAATAAATTATTAGATCTCCACTTGCACCATGTGATAAGTAGTGATGAGAATTTTCACTGAGTCAAATAATTTGGCTCGGTTCACTAAAAAGAGTCAACTCTTTCGACTCCGAAATGGCTCCTTTCCATTCTTCTCTAAATTCTCTTGCGACAATTGTTTCACGAAATTTTACTATACCTTCTAAAAAGACACTCTAACATTACATTGCATTGTATTTTTTAAAATTAAATAATTATAAAAATAGCATATGTGTATTAAAAAATACAGTTAGCATCCTAGAATGAATGTTATTCCATCTGATGTGGTTTAGCAGCACATGCAGTGGTGTAATTTAACAGCATATCTGAGGAAAAAGTGGACATTATTAACAAGTTTGCCTTTTTACCTCTGCCAACTTTGTTGGAGGAGGTTATGTTTTCATGTTAGTTAGTCTGACTTCCCAATATAACTCAAAAAGTACTGAACGAATTTTGATGAAATTTGGAGGAAAGGTGGGCCATGGGCTAAAAAACAATTGATTCAATTTTGATGCAAATCCAGATATGTATGTGGATCCAGGATCCAGAAATATATGCGAATCCAGGATTTTTTTTTTTACCTGTTCTCAATGTAACTCATAAAGTACTGAATGAATTTTGATGAAATTTGGAGGGAAGGTGAGTCATGGGCCAAGGAACAATTCATTAGATTTTGATGCAAATCCAGGTATGTATTTCTGAATCCAGGATTCAGAAATGTGTGCGGATCTAGGATTGTTTTTCCCTGTTCCTAACATAACTCAAAAAGTACTGAACTGATTTGGACAAAATTTGGTATACAGCTTTAGTATTATCCTAGGTCCAAGTGATTTGATTTTGATGTTGATAATATGTGTCTTGGCACAGGAATGCATTCTACCATGTGCCCTTCTAGTTTACACTGTTACTAAGTTTTTACAAGGTATAATTTAAGACTCCTCTGCTATTGTAGCTTGTGGTAGCCAGCTAAATTGCTGGCTTTATGCTTGACATCCCAGTTGTCTAGCAGCTTCAACTGGAGATGGCAAGTGTCTTTGCCTTCCCACGTCAAAAGTCATGGCTGACATTAAAATGGTAAAAGAAAAAACAAGCCTGGATATAAAGAGAGCATGACTGGAAAGACACTCAATGGAGTACATTGGATTATTGTTTATCCTTTTTACGTCTGTTTGAAACACTACTAGTGCGCCAGACGGTACATGCGAGTTTGTAGCCTCCTCCTCCAATAGTCTCTATCTAGAGCGTCACTGGCCAAAAGGCCCCAGTCCTTCAAATCGGCAACCACTAACTCCTTCCATGACTTTCTTGGTCGACCCTTCTTCCGTTTCCCAGCCACTTGCAGGTTTGTGATGTCTTTGATGGTTTGGGAGCTGCGATGGACGTGGCCAAACCATCGAAGGCGCCTGTATCTGATCTCCAAGAAGAGATCAGCCAGGCCCAACTTCTGGCAAAGGTCTTCAGTACTGGTGTTGATACCCGGCTTAATGTGGCACGTCCAATGCAGCATAGCTCTTTCATTACGCTCCAGGCATCTGAGATCCTCCTTTTTAATTGGCCAGCACTCACAGGCATATAGCATTGCGCTACGAATGTAGGAGTTGTAGACTCTGCCACGAATGCTCCAAGATACACTCCTAGATGACAGGAGGGGCAGGAGCTCTCTGAATTTCTTCCAGGCTGACCTAGTTCGCGTTATAGTGGCAAGCTCACAGCTACCACCAGCACATAGGTTGTCACCAAGGTAACAGAAAGAGTCAACAGTGTCAAGCTCATGAGTGCCAATAGCCACCTGATTGCATTGCTTGCCGACAATGGGACGTGCAAGGCAACGGTCACATCTAAAATTGGGAACAGCAGATAGCCTACCACGTATGTTTGTCCATTTCTTGTGTACCCAGTGCTTGCAATCATTACAGAAGATGGAGTTACGGCCAACACCTTTCCTGCAGACGCCACAGGGATATTTACCAGAATCCCTCAAGGTATTAAGGTTAGGGCCAGATATCATCACCTTTGTTTTCTTCATATTGACTCTCAGTCCTCTGGACTCCAAGCCACTTTTCCACAGAAGAAACTTATCAGTGAGCTCATCAAGGGACTCAGCAGCGATCACCAGGTCGTCAGCATAGAGTAGCTCCCAAGGTGCACCAGTTGAAAAATCACGGGATAAGGCTTCCAGTACAATGACAAAAAGAAATGGACTGAGGACGGATCCTTGATGCATGCCAAACATTGACATCGAAGTCTTCGCTGAAGGAATTGTTTATCCGAACCTTGCTTGTAGCATGCCAGTACATAGCCTGAACTGTTCTCACGATCCATTCTGGGATGCCAATGCGTCTCATGGCTCACCATAGCATGTCACGAGGCACGCGATCAAACGCCTTTTCCAGATCCGCAAACGCAAAATATATGTTACGCTCCTTAGTCAAATACTTTTCCTGCAACTGCCTTACAATGAAGATGGCATCGCTCATTCCTTTGCCTGGCACAAAACCAAACTGAAACTCAGAGATAACTGCAATTTCTCTTAACACTTTATCTAGCTGGAGTTATTTTACTTTAGAATTAAATATGGCATTTTGTGTTGGTTTTTTTTCATGTCTTGTCCAGGTGGAGCAGGCTTTTTCCTTGGCCCCAATCGATGTGTCCGGAAACATCGACTACAAATCTCTTTGTTACATTATCACACACGGTGATGAGAAAGAGGAATCGTAAAGAAAATACAAATAATATACCTGAACATGAACAGGTTGATCTGTCTATTGGCTATAAAATGTTGATTTAAAAAAGTGAATTTAGAATTTGGATTGTGAGTTTGTGTGTGTTGTGGTGGGGAGAAGGATGTATCTCAATAACAATAACCATCATTAAAGAAATACTCTAACCTTCTACCCCGCCTGTAGTTTATATGGAATTATGACAGATGAGAATTTCATCAAGTTTTCCTGTCTTGAAGAAAGACCAGAAAAAAGTCAAATAGTTCAGTCAAAACTCAATTATAATGGAAGTCTAAAGGCTGTTGTATTCTGTTAATAAACATCCATGCAAAACACATATTATAGTCTACTTTCTTGAGTTCTTGTGCCTTATATTGTGCCTTATTATACAACAGTTAGTTCTGGTCCACTAATTTGATCGGTGGAGTAACATGCTAAGACATCATCAGTGGACATGGCGAATGATACATTTTCATGAATATAACTTTTGACTTAAAATATGAATGCTCATCAGATGAAGGTGAAAAGGAAGAAGGGAAGCCAATTTCACAGGAAGTACCTGTAATCAGAATGTACTAACATTTCAGCTAGCTTCAGCTAGCTAGCTACATGAGTAAACACATGTGATGTTTCTTCCTCAATTAAGAGGAAACGTGTCAAGATTCCTCTGTGGTGATCACACATACATAAGAGATACAGTAGATAAAGATGAGACTATAATCAATGCTAAAAAAAATTGTATCAAGATTTTAAAAAAATCTCAATTGTCAAATTGGAAATGATAAAAATTCATCCTATTTAAAAATGTACTTCCTGTTGCATTTTTTCTGCCCCCCCCCCAATAAATAAATAAATAAATAAATAAATAGGTCCCTCTGAGTTACATGTTGGTCCTGGGCAGTGGTGTAGTGGAGATTTTTAAAGTGGGGGTACGCGATTCGTGACGTCATCGATTTGATATCATGTCAGAAGCGGTAGCCTTTGTTTGGTCGCCTATGATTGGTATGAATGATTTGTATAAATGTTACGTTCTTTTAACAACACAAGAGGGCACAAGAAGACACTTTTTTCCAGACATTTTTATGTGTGCAATTTTCATTCGTGTTTGTCAGTACAGCCCAACTGTTATGGCGAAAAGCCGCGGTTTATTTTGTCTCCAATAAATATGCCGAAATGGCTAAAGAGGAACAAATTCGCCTTCTCCTTCCGAATGCATCGTCGTAGACAGCACCACTCTGCTGCTGGAACTCAACATAAACCTTGCATAGGTTTAACATGGACTATCAGGCGTGAAACCAAAATATTGGAAATTATGATACACAAACACCTTTGTTCATGTTCGATTCATGTTCATTTGAGCCGAGCTGCATTCGGAATTTTTACTAGCCTACTTACTGCCGTGGCCACAGCTACAGCATGTGTCCAGAAGTTCAAAAAAAGTCACGTCACTCACTCACATCGCATACAAACCAGCAATGGGCTGAAATTTATTATAAAAGGCACCAATCGAATAAATCAAGCATTTAGTCTGGCGCGACTGAGGCATCTGCGTATACAAAATACATGACATGCAGCCATTGGGTTAAGCCCTACCATGCACTCCTTCTTAAAGACTTGAGTATTTCTTTAAATTTATTGTCATTTCACCTTTTTGGATGTACAACAAAACACTCAACAGGAAGGCCACAAAGATTATGAATTTCAAATCATATATATAATACAGTATGTGGTGAAATTATCCGTGTAAGGATGACCAAGCAGGTGATTATATCAGTTCTGTTGCCCTCTCGGTACTGCTACCATGAACGCCCGGAAATCACACACACACACACACACACACACACACACACACACACACACACACACACACAGAGGGAGAGAGACCCTACTGTTATTATTAGGCTATTCAAAATCATAGGCCTATACTGAGCAAAAATCGCATTAGAACTTCAAAGATCATGAAGCATTAAACCGACAGATGGCGGAGTCAACCGTTTACATAATTCTAATATCTCGGCTGCATTTAGAATGCATTCTACTTTGCGTCGCTACGTTTTACGTAACGTTCGATTGGGGGGGGCATTGATGATGAGCACAAAGGCACGTGTCACTTACTGTAGAGCGTATAAACTCAGGCCATTGAATGACAGTTTTTTTTTTTTTAATCTCACCTCGGGAGAAGTGGGTGGACGGCGTACCCCTGCGTACCACGCCCACTACACCCCTGGTCCTGGGATCAAGATGTTGACCTCTTCTGCTCCTCGGACCTGCCTGATCCATCCTGGTGCCCTGTGTCTGGTTGGAGTCTCATCACATCGCTCCTGTGGAGGACGGCCCCATGTGGACAGTTGGGGGTCGCGCCTGGAGAACGCTCTGGACTCTTGCAGTGGTGCTTTTGTGGCTGGGGACTGCAGTTGACTTGCTGACTTTAGGACTGCAGTTGACTTGCTGACTTTAGGACTGCAGTTGACTTGCTGACTTTAGGACTGCAGTTGACTTGCTGACTTTGGGACTGCGGTTGTCGAACGGTTTTGTGCTCGGGTTTCCGTTGGTGGGGGGTTTATAGCATCAACGAAGCTGACTTTATGTTAGGACTGTTAATGTTATAGTCATGTTATCTGTTGTTGCTCAAATGAGGATGGGTTCCCTTTTGAGCCTGGTTCCTCCCGAGGTTTCTTCCTTATGTCGTCTGAGGGAGTTTTTCCTTGCCACTGTTGCCACAGGCTTGCTCATTGGGGATAGATTAGGGATAAAATTAGCTCATATTTTAAGTCGTTCAAATTCTGTAAAGCTGCTTTGTGAAAATGTTTATTGTTAAAAGCGCTATACAAATAAACTTGACTTGACATTTTAACTAAAATATATGAGCACATTTATGTTCTTTTTAGTTTTTGATCCAGAAAAAAATTATTTTTGAAAGAAAAAACAATCTGTGGATTATTCTTAAATGCCACGAATAGACAGGTAATTTTACACAATTTTGAAAACTGTCAAAGAGGGAATGCTGGGTGACTGTCATTAAAACAACGGTTTGGAGAACATCAAATTTTCATAGAATTTACCTCAAATTGCCTTTACCTCAAATGTAGGCTAGTTTGAGGTCTAGATGCTTCTGCATATACGTTTGCTATCAGGCTAAATGTTGACTGATTTCTAACCTCATCACACACTCAACTTTTTATTATCAATATTCCCCAGGGCCATGTGGAATATTGACAAAAACCTCAGGGTTTTCTGGTTTCATCCCAACAAAAACAAACATGCCAGTAGGTGGACTGGCTACACTAAATGTCCTCTATGTGTGAGTTAATGCATCAATCTGTGTGTGCATGGTGCTTGAAATGCAGAATAACCATTTAAATTTGATTCACTCAATCACTTGATTCGATTCATCTTCTTAAAATTGTCGCTAGATGGCAGCACGTGACCGCCGAGTCAACTGCGTTAACTTTAAACAATTTCTAAGTTGTATGGTTTAATATCTGAACACTTCTGAGCTTGCATGTATTCTTCTTTGAAAATATCCTGTCTCTTTAAAAAAAACGTATTAAACAAATATATATTTTTTTTTCAAAAAGAAACTTTAAAAACATCCTCCACCCTCTTTAATGCATGAACGGAAGCAGCACAGCAATACGCATGCGCAGATCTGTCAAATACTTGTGGATTTGGCTATGTTTCACACCCACATTCAGAAAGTCCCGCCTTCTTCCAGTCGCATTGGTGATTGTCAACCGTCTTGCTTGAGTGTGTCATTATTAACCAATCAGAACTCAGAACCTGGGAACGCACTGGCCAATCCTAGATCAGGAGGTTGGATATTACATAATGTGGGTGGGAAGAAAATAATTCTTGTTGTGGTATATTACGAATATGACATTTCGGGTGTATATATATTTTTTTAATGGAAGTGGTTTGGGGATTTATTTTTTTAAATTGTCCACGGGAACGTTAAAGTAAACTCCCGCGTCGTAGACCAGCTTTCGGTAGCTATAAGTGTTTATTTTGAGATGAGGTGATGCTGTTTGTGTTTTCATAGTTGAATGAAACTCGTTAGCAGGCTAAGTTATCGAGCCGAGATAAAGTTAGCTTGCGAGCTCGAGCAGCTGTGTGGTGAAGAGATCAGGAAATAATAACATGACAACTTAAATAGCGTTTATATCTGGACAAATATTGCATGCTGAATATTTCCAACGTTATTTAAAATAATAATGATCATTTGATAATTGCGTAACTGTCTAATGAAATCGTCTTAGCTAGCTGGCTAACGTTACAGTGAATGACACGTCGTTATGCTAGTTTGTCTGGTTAGCTTGTTGCTAATAAAAGTAGTTTCACAAACCTGACAGGTAATTTCCTGAGAAGAAAAAATGTGCACTAAACTTCAAATGTTGCTTTTTAGTCTTTAACTTTATATGTTCAACTTTTAAAAGTGTGAAATGATTCACGTTTTGGGGTTTAAACATTAATTTTATCAGATTTATTTTAATATGTAGTCTGTATATTCAGTTTAATATAGGCTATTAGTGTAAATCTGGTTTTGTTTTGATTTAATTTAGTTTTTAAAAAATAATATAATTTAAATTTAAAAAATAATAATGTCAACTTTTTAAAAAATTTCTGAAGAACACTGTACTGTATAAAATCGTTTATATATTACCAAAAAAAACCCAACAACCTGGCACTAATTTTTCCATAGTAACACATAAAAGGCATCACCTCTGTTCTTATACTCATAGCATCCTGGGCTTTGCAGTTTATTCAGTCTCTGGGTTTTAATACAAATATATTTTTTCTTAAACAAAAAGAAGTTGATGGCCTAAACGGTGAGCGTAATGATGGCTGATGTTGAGAATGGTGATCAGACGTTGGACACGGTGAGTTTGCACACAGTGGGCAGTCATTTTGGAGATTACGGAGATGATGGAGAAAGCTCTCTGGCCTCAGACTCCGAGCTCAACGGCTTCCCAGCCTCCAGAGAGACGGACAAGTACGGTTTTATTGGAGGAGCGCAGAAGTATTCAGCCGAATTGTGAGTATGACACGTCACCTGGAAGTGTAAGACTTTTTTTTTTTTTTTTTTCTCAGAAATATTTATTTGAATTGTGTGTAAATATCTACCGCGTCACATCTGCAGATTGGAGTCTTGGTACGATCTGATATTGGGTACGGGTATCGCTGAATGAGCGTCAGATTGGATTTGATCATGAGAATTGACATTTTCTACAATCTAATCCCTGTCTTGAATACACATGATGGTAAATAACCTTTCGTGGAAAATTCATTTTAAAAAAATGCCATGATTCGATAATCAGTTTACGTTTCGCATAAATGTTGATGATAAATAGCTTGATGGATGAAGTGAGCCAAGAGTCACCATGGAACATGATGTTTGCGGATGATATTGTGATAGGTGGTGAAAGGAGGTTGAGTTGGGTTTGGAGAGATGGAGGTATGCATTGGAATGAAGGTGAGCAGTAGCAAAACAGAATACATGTACATCAATGAGAATGGGGATGAGAGTGTAGTGAAGATGCAAGGAGTAGATGTAAAGAAAGTTGGTGAATTCAAGTGCCTGGGGTCAACTGTGCAGGAAAATGGGGGCTGCTATAGTGAGGTGAGAAAGAGAGTGCGGGCAGGGTGGAGCAGCTGGAGAAGGATTTCGGGAGTCATTTGTGATAGGAAGGTCCCAGCAAAAGTGAAAGGTAAGATGTATAAGACAGTAGTGAGACCAGCTGTGATGTATGGATTGGAGACCATACCCTTAATGAAGAGACAGGAGGCGAAGTTGGAGGTGGTGGAGTTGAGGATGTTAAGGTTTGCGATGGGAGTGACAAGGTTGGACAGGATAAGGAACGAGCACGTCAGAGGGACAGCACATGTGGAGAGCTTGGGAATTAAGCTAAGAGAGATGAGACTGAGATGGTATGGGCACATCCTGAGAAGAGATGCAGAGCATGTGGGAAGGAGAATGTTGTGGCTGGAGCTGCCAGGCAAATGAAAACGAGGAAGGCCAAAGAGGAGATACATGGATGCGGTGAGCGAGGACATGAAAGTGGCAGGTGTGGTAGAGAAGGATGTGGAAGACAGGGAGCAATGGAGACGAAAGATCCGCTGTGACGGCCCCTAATCGGGAGCAGCCAGAAGAAGAAGAGAATAAATGTTAATGATAAATATGCATCAGAAACTTGCAACGAGTCAGTTGATACTCCAAATGCTAAGATAACACTTTTTTTTTTTTAAGGGTAAATTAACAGCAAAGCTTAGTTTACTGAAACATACACTAATTGATGAGAAGTTTAACTTATCCTTCATATCCTCCACATGGAGTCATCAGGCAAATCTGTAACCAAAAAAAAAAAGAATCCAAAACCTATCCAGAAAATATGAAAGAGGTGCATGAATGCAAAAGATGGACATGCACATGAATAAACTTTATCGCCGTCCTATTCAGAACTTCTAACCTGATCATTTTAATGATTAATTTTCTAACATGCGCTCATTTTTTCTTTTCTTACATCTAAAGCGTATAGTTTGCGCTCTTGTTTTTGTATTCAGGGTGTGCAAACTTTTGCACTGAACTCAATGTGTGTCCCAGAAGTTCCTCTTCTGACATCCCGGAGATCCAAAAATCTCAAATTTAGACTCAAAAGTCTTTTCCATTTTCCTATCTTAACTCATTTCTTTCCGTTGAGGAAATGACCTTTAGGTGTTGTTTATCAAATTCAGGAGACTTCTTGACTTTCCTGCATCAACTTATCCAGATCTTTTTAGCATTATGTCCTGGAAGGCCAGTGATTATCTGTTTATCCAAATGTGCTAGCGTGGCTATTTTTAAACCCTCTGAGAAATTGTGTTGATTGTGATGCGACAGTGTGTTTAGGTTCCTCAAGCACGTCAGCAGTTAGGTTTCACTGGTGGCAGAATTAAGAGTTAATGCAAGTTGTGTCTTAATTTTACACGTTATGAGTTCTTGGTGTCTCAGTCAGCACCGACATGATTTGATTAAGCGTTGATGCGATTTTGGTTCAGCACCAACATGATTTAGTTAGGCACCTATATGGTTCAATTCAGCACCAGTATGATGAGTTTCAGCACCGATATGATTCAATTCACTGTCGATATGATTACCATCGGTGCCAATTTACTTCACTTGGGTATCAGTACGATTCAATTCAGCACTGATCTGATCGGTTTCAGCACCAATATGATGACCGTCAGTGCCAATATACTTTGCTTGGGCATCGGTACAATTCAGTTCAGCACAGATATGATTTTTGAGTTTGAAATACTAACATGATTCGACTCGGCACCGACATGATCTGATTCAAGCACTGATCTGATCTGGTTTCAACAAGGATATGATTTTTGAGTTTGATGAAATACTAACATGATTCGACTCGGTACCAACATGATCTGATTCAGGCACGGATATGTTTTTTGAGTTTAATGAACTACTAACATGATTTGGTTCTGCACTGACATGATCTGATTCAAGCATGGATATGATCTGGTTTGAACATGGATTTGATTTTTTAGTTTAATGCACTACTAACATGATTCGGTTCAGCACCAACATGATCCAATTCAGCACTTATCATCTCCTCTCATTATCTCTAGCCGCTTTATCCTGTTCTACAGGGTCGCAGGCAAGCTGGAGCCTATCCCAGCTGACTACGGGCGAAAGGCGGGGTACACCCTGGACAAGTCGCCAGGTCATCACAGGGCTGACACATAGACACAGACAACCATTCACACTCACATTCACACCTACGGTCAATTTAGAGTCACCAGTTAACCTAACCTGCATGTCTTTGGACTGTGGGGGAAACCGGAGCACCCGGAGGAAACCCACGCGGACACGGGGAGAACATGCAAACTCCGCACAGAAAGGCCCTCGCCGGCCACGGGGCTCGAACCCGGACCTTCTTGCTGTGAGGCGACAGCGCTAACCACTACACCACCGTGCCACCCAGCACTTATCAATAATGATCAATTCAGTTAAACTTAAAATACATTAACGTAGCCTGGGTTTGATTCTGTAAAGAAGGAAAATTAATTTCAAAGCACTTCACTACTGTCTTTATGTTGTCTGACAGTTGGCACTACATTAATTATCTCTCCAAAATGTTCTTTTTTTTTTTGTCCCCTGTAGTGTGTGAGGTTTCGCTGAAATCCTGCCATCTCACTCATTGTGTCTCTGGGTCCCAGCGTCACTCTCATGTCTGTATCCATCAGTTTCTATAAAACTACAGGAGCGCATGTGCTTACAAATAAAACTGATTGCCAGAGTTATTGCCTTTGACCTGCTAGACATGTGGTGTCGTGAGCTAACCTAACTAACGCTAACAAAGGCTGTCCTTCAGGTAAAGCCTAGACCACTTTGTCAGTGTGTAATAGGTTTGTGGTGTGTCAGTGTATTTTCTGGCAGTGCTGCAAGTTTCACGCACAAGTGGGTTTGCAGAATTTGTTCTTGGAGTTGATCCAAAATTTTGATTTAATACTAGCATTTTTTAAAAACCTTTTTTAAAAATAAAATATTGCTGTTAAAGCTCGGAGTATTGGCTGATGCTTGATACTAATACTGTTCTCTGTCGTCAGTCAACATATCTTGCATTCTTGGCATTAAACATGTCAGTATCAGTGTCGGCACTAGTCTTAAAGGAACAGTCCACCGTACTTCCATAATGAAATATGCTCTTATCTGAATTGAGACGAGCTGATCCGTACCTCTCCGAGCTTTGCGCGACCTCCCAGTCAGTCAGACGCAGTCAGACGCGCTGTCACTCCTGTTAGCAATGTAGCTAGGCTCAGTATGGCCAATGGTATTTTTTGGGGCTGTAGTTAGATGCGACCAAACTCTTCCACGTTTTTCCTGTTTACATAGGTTTATATGAGCAGTGACATGAAACAAGTTCAGTTACACAAATTGAAACGTAGCGATTTTCTATGCTATGGAAAGTCCGCACTATAATGACAGGCGTACTAACACCTTCTGCGCGCTTCGGCAGCGCATTGATACGGAGCTCAGATATCAATGCGCTGCCGAAGCGCGCAGAAGGTGTTAGTACGCCTGTCATTATAGTGCGGACTTTCCATAGCATAGAAAATCGCTACGTTTCAATTTGTGTAACTGAACTTGTTTCATGTCACTGCTCATATAAACCTATGTAAACAGGAAAAACGTGGAAGAGTTTGGTCGCATCTAACTACAGCCCCAAAAAATACCATTGGCCATACTGAGCCTAGCTACATTGCTAACAGGAGTGACAGCGCGTCTGACTGCGTCTGACTGACTGGGAGGTCGCGCAAAGCTCGGAGAGGTACGGAGCAGCTCGTCTCAATTCAGATAAGAGCATATTTCATTATGGAAGTACGGTGGACTGTTCCTTTAATCCCTGTTCAAGCTGGATTAGTTTCACATAAGCAGCTTAATACTATCATAGTACAATCATTATCTGGGATTTTAGCATGAATGGCTTCATACTTTTTGTATCTTCATAAATAAAAGCTATATTATATTATCACATGATTGTGGTGTTTAGAACATGTAGCCATTTGTAAGTATGAATCTTAATCTAGGTATTGAGCAGGACTTCATTGGGATTTCTCAAACCAAATCGAATGGATCGTGCTCCCCTCTTTGCTTTCATTTCCTTTTCAGCCCATTGTGCATTCAGGAACTCGCAGGTTCTAAGTCTCATCTCATTATCTCTAGCCGCTTTATCCTGTTCTACAGGGTCGCAGGCAAGCTGGAGCCTATCCCAGCTGACTATGGGCGAAAGGTGGGGTACACCCTGGACAAGTCGCCAGGTCATCACAGGGCTGACACATAGACACAGACAACCATTCACATTCACACCTACGGTCAATTTGGAGTCACCAGTTAACCTGACCTGCATGTCTTTGGACTGTGGGGGAAACCAGAGCACCTGGAGGAAACCCATGGGGAGAATATGCAAACTCCGCACAGAAAGGCCCTCGCCAGCCCCGGGGCTTGAACCCGGGCCTTCTTGCTGTGAGGCAACAGCGCTAACTGCTACACCACCGTGCCGCCCGGATTACATCTTATAACGTGTTAATGAATGTCTGTGTGTACTGATGACTTTTACTCTGCCACACACTTTTTCACAGATTTCTTGTTTGTTTCATTTTAAACTTGGCACTATGTCAGCTTTTAATCTTTTTTTTTTTTGACCTGCTGAGCTAAAATGCAAATCACACCAGTCTTTTCGATTTTCATTTCTAGCAAGTTGCACAGCTGCTTCTCTAATTTAGTTAGCGAAATTTAACAATGGAAGAGACTTATAACAACATAAACGTACTTGTACGCTCACAGAGCTAAATTGTGGTTATGAAGGGATGAACATCGTCAGCAAGAATATTCAAGTGATTTGTATCAACAGGCCCGAAGTGCCCCAAGAAAACATTCCCCACGACATTACACCACCCCCACCAGCCTGGACTGTTGACACGAAGCAGGTTGGGTCCATGGATTCATGATTTTGGCGCCAAATTCTGACCCTACCATCTGTGATTCATCAAATGACATTTTTCCAGTCTTTAACTATCTAGTTTTGGTGAACCTCTGTCCAATACAGCCTCAGCTTTCTGTTCTCGGCTGACAGAAGAGGAACCCATCTTCTGCTTTTGCTTCATTCCTACCTCGTTGTCTTTGGATGTTGGTCACGGTGGAGATTATCCAAGACCGCAGAATGATAAGATAATGAGTGGATTCTATCCACCCTGTATTCATCTTCCTTATCAGTGACACAGAAGTCAGGCAAGCCAAGCAAGAAATAACGACCGCAATTATCTGTTAAATTCTTGCTGAAAATCTATCACATGTAACGTTTCTCAAAATGGAGCCCAGGACAGGGCTGTGATGATTGATTATTTTCCACAGTAATACAATGGAGAGAGTTGAACGTCACAGTAAACTGTATAAATGATTATAAGCCCAGGCCTTGGTGAGTCTGTGTGGTCTGGGGGGGGGAGAAAGAAAAAAGAAAGACGGTTGCTTACAGATTGCAGTCATGCAGTCAGAGATAAGTACAGAAGCACCCAGGAGACTAACTATGGGTCATTCTCTCTCTTTTTGAGCCGGATGTTGTGTTTATGCCTGCCTCCTTACCACGCTCTGCTAACTAGCTGCTAACTGCTTGTGTATTTAGTGTCGCTTCAGAGGTGTGAGGGTTAACAACAGGGTTATTTCCACTGTTCAGATCATGTGTGAGTTAATAGGCATGTTACTGTGCTTTATTAGAGCTTCAGTTAGGAAGTTGTTTGCCTTTTTTCATAGTTGCATCAAAACAAAATATCTCGGCGCTCCAGTTAACAGCTGACGAACAGATTTAAATATCCATTTCTAAGAGTTTAATGTACTGATTTGAATGTGTGTACTGTGTATATGCATCTGGGTGTTAAATCGAGTTCGAGCCCATAATCAATAAAAACAAGCAAAATTGATACGAAGAACTGAAAAAAAAAAAGCTCTACAAATATACAAAACTTTAACGTACATCTGAATGCTGTAGCATTATTGAGGCGAGTATGTTATGGCTGTCTTTGACAACCGAAATCACCATTTTTTTTTCTTTAGTAAAATTACATATTTCTATACAACCCCGATTCCAAAAAAGTTGGGACAAAGAACAAATTGTAAACAAAAATGGAATCCGATAATTTACAAATCTCAAAAACTGATATTGTATTCACAATAGAACATAGACAACATATCAAATTTCGAAAGTGAGACATTTTGAAATTTCATGCCAAATATTGGCTCATTTGAAATTTCATGACAGCAACACATCTCAAAAAAGTTGGGACAGGGGCAATAAGAGGCTGGAAAAGTTAAAGGTACAAAAAAGGAACAGCTGGAGGACCAAATTGCAACTCATTAGATCAATTGGCAATAGGTCATTAACATGACCGGGTATAAAAAGAGCATCTTGGAGTGGCAGCGGCTCTCAGAAGTAAAGATGGGAAAAGCATCACCAATCCCCCTAATTCTGCGCCGACAAATAGTGGAGCAATATCAGAAAGGAGTTCGACAGTGTAAAATTGCAAAGAGTTTGAACATATCATCATCTACAGTGCATAATATCATCAAAAGATTCAGAGAATCTGGAAGAATCTCTGTGCGTAAGGGTCAAGGCCGGAAAACCATACTGGGTGCCCGTGATCTTCGGGCCCTTAGACGGCACTGCATCACATACAGGCATGCTTCTGTATTGGAAATCACAAAATGGGCTCATGAATATTTCCAGAGAACATTATCTGTGAACACAATTCACCGTGCCATCCGCCATTGCCAGCTAAAACTCTATAGTTCAAAGAAAAAGCCGTATCTAAACACGATCCAGAAGCGCAGACGTCTTCTCTGGGCCAAGGCTCATTTAAAATGGACTGTGGCAAAGTGGAAAACTGTTCTGTGGTCAGACGAATCAAAATTTGAAGTTCTTTATGGAAATCAGGGACGCCGTATCATTCGGACTAAAGAGGAGAAGGACGACCCAAGTTGTTATCAGCGCTCAGTTCAGAAGCCTGCATCTCTGATGGTATGGGGTTGCATTAGTGCGTGTGGCATGGGCAGCTTACACATCTGGAAAGACACCATCAATGCTGAAAGGTATATCCAGGTTCTAGAGCAACATATGCTCCCATCCAGACGACGCCTCTTTCAGGGAAGACCTTGCATTTTCCAACATGACAATGCCAAACCACATACCGCATCAATTACAGCATCATGGCTGTGTAGAAGAAGGGTCCGGGTACTGAACTGGCCAGCCTGCAGTCCAGATCTTTCACCCATTGAAAACATTTGGCGCATCATAAAACGGAAGATACGACAAAAAAGACCTAAGACAGTTGAGCAACTAGAATCCTACATTAGACAAGAATGGGTTAACATTCCTATCCCTAAACTTGAGCAACTTGTCTCCTCAGTCCCCAGATGTTTACAGACTGTTGTAAAGAGAAAAGGGGATGTCTCACAGTGGTAAACATGGCCTTGTCCCAACTTTTTTGAGATGTGTTGTTGTCATGAAATTTAAAATCCCCTAATTTTTCTCTTTAAATGATACATTTTCTCAGTTTAAACCTTTGATATGTCATCTATGTTGTATTCTGAATAAAATATGGAATTTTGAAACTTCCACATCATTGCATTCTGTTTTTATTTACAATTTGTACTTTGTCCCAACTTTTTTGGAATCGGGGTTGTATCTGTAATACAGACTCTCACTGTTATTTTACAAATTCATTCATTTAAGGCAGGGGTTCTCAAGCTTTTCTGCTTTAAGGCCCACCTATTCATACTTGTAACGAGCCGTGACCCAATAAAAAAGATCCCCAATTATTTTGGCTCATCTATTCTATTAGAATCTAATAATCTATTGTAACGTGTATTAATGGGATGCAACATCACTCCCTGTTACAGATGGGAGCCCAGGAATTAAAGACATGTAATGAAAACAAACTGTTTTTAATTGTAGGTATTGTATTTAAAACTGTATGGATGTGCCAGAAGCCAGCATAAAACCGGTCAAAAGGGATTAATGATTCAAAAGTGGAGTCTGGTTGATTAACACAAGAACTTGCTGCCATGTTTGTGTTCAGCAAACAAGCAAGTTATTAAAACCAAGAAGTACACTCAAAATAAGTGGCTATAGAAACCACTCATTGGGATTAGATCCTTACACGGTCACAAAGAAGGATTTTTCTTACGAGTTGGAAAATGATCCATCCGTCGAGTTCCCAGACATCTCAGACTACCTGGTGCTGCAGACATCGTTCTACACGGAGACACAGATGAAAACCTGGAAAAGCATGGAGGAGTACAACTTTTTTTTTATATGCGGCTGGGTTAAAGATCTGAGGATCAGGACAGTACAAGATAAACGGCGGTAGACGGATCTCAGTGCAGGAAGAGTGTTTATTAGCAGGCGTGATACTTACAAACAAAACAGAAAGCAGAGTATTTAAACAGCGTTATAAACATGGCTAGAAACAAACGTGACGATGATAATACTTTGCAAAGTCTCTCTGAAAACGGCATCCATATCTGTAAGTACTGATTCCGCTCAAATTAGTATCAGGTGTTTTCCATAACGACTGGGTCCCAAGAGTGTGCACAATACGCTCTGTGAGCATGCACAGCTGCTCAAGCTGCGCCACACTCAAGTGCACAAAGGCGTGACAGTCAAGTGTTTGCCTGCTGTGTGACCACAACCTTTAGCTTGTGTATATTGCCAAGCATCGGCGCCAAAACGCCTCATTTTCATCGATAACCCATTGCAAAGCATTGCTAGCTGTGGTGTGACCATAGCTTAATGAGGCGGATATGACGTCAGATGCAACCCAGCAATTGTACCCTACTATGAGTAAAAATTGGCTTCAACTTGGGGGGGATTTGCGGTCCACTGGTTGGGAAACATTGATTTATGGTGCATTAAGTAAGATTAGTTCCCCCATCCAAGATTAGGTCTTCAACAGTTAGATGGGTAAAATATATAAATTCGAATGATTTCAGGCCCATGTTCACAAAGCTCCGCCCCTAGGATTTGCATGGCCTGTAGAAGAAGGTGTCAGTAAAATGACTGATACAGTAGGAGACGCATCCAGATGCAAACAAGAATTCCAGACATGAAGTCTGTTTTTCAGACAGGTTTACTCAATGAATTTGTGCATTTTTGCTCAGGTGATGACTTAATCTGTTTGTTGTTTTAAAGCTTGTTTTGCGTATTTTCCATGATATTTGCACAAAAAAAAAAAATCAACTGTTACATTTTTAAGTAATGAAGAAGACCTGATAGTGGAAGCTGTTCTAAGAAAACAGTCCGTTATAATCAGCTGATGTGGCAACATGCTAACAATTTTTTCTTTAAGACTGATTTTGTTGTTTCACTTAAAGTTGCGTAACGTCCGTAACATCCTGTTATCTCTTATGTTATAGCGAACGCATCTTCTCATCTCATCTCATTATCTCTAGCCGCTTTATCCTTCCACAGGGTCGCAGGCAAGCTGGAGCCTATCCCAGCTGACTACGGGCGAAAGGCGGGGTACACCCTGGACAAGTCGCCAGGTCATCCATGGTAGCCGCGGGGTCTTAAAGTCTTAAATTTAATATTCCAAAATTAAGGCCTTAAAAAGTCTTAAATTGCTTTGCCCAAGTCTTAATTTTTTAAACAAAGGTCTTAAATTTATTTATACTATTCTACAATGTGAAAACATGGGTTTTGCGTAACATCAGTGAATTTCTTGGAGTATGCGCAAAGAAAGGAACAATATTGATACATTTTCCCGCCGGCGCAATCGTCAGAGTCCGTGGTGGAGAGGAGACTCCGCGAATCGCAGCATGGGGAAGTGTCGTTTTAATCAGCAGCGGCTTTCAGATGAAAGATATCGTGATTGGGTGAGGGAGGTTCCTGGAAGCGACGTTGAAGCAAGATGCTGTGTTTGTCGAAAGACCTTCAAGTTGTCCACTATAGGTCATTTCGCTTTAGAGTCTCACATGAAGAGCTCAAAGCACATTGTATCTGCCCTCCACCGCCACCAGCCCATCGCTCAGTTCTGCACAGTTCAATCTCCGAATGCACCTGGAGTTGGCACTAGCACCACTGTCGAACGTCAGCAGCATCAGCCAAGCCAGACATCATCGGCAAGGCTAGCAACAACACAAGGGCCGAGCAGTGGCATGATGAGTGTCGGTGGAACCCCGACACTTCGGGCAGAGGTGCTCTGGATTTTAAAAACAATTACGGAACACCACTTGTACAGCTCGAATGAGGGCATAAGCGAACTCTCTAAGGCTGTGTTCCCAGACTCGGAAATCGCTACAACATTCTCCTGTGGAAAAAACAAAACGTCTTACATAACAAAATTCGGTCTTGCTCCTTATATAACGAAGGAGTTGGTCAAAGACGTTAACGAGGCAAGTGGTGTCTCTTATCTATCCACCTCCACATCTGTCTTCCCTCCCTCCCTTGTTTACTAGGAGTATTTACATTTCTTTTTATTCTTCAAAATGTAAAATAGTTGAAGCAAGTTGAATGCTGGGAAACTAAGACAAAGAGTTTGTCTGTTTTATCATCTCTGGTCATAATTAGTTTAGAGACCGTTCTTTAGGCCTTGAGTTGGGCCCTCAGTTTGGCTTTTTGGCTGGTGAGTGCACACCATTGTACCAATGTATTGGTACGCCAATTGCATTTTTGTGCACCTTTAAGAGATTTTCAGCTTACCTCTTTTCTGTCGACGTATCTATCTCTATCTCTCTTCCCATCTATCCCCCTCGTCTCTTATCTATCTATGCCCCTCTGTATCTCTCTCCCTCCCTCGTTTGCAAGGGTACAAAATGTAAAATGGTTGAAGCAAGTGCTGGGAAACTAAGACAAAGAGTTAGTCTGTTTAGAGTGTTGTGAATGTTTTGATATTTTATTTAAAAAAATACACCCACATCACTTTTTTATTTTAAGTATCATCTCTGCATGCATGGTCATAATTAGTTCAGAGACAGTTCTTTAGGCCTTGAGTGAGGCCCTCAGTTTGGCTTTCTGACTGGTGAGTGCACACCTTTGGCATTAATGTGTTGGTATGCCTATTGCATTTTTGTGTACCTTTTAAGGCCATGACGTGGACCCTACATTGTGCTCCTTTCTTCCAGGTTTAGACTTGTTTTTTTTTTTTGTCTTGAATGTGAGGATTCGACAAGCAATGCACATAATGACTTAAGTATATAACTTTTATAATAAAAGTATTTTTACTTGAAACATTTGTCATTATTGGGAATTTGATCTGGTGTTCTACGACCGCATAATGGGTGCGATGTAGGTCTTAATTCTCATTTAAGTGGTCTTAAAAAGGTCTTAAATTTATGGTGGTCAAACCTGGGGAAACCCTGTCATCACAGGGCTGACACATAGACACAGACAACCATTCACACTCACATTCACACCTACGGTCAATTTAGAGTCACCAGTTAACCTAACCTGCATGTCTTTGGACTGTGGGGGAAACCGGAGCACCCGGAGGAAACCCACGTGGACACGGGGAGAACATGCAAACTCCGCACAGAAAGGCCCTCGCCGGCCACGGGGCTCGAACCCGGACCTTCTTGCTGTGAGGCGACAGCGCTAACCACTACACCACCGTGCCACCCGCGAACGCATCTTGTTAATAAGAAACACCAAAGCACAAAGCCAGACGTCCTGAATACTTTCCTGCACTGGAAATCTTCAAGTTAAAGCTTTATCTCTGGTTTTTACAAAACACTGGCATTGGTGATTCCTTCCATAAAAAGTCCTTATAGAAAACACCACCATCTCAATGATTACATGCGTTTCTTTGTTAAATAGCAGCATGTTTATAAATCTGTTTAATGTTAGGATTAGATTATGAAGTGAAGCCAAAAAGGGGGGGGGGGATAAAACATCACCACCACAAAGTCAGAGGTAGAGACGATGATTTGTGCAGTTACACTTTGAGTCCTGAGCCAGGTGTTTTGTTTCAGATTGGAAATCTTTCTAACAGTTTTTTTTTTGGCTCATCAGGTTGAGCCTGTTTTTTTTTTTTTAAACCTATCCGCTACTTCAACGGCTGCATGACATCTCGTCTCATCTCGATATCGCGGCTTCAGCTGTTTCAGCACTGGATACGCCCTCGAGGGCCAGGACTGACCATCTGACTCATCCTGATTCATCACAGGATCTCAAATAGAAACTCGGTCATGTTTTTCTATACAGACGATCTATACAACTCTCATTGCCATCACCGTCAGAGACTGAGAAACGCAGGCTGTTGTGCCAAGTGTGTCAGAAATTAATGAACAAAGAACTGAAACGACTGGAGCTTGAATTATGATCTAAACCTTGATCTCCAACATCTCATCATTACAAACCTCTTTATCTTAGTGATAGTCATCGAATCATGGTGTCTCGTTTCTTGGAGGAGATTTTGAAGACGTTCTACTTTACAGGCCGTCGTAGATCCTGGGGGGGCGGAGCTTCGTGAGTGGGAATCATTGAAACGTCGGGCTAACATTATTCTTAGTAAAGGTTTATTTTTGGGTGAAAGGGTAGAGCGCGCGCTTCTTGGTACTTCTTGGTATTTTCATTGGTTCCAGTGCCAGTATGATGACACTAAGTGCAGAATGATGGAGTTTTATACACGTGTTGTAGCTGAAATGTGAAATAGCTGATTGTGGCTGAACGGCTCTTCGCTATGCTGAGTGGACACCAGGCTTCCTGTTTGCTTGGGTTTATGGGCTCTCCGAAGCCCTGAGGTCACTCACTCACACACACACACACACACACACACACACACACACACACACACACACGCGCACGCAGTCTCGGCATGAAAGCAGGAGCGAGTCTGGTTCAAAACCCATCCTGACTTTCTAAATTCATTGGTATCACTTGCTGGTGAAGAGGGAGGGAAAGGAAACTTTTTCTTTTTTTAAAACTTAGTCAGAACTGATGAAAAAGGAACTGCGAGTTTCATATCAAGCTTTAATTTGTATTCTGGTTAGCTCCATAAAAGGGAAGTAACTTGACTAATGTGTCTTATGCTCAACCAAGACTATTTTTTGGGCTAAAACTATAAACGTGAATTGTCCAGAAGCTCTTACTGTAGTTTTCACTTTCAAGCTTGGTCATGAACTTTGTTGGTTTGGACACACTTTCTTCCCTGATTGACTTATCTCGGGTCTATCTGCAGTTTACTTTTCCTCCCAACTTACTTTGCATTTAATATTTTTCAACCTGCCACACCAGAGTGACTTGTGTTGCTGCCGCTGTGGTCCACGTTACAGCTGAAACAAATGAAACCTAGTTTCCACCTTACTGCGAAAGTATGCTTTTGGGGGAGGTTTCTTGAGGGTTCTTGGCTTCGTGTCTTCTACTTGGGACCCTGTTTATTAGGGAAAACATGCTGTTGTAAGATTTTACATTAAAAAAAAACAGAACTGTTTTTTTTCTAGTTTAAGTTCATAGTAGGAGAGCCTAATTTTAAAATGTCACAGATTATAGATTATTTTTTAAAAACAGAAGCTTGTGGTGAAAAGTAAAGGTAAAATTGGTGATGAAATCTTTGTACAAATGTCTCTTTGCACATCCGTGTGTGTGTGTGTGTGTGTGTGTGTGTGTGTGTGTGTGTGTGTAAATGGGTAATTCTTCATCAGAGAGGCTAAAGTTATGAAATTATTAAGATTGCCGTAACTTGTCAGCTTGTTGATATCGCTAAAGTATGGAATCTAAGGCAAAATGTGCTGAAAACCATATTTAAAAAGAATCACCCCAATTTTAGCAATGTTGCTTCAGAGACCTCTTGGTTTGAATTTTAAGAAATGAAAGTTCAGTTTTTTCTGATGTAATTCCGTTACTGATTTTTCTTTCCTCATAAAAGATTTTGCATTCATAGTTAAACACAGCCAATTTTTCTATGCTTTTTTTTTTTAACGGTCAAAAGATACCCCATACAGTGTGAAATTTTTATTTAATACCATTATCTTGAGTCCTGCAGTGAAAAAGGTTGCCACATTTTGTTGTGAATGTAATTCCGTTACCGAAGAAGTACCCTTATACATAATAAACAGAAACCAAAAGGAAACAAAGGTTCCCTCATGGTTTTCCTGTCTTAGAAAGATATTTACTTCCACCAAGGAGACTATGTTTTTGTTGAGGTTGGTTGGTTTGTCTGCCTAAACTTGGTGCAAGGGTGTAGAACGGGCCAGATTATGGAGTGAATCTGAGTCACGTGGGGCGGATCCACAAATTTCGTTAAACTTTCACTCGCGTTTCAAGATGCAGCGTTTGGTCTTGACCGACGTCTGTGCTGTACGAGTGCCCTTCTGGTTTTGAGAATGAGTTTGAATGGCTCTAAGGCAGACTAACATTAATAACAACATACAGTACCAGTTAAAAGTTTGGACACACCTTCTTATGAATTAAGTCACTTCACGTCTTAAAGTAATGATGGATGTTGTTTCTCTTTACTTACCGTAGTTGAGCGGTTCTTGACATGGATTACTACAGTTGTGGTGTGAAATAGGGCTGTTTACAGTATTTTTATTATTTACTGTTTGATCTCAAACGCATTAACAATGTAAGAAACTCGTCCACTAGTTAACTTTTGACGAGGCACATCTGTTAATTGGAAAGCATTCCAGGTGACTACCTCATGAAGCTGGTTAAGATAATGCTAATAGTGTGTAAAGTGTCATCAAGGTAAACGCTGGATACTTTGAAGAATCTAAAATATCAAATATAGTTTATTTAACACTTTTTTTTTTGAGACATAATTCCTTATGTTCCATATGTTATTTCATAGTTTTGATGTCTTCAGTATCGTTCTACAATGTAGAAAATACAGAATCAGAATACAGAAAAACCTTTGAATGTGTAGGTGTGTCCAAACTTTTGACTGGTGCTGTAGCATCACACAGGCCTCAAAAAAGGTTCATACAATAGCTACTGAGCTGGGAGGGTGAAGGCTATCGTGCTTCCTCCAAGACATGAGAAGCCACAAACTGCATCGTTTCAAACTGCTGCTCGTGCTGCGTCACGGGATGGCGTAATGCGCTTGGTGTAAAGTGATGGTCACCCTCTAACACATGTATGAGCTCATGAGTCTGGGCCCATGATGCCCAGACACTGGTGTCTCTGAACCTTAAAGCACGGCCAATTTTGGTCCTTTGTACTGCTGGGACACGGATAGCCATGGCATCAACAGGGTTCAAACTTGCGATCTTCATACGCTACTCACGAGCATCTGAGAGTCGACAAAACAGTCTTCCAGCTCTCAGTTTAGCAGCTTGTTATTGAGGTTTTAGACGTACCTTTGTTCAGCTGTGTTTGAGGTTGACAGGTTTCAGCAAAATTTCCAGCCTAACTGCATCTCAAAAAACTAACTACTGGAGTAAAAATTAGTGCTGTCAAGCGATTAAAATATTTAATCGCGATTAATGTCGCAACAGTCATAGTTAACTCGCGATTAATCGCAATTTAATCGCACATTTTTGTCACATAAAAGACCATTGTAATTCTCTTATCAGCATAAAAAAAGTGAATGGGCTTGCTTTGTACCAATGTTTTTTTTTTTTTAAATTTATTGCAAAGCATAACACGTCTTGACACAGCCACTGCAAAGTAAAACCTAAGCCGAGCACTGGCGCGGGGCTAGCAAGAGAACCATGAGTGAAATGATCTACTGTTTGAGTTAGTCTACAACTTTAATCAGAGAGATAGGTTACACAGTGACGGTAGCCTTGACATGCTTGATTATAATATAAAGTACACTATTATATTAACTTTAAGTTGTTCGTTGATAAATATTGCATTGAATCTGATCTTTACTGTTTCAGCTCACTTAACACATTTTGTACTTTTACACTTTCTGCCTGTTGATGCGTCGCGCTGTCCAATCAGAGGCGGCCAAATTTGCATATTACAGGAAGGATTTCTGGGATAGCATTGTGTTTACAGTTCAGAGGGATCTGGCTTCTTAAAACTGAATAAATATTTAAAAAGAGCCAAATGAGCCAGTCTTTTGAACGGCTCTTTTCAAAGAACGGATCACAAAGATGCGGATCCCATCAAAGAGCCATAAATCCCATCTCTACTAGCACGCCCTGCCTGCGCTGGTTCTTTGGGGGAGGAGGGCAGAGGACTCTGGCTGTGCGGGGCGTGGCATTACAGTCTAGCTGCTATCGGTTTTCTAAGCAAAGTCTCTGTTCCAAGTTCCTGGCAGTTTCAAAAGCTTATGAAAAACCTACATCATGTCACAGAGCGTTAATCTCGCGATAAAAAAATTATCGCCGTTAAAATTGAGTCAAGTTAACGCGTTAATAATGTGACATTTTTGACAGCACTAGTAAAAATAAATAAATAAAATCGATGGCTAGACAGCAGTTGGTGGAAATGGTTCAGTCAGGATTCTGAAACCGTCTAACTGATGAGAGATTTCAGTGCGAGTCTCAATTTATCATATCGTATCATCATAGCTCTAAGATTTAACCTGTAAACTTTTTTTTTTTTGTCTCTTTCTTTGATGTTCAGATTGACCGGCTGAGTATTTTTTTTCCTTCTCTGTCAGCTGTTGATTATAGGGGAAGAGATGTAACTAAAAATGTCCATCACATCCTCGACTGTGCCATAATTACAGGAACATGACGCAGACTTGCGTGTAAACATTTTAGCAGACAGCCATAATTTCATTTCATAAGCATCTTCTCAGTGGCAAAGCCAGATTTTTATGAAGAATCGTTATGATTACAGACATGCACAAATAGAAAAAAAAAATGCCACTTTCAACAGAAGAAAAAGAGAATGAACAGGAATAAAGACCGAATCTTGTCTTTTGTGGGTTTGTTGAAACTTGTTAGTGTTCCAGCATATTACAAACGAATGTAAAGAAGAACAAACTAAACCAGCAGGACGACTTTATAGCACACAACAGTATGTTGAGCTCCGGAGCGCTGCGAATTCCTATCTGAGCTGTGTGTGTATTGTGTGTGCAGGAAGCTTGTGCATTTCATGCTCTTGTAAATGAGTCTGTGATTAGTCTGGAGATGGATACGCAAGGTGTTGGATTTCAAAATATCATTGTGTTGGATTGTGCTCTTGTATTTCCAAATCATTTTGAAACTTGGATAAGCTTCACTGGCGTAACTGCAAAAAAAAAAAAAAGTAGTCAAAGCTGCACAGTTTGGATTGATTTAAGTTGTCATTTACACACAAACGCATAAATCACTAAAATGTGTCATTAAAGCAAAGCATACAAGCACTTGTTTTCCAATAACAGCACGTCCTGAAGTGTTTTGTTATCCCAGATATAGAAACGGGTTCTAGCCGGCCGGCCATGTTTTCGTTTCCGGGCTGTATCTTTAAAACTACCGAAGATATCTTTGTATACGTAAACTTTATATACATATCAAGCAACATGTGAACTGGTGCCTTTTACTATTTTGGATTTTTGGAGAAAAGTATTTTTCAAATTTTTACATAAATAGATTTTGACGTAGTTTCTAAGAGCAATGTTAATTTCCGGAGCATATATCCAAAATTATTCATGATATGGATTTGAAACTTGGTATACATGTTAACAAGGTGATGTAGATGTGCCTTTTCATACTAAGAAATTTGAGAAATTGTAATTTTTCATGTTTCCATGAAAAAGAGTTCACAAGGTTCCCGGGGCCTTTGGAAGAGAAACAGGCCCACACCATTACCGATCCTCCCCCATACTTCACAGTGGGCATGAGGTGCTTTTCCGCATACCCATCTTTTGTGATGTATTTGAGTGTTTGTTGCCAAAAAGCTCTATCTTGGTCTCATCTGACCAAAGCACACGGTCCCAGTTGAAGTCCCAGTACCGCTTAGCGAACTCCAGTCGTTTACGTTTATGCTTATAAGTGAGAAAAGGCTTTTTCCGTGCATGCCTCCGAAACAGCTTGTTGGCATGCAGGTAGCGCCTGATGGTTGTTAGGGAGACTTTGTGACCCCAAGATGCTACTCTTTGATGCAATTCTCTAACAGTGAGCTTTGGAGAACATTTTACTTCTCTTACCATCCTCCTCAACCGTGCGTGGTGGCAAGATAAACTTGCATCCTCGTCCGGGCTTGTTTGCCACTGTTCCAGTTGTTTTAAACTTCTTGATGATTCCTCTGACTGTAGATATGGGCAGGTGTAGGCGAGTGGATATTTTCTTGTAGCCGTTGCCTGACTTATGAAGGTCGATACACATCTGCCTTACTTGAACGGTGTGTTCTCTTGTCTTTCCCATGTTGAAGAGTGGATAAGAGAAATAGGCCTCTGTGTCACATCATATTTATACCCCAGGGAAACAGGATGTGATGAATTACTAATTAAAGGTTCCTAGATACTCTGATCAACTTTATAAACTACAGTAGAAATGACAGAAATGCTTCAGTTACATTTATTTTCAATTGTGGAACAAGTGATTTTATGAAAAATAATTATTTCTTAGTCAGGGATTTTTTTTTTTTTAATTCACTTGAGTTAAGGGTTACGTTTTTCTACAATTTTCAGTGTGAGATTATGCTTCTGGGCAATTCCATGTAAATGTCAACCTCACCATGCAAAAATAAAGCAACATGTAATACATCAAAACCACTCCCAGAGATCTCACCTAGGCCTGTATTTTACAGATGTGAATAAGTTGAACCAATTTGTAACCAACCTAATATGTCACTGTCAGTCTTTCTTTCTTATAATTTAAAACCCAAGCTAAAATCAACTTTGATCATGTACAATTCTATATTATTGCCACAAGCCACAGAAATGTATGCTAAAATCCACAAAACAGCAAAACAATAGCCATCCTAAATATTATTTAAGAACTTTGATAGTTTTAGCTGATATTTAGAGAGTTTTTCAAAGGGTTATGGTGGTTAAATTGCTGATTTTCTAAACATACGCCATGTCTATTTCAGACGCGTCACACCCGTAACGGAATTTCGTCACATCCATAACGCTGACTTTTCCTTCCGAAACTCTGCATGAAATACAAAATATTTTAAACAAAGATTTTTTTAATATTCACCTTGGACCCCTCTATCAAATGGATATCTCCATTTCGACATTAGGTTTACAATTTCACAGAGTTTGATAAAAATGTACAGTCACCCAAGAAAAGTGATACTTTTTCTGTCACATCCATAACGCATCTTTTATTGGCATTTTCTGGCATGCCCTAGATGTACTATGGGAATTGTTCTTGTTCTATCACTTCTCCAGTATGGTACAGCCTTAAAATATACAACACCTGTTTAAATACTGGGAGACAATAAAACATGCACTGGGTCATTTGTTGCCATTTTGAGTTCAAGTGTCACGTCCATAACGCTGGAATTGCTCCTCTGCAATAAAAATTGAATTTATTTTAAGGCTTTTAACACATCTTAACCAGGGGTGCCAATAATTGTGGAGGGCGCCGTATGTTACAGAGCCAGGCAGCGTACTACAGAGGGTAACTGAGAAAGCCAAGCACACACACACATGCATGGAGGGAAATTTCATACATATTTTGCAAGTATTTTACAGGGAAATGGTTAGTAATTTATTAACTGAGAATGCACCAGAAGGCATGTAAATGTAAAAAATGTTCATGCCCCCAGACCTTCCTAGCATTAGTGCGCTGAGGCGGCTTTGCCGTCGCAAATTCCAGGACCGCCTACTACTGTGTGGGTTTTTTTTTTTTTTTTAAGCCAGCTACTTCAGATTTTCTGGAAAACCCTGACATAAGAAGACTTACTAATGTAAACCTCAACTTCAAGTTATATAAAATGAGCAAAAGAATCTTGTCTTTTAATACTTTTGACTATCTTGAATAAATATTTGTTATAGGTATAGAAGTGAGTCAGAATAGCTTCCACATCTGCCTTTCTAGCTCTCTGTGCACTTGACCTTTTACGGAGATTTGTGGGCGTCACTACATGCAAATGACAACTGTCAATTTGCAAAACAATCAGTGTCAACATGTCTGGAACACAGTTCGTAATTTTAAATCAGCATTTTCTGAAACTTGTGTAAATCCAGTGGAAAACTTTTTAGTGTGGTTTGACTTGCGCAGAAACTTGACTCGGTGATAAACGAGTCCCAGTGTTGAGACTTGCGCTAAAACAACTATAAACCACTGTTCGCTGATTTTTCTCTTAAAGTTACAGCTTTATTTACAGATTAACTGACGTCTCCTTTCACCATATTGATGGTTTTTTTCTTTGTTAAATAGCAACACGCGTGTTATCAGACTTGGATTACGTGTGTGTCTTACTTTGACCGTCTTGTGTCCGTGTTTGTCCATCAGGGCTCAGGAAGTTCCTCCAGAGGTGTTGAGGCAGAGGGAGCTGAAATGGTTAGAGATGCTGAAGGACTGGGACAAATGGATCAGCAAGAGATTTAAGAAGGTAAGAGAGATGTTTATTAGTGCAGCGTTATAGAAATAATTAGTTTGTACCTGCTCCTAGAAGGGGTTCTTCACTTTTAATAGATTCTGATAATTCTGATAATGATGATGCTAATAGTATGAAATTATTCTAAACTCTTGTAGCTTTTAAATTCTTAACAGTATTTATTTCCAGTGAAGCTTTGAGCTCTTTCTGCATCTTGCTCAACCTGACTCATGAAGGAAGATTTCCCAAGTTCCCAAATAAACACTTGAAATAACTGATTTCCGTACCTGGAACGCTGACATGCACGTCAACATGTTTTCGAAATTCGCACTTATTCAGCACCATCTCCTTTATTTCTCTGTTCTGGAGACTTTAATTGCTTGGAAATTTGTATGTTTCTTCACTGCCTCATTAGCTGTGTTGTGTCTGGACAAGTACAGCATCTCACTGAAACTGAACTGTCCTCACACAGCTGGTGTGTGTGTGTGTGTGTGTTTTTGTCTCATTCTTTCTTCTGTTAAGCTCTCTAAAGCTTCCACTGGGACTGATGAAATCTCAGGTAAAGAAGAGGGCTCTGCTGAAGGTTTTCCTCAACTCTCATGGCTGCACTTGTTTTGTGTTTGCTTGTTTGCATGTGTGTGTGTGTGTTGAGTGATAGATTTGGTGTATTATGTGTTTGCATAATGGAGCAGTCTCTGTCTTTGAAATCAGGAAAGATGCTATGATCATGTGAGTGTGATTTTTACATCGTATAAATAGTATGAGGTGAAATTTATCATTTTAATAATTTAAAATACAAGTAAGAATAAAAGACCAGGGCTTACCGTGACACAGGACTTTGTGTGACGCTCTCCTGCGCATTTATGATTTTTATCCCCCGCTGGCTGAAAGGCCCGAATGGGGATTATGTCGTGGTGATTTCCATCCGTCCAGGGAAGGGTGCTCACCTTCTGAAATCAACTCCTCTCACAATTTTTGGACGAATTTCACAAAACTTGGCAGGATTCTTTGTTATATGTCGGTTATACGCATATTATAATTTCGTTAAATTCGGTTACATTTTACCAGAGTTACAGCCCTTGATTAACAAAATTATAATTTGACAATTTCATGAAGGTGTGTTTGCTTTCTGACATCAACTCCTCTGACAATTTTTGGATGAATTTCTCAAAGCTTGGCAAAAGGCCTTGTTATATGACGGTAATACGTATATTGCGATTTAATTTCGTTTGTGAAAATTTTCCCCAGAGTTTTGACCCTTGATTAAATAACGTGTACTTTGACAATTTTATGAGGGTGTACGTTCTTCTGAAATCAACTCTGCTCACAATTTTTGGAGGAATTTCATGTAATTTGGCAAAAAGGTTTTATCCCCAGGGCGGCACGGTGGTGTAGTGGTTAGCACTGTCGCCTCACAGCAAGAAGGTCCTGGGTTCGAGCCCAGCGACCGGCGAGGGCCTTTCTGTGTGGAGTTTGCATGTTCTCCCTGTGTTTGCGTGGGTTTCCTCCGGGTGCTCCGGTTTCCCCCACAGTCCAAAGACATGCAGGTTAGGCTAATTGGTGGCTCTAAATTGACCGTAGGTGTGAATATGAGTGTGAATGGTTGTCTGTGTCTATGTGTCAGCCCTGTGATGACCTGGCGACTTGTCCAGGGTGTACCCCGCCTTTCGCCCGTAGTCAGCTGGGATAGGCTCCAGCTTGCCTGCGACTCTGTAGGACAGGATAAGCGGCTGCAGATGATGGATGGGTTTTATCCCCCGCTGGCTGAAAGGCCCGAAGGGGGATTATGTCGTGGTGATGTCCGTCCGTCTGTCCGTCCTGGGAAGGGTACTCACCTTCTGAAATCAACTCCTTTCACAATTTTTGGACAAATTTCACAAAACTTATCAGGATTCTTTATTATATGTCGGTAATACGCATATTGCAATTTAGTTCAATTCAGTCACATTTTACCAGAGTTATGGCACAGTTGCCAGCGAGGGATATCGTGCTCTCAGAGCACTCTTGTTAAAGTTTTTTGATTTGTTGGTTTAATATATTAATAATTTATTCATCAAATGAATGAATTATCTGTTGATGAATAATTTAGATTTTAAAAAGTCAACTTTTATGACCTTTTGATTAGCTCTCTAAAGCTTACATAGACAAAGAAATGCCTGGACATAGTTTTATACTTTTTGCCAATTCTGAGCTTATTGTTTCAGTCAGCATGAAAGTGTTCTACATCATGATTCAGAGGAAACTACCCTTTCTTTCTAGTGCAGTGTAAAGTCACTGTCACGCATGACCTTTCAGTATTTGACATTAAACAAAATACGCCTGGTGGAAAAAAAAAAGCTTGTTTTATTGAATCGCTCCATAGTCAACCAGGGAATTTTTATTTTTCAATGTGCATCTTTAATCATGGCAGTGGGTGGTTGATTTAAACTTTGGCAGCAAGTATGTTGGCATTCTTTACTAGGCCCTTAAACAAAGTTAGTGTTCTAGCATTAGGGCTGTGCGATTATATCGAATATACTCAATATATCTCCGAAAATTCTGTGTGAGATACATAAAATTATTATATCGCAACTATCAAGTATTTTATGGTCATCTGCCGACTTGCATTTGTTTCGTGTTTGTTGCGTTTGTTTAAAACATTTCCGGTGGTTTTCTCCCTGTCCCTCATGCAGTAACATGAGAGGCTGCCTGGGGTAAAAAAAAAAAAAACAATAACGTCACACACTCCTACAACGTCATACATTTTCTCCATTTCACGATATACGATATATTGAAATCTCCTCTAAAGGACCCCATGAAATCTAACTTTTACTCTTTACTGTTTTCACTACAATCCCTGCAGATTAAATAACATTCTTGGTTAACTTTACAGGTAATTTTCAACAACACATTTTAAATTTTCATGTTCGTGATTAATCACAATTGAGTTGAAATAAGACCTATTTTTATTCAACAATCTTGAAAATTGCAACATATGGGGTGGCTTTGGAGAACGAGGCCACTATGGTAATTTGTTTAGTTCGTGGGCAAGTAGTTCGGAGTTTAAGAGACTCTTCATACTGTACCGGGTGAGTTTTCAGGTGATGGAACATATTTGTAGTGCTGCTGCCTTTCGTGATGACAGTTTGTTTTTTTTTGCACACTTTACAAATTGGCATTTGCTGTTCCACGTCCTCCTCACGATATCCAAAAAAATGCCAGATGACTGACCCTTTACTAGTTCTTTTAGGAACCAATTCGTCCGCTTCCATTTTTAATTTGTCGCTGAAATTGAGAGCTTACACGGTAGCCTATGCAACACCAGCAATTGCACGAACTGAGTCAGCGCTGTAAACCGAAACTAGGAAATCTTCCTGCAAGTTCCTTTCAGTACCGAGATGTCACCCGGGATTGGTTGGCGAGTGTTTGACGTTATTGTTTTTTTTATACCCTTAGGCAGCCTCTCATGTTACTGCCTGAGGGACAGGGAGAAAACCACCGGAAAAGGTTTTAAACAAACGCAACAAACACGAAACAAACGCAAGTCGGCAGATGACCATAAAATACTCTATAGTTACGATATAATAATTTTATGTATCTCACACAGAATTTTCGGAGATATATTGAGTATATTCGATATATCGCACAGCCCTAGTCTGAATCTTCGCTTCATATTTTTTTTTTATTTTATTTTCAACTAGCCAGCTGGGCTGGCTAGTGACAGGAATTACCCGCCAAATGACAAATTAAGTCACCTCAGGCCCACCGCGAATTTCGAGCCCTGCATTAATTGTTTGTTATACAGTCCACCTTTAGAACATGTATTTGTGTATTTAAAATATGATTAAAAGGGCAGTGAGGAATATTTTATTATTAGTGTGTTATGTTCTTTAAAAAAAAGTACAAATATTAATAAAACGTTTTGAATCTTTAGTAGTTACAGCGCATCTAAATACAACATTTTGTAATCAGTGAATCAGGGAAAATGAAGAACGGCATTCCGGAGTGTGTTGTCTTGCTTTGGGAGTTGTGCATATTTTTTTTTTTTTTGAACTCTGTGTGCACTTGTGCTATTGCTAACATATGCATTATTTTGTGTATGTGTGGGTCACTTTCTTTCTTTTTCTTTTTGCATCTGTATCTTATTTTCAGCTGATTGTAAAATCCTCCGATGTAGACAAGTTACCCCAATAGTTCCATGCATGCAAGCTACACAGTGAAATCATCACACACTCACCTCAAAGGAGAGCCTTGTTTGACTATGTACAGTAGTAGCCTGTAATTGTTTTTGTGCATTTAGCAATTCATGTCAAGTTATATTTTAAAAATAATATACGACTCAAACTGGAACAATTTTACAATGGTGAGTCAAATGCAGACCTTAAGAGTGTCATATATTACAATTGAATTTTTTTTTTTTTCTCGTTAAGCACTCTGAACAAAATTTCAAAATCCTGGAACTCCTATTTGCACTAAACAATGCAAAAAGAAAAAAAGCTTGTAATTTGACTCACGCTTGTATCATTTGAATCACTTCCCACCAACATGGGTACACCTCCTACCTGGAGTGATGGTCGTCGTCATGGTCATTTTCGAGATGTGTGTTTGTGTGTGGGTGCCAACAAGTGTGGATTGTGTGTCTAATGATTCCCCCCCCCCCCTCTCTCTCTCTCACACACACACACACACACACACACACACACACACACACACACACACACGTGTACAGGTGAGGCTGCGATGTCAGAAAGGAATCCCTCCATCGATGAGAGGCAGAGCCTGGCTTTACCTGTCAGGAGGGAAAGTAAAGAAGGAGCGAAACAGCGAAACGTTCAAGGTCAGACCCCTACGCGTGCTCTCACACACTCTCACACCCTCACACTCTATCTCTCAGAATGATAAGAAGAGATGATTTATATTGGGGATGTACTGGAAGCTGAATGCATGTTATGTAAGGAATAACACATGTGGGAGTGTGCTGTTGTAGGAAAATGAGTAACGACAGAGTGAAGTGGTGAAGCCGGACACAAAATGGACTTCCTGTTACCACTTTGTGGTGTGATTGTCTTCCTATAACAGCACATCCTAGAGTGTGTTATTCCTCTATAATATTCCACTATAAAACTGCTGTAACGTGTGTGGTGGTGTTTCCAGGAGCTGGACAAAATGGACGGCGATCCAAAGTGGATAGACGTGATCGAGAGAGATTTACACAGACAGTTCCCTTTCCATGAGATGTTTGTGTCACGAGGAGGACATGGGTGAGTGAGTGTGCGCACACATGCGCATGTCCAGCTTGGCACCATTCTGATATTTTAGAGCCTCTGTAATTTTCTCATAATGTAGTTCTCTGATGTGGTTGTCCATCTGTGTGTGTGTGTGTAGGCAGCAGGATCTGTTGCGGGTACTAAAGGCCTACACACTCTACAGGCCTGATGAAGGTTACTGCCAGGCTCAGGCTCCTATCGCTGCAGTTCTGCTCATGCACATGCCTGCTGAGGTCATTCTCACACTTCTCTCTCTCTCTCACACACACACACACACACGTATGTGTGTATATGTATATGTAGAATCATCAAAGCTGGAAAACAACATTAGCATTTTCCCTCTTCATGATCTTACCGTATCTCTTTCTCTCCCCGTTTGTGTAGGATGCGTTTTGGGGTCTTGTTCAGATCTGTGAGAAATACCTTCCCGGTTACTACAGTGCAGGCTTGGTGAGTCTGAGCTCACTGGCTCCACTTCTGCATGAACCATCACCATAAATTACAGCCCTGTGCTCATTTGTAAGGATTATCTCACTGGTTATTTCCAAAGATCAAACAGGATCAAAATCGAATTTGATTGAACACGAGAGCAAGGCGGAAAATCCAAGCAGTGCGTGGCGTCCGAGCTCTAGACAAAGCAGCAGAGATTTTGCTCTGTGGAACAAGAGTGGTTTCAAAATGATTGCTGCTCATTTTATTTATGCAGGAAGGTCAAGATGCACTAGTTTAAACTGGTTTCTAATAAAAAATAAATAGATGTGCTGGATGGATGTAACTGGATATGAATATTTAAGTTATTCCATGAAATCGAGTCGTACATGAGCTGATAGCTATAAGCCATGTACAACGAGATTGATTGTTTGTTTTATTCGAGCCACATTCACTGGATTTTGAGAAACGGAGCATTTTTATCTCATCTCATCTCATTATCTCTAGCCGCTTTATCCTTCTACATGGTTGCAGGCGAGCTGGAGCCTATCCCAGCTGACTACGGGCGAAAGGCGGGATACACCCTGGAAAAGTCGCCAGGTCATCACAGGGCTGACACATAGACACAGACAACCATTCACACTCATATTCACACCTACGGTCAATTTAGAGTCACCAGTTAACCTAACCTGCATGTCTTTGGACTGTGGGGGAAACCGGAGCACCCGGAGGAAACCCACGCGGACACGGGGAGAACATGCAAACTCCACACAGAAAGGCCCTCGCCGGCCCCGGGGCTCGAACCCAGGACCTTCTTGCTGTGAGGCGACAGCGCTAACCACTACACCACCGTGCCGCCCGGAGCATTTTTATTTTTTACAAATTCGATAAATAACTTTATTAGCGGAGCTCCCAGCGGAGCACCATACCTAAGAAAAAATGGTAAACCCATCGAGTCGATTTTTTTTGTGGTTTCAGTGTACATGTACCACCAGTCATACACACCGCCTAGTGGCCAGTGTTAGTAATTACCAGTCATACACACCGCCTAGTGGCCAGTGTTAGTAATTACCAGTCATACACACCGCCTAGGGGCGGCACGGTGGTGTAGTGGTTAGCGCTGTCACCTCACAGCAAGAAGGTCCTGGGTTCGAGCCCCGGGGCCGGCGAGGGCCTTTCTGTGTGGAGTTTGCATGTTCTCCCCGTGTCCGCATGGGTTTCCTCCGGGTGCTCCGGTTTCCCCCACAGTCCAAAGACATGCAGGTTAGGTTAACTGGTGACTCTAAATTGAGCGTAGGTGTGAATGTGAGTGTGAATGGTTGTCTGTGTCTATGTGTCAGCCCTGTGATGATCTGGCGACTTGTCCAGGGTGTACCCCGCCTTTCGCCCGTAGTCAGCTGGGATAGGCTCCAGCTTGCCTGCGACCCTGTAGAAGGATAAAGCGGCTTGAGATAATGAGATGAGATGAGACACACCGCCTAGTGGCCAGTGTTAGTAATTACCAGTCATACACACCGCCTAGTGATCAGTATTAGTAATTACCAGTCATACACACCGCCTAGTGGCCAGTGTTAGTAATTACCAGTCATACACGCCGCCTAGTGGCCAGTGTTAGTGATTACCAGTCATACACACCGCCTAGTGGCCAGTGTTAAGGCCAATTTATGCTGACAACCCAGTCCTCGCAGACAGCGTCGCAGATGGCGTCTGCGTAGCCCCCCCACCTTCGCAGACGCTCTGCGCGCACCTCCCAAAAATTGTGACCACTGTTTTTGTTTTCACGACCGGCATTTTTAAAAACACGAGCGAAGATGGAGCAGCACGAAGAGCGGTTGATTGAGGAAGTGAGGAAGTACGGACATCTATACGACTCCAGTTCTAGTCATTATAAAAAAAAAAAAAAGTTCTAGTTATAAGTAACCAGAGGATAAACACTCCACTAACCACACCCACCAACTACTCCTAGCGACTTCGCGCCCCCTTGCGTTGTGCTGGTGAATAACATTGCGCACGCCTAGTTCTCCCCGCTCAACAATAAATTACAACTGTCTGCGAAAAGCTATCTGCGAAAGCCTTGTCGCAAGAGCATGCAGAGGCCTTTAGTGATTATCAGTCATACACACCGCCTAGTGGCCAGTGTTAGTAATTGCCAGTCATACACGTCGCCTAGTGGCCAGTGTTAGTAATTACCAGTCATACACGCCGCCTAGTGGCCAGTGTTAGTAACTACCAGTCATACACGCCGCCTAGTGGCCAGTGTTAGTGATTACCAGTCATACACGCCGCCTAGTGGCCAGTGTTAGTGATTACCAGTCATACACACCACCTAGTGGCCAGTATTAGTGATTACCAGTCATACACGCCGCCTAGTGGCCAGTGTTAGTGATTACCAGTCATACACGCCGCCTAGTGGCCAGTGTTAGTGATTACCAGTCATACACGCCGCCTAGTGGCCAGTGTTAGTGATTACCAGTCATACACGCCGCCTAGTGGCCAGTGTTAGTGATTACCAGTCATACACGCCGCCTAGTGGCCAGTGTTAGTGATTACCAGTCATACACGCCGCCTAGTGGCCAGTGTTGGTGATTGCCAGTCATACACACCGCCTCGTGGCCAGTGTTAGTGATTACCAGTCATACACACCGCCTAGTGGCCAGTGTTAGTGATTACCAGTCATACACACTGCCTAGTGGCCAGTGTTAGTGATTACCAGTCATACACACCGCCTAGTGGCCAGTGTTAGTGATTACCAGTCAAACACACCGCCTAGTGGCCAGTGTTAGTGATTACCAGTCATACACACCGCCTCGTGGCCAGTGTTGGTAATTACCAGTCATACACACCGCCACGTGGCCAGTGCTAGCCAGTAAAGAAATAAAACAAAAGAGACTGGCTATGATATAAGAAAATTCTACAACCCAGAAACAGATGGGAGCTCCGCTTTTAGGCAGTGTCTAAATCTATATATTACAAAACATCCAACAAAATAATTTCTGCTTAGAATGTAAACAAACCGGTGAAATGACAGGAACAATTTGTGAAAAATGCTGCTATAATAACTCTTGAAAAAATAAATTTAAAAAAAGGATACACTCTTACCATCGAATACTTTTATTCCAATTTTTGTTGCTTTCTTTTTTTTTCCCTTGGGGGGTTGTTTTCAAGTAGAGTTTTTATTTCATCCTCGGTTGGTTCAGCAATACGTGCCGCCATTTTGTTTTTCTTCTTTAGGGTTTCTTGGTGGTTGGTAAACCAACTTAAAAGGTGCATTACCGCCACCGACTGGGCTGGAGGGTGGAACAATAGATATTCTGCTGGGGGGGACCCCGCTATATTTTTTCAGCTATTTCTGTTTCTTTTAAATACTTGATGACAAAGTGACTTGATGCGCTCCACCATTTTGTTTTTCTCTACTCCCTGTATATGAGCTGATATCCTAGTAGCCAATCAGAGCGCACAATTGCTCAAATCCAGTGAATGTGGATAGAATAAACAGTATTATACAGAATGAGCAGTGTTTTGAGCAGTACTAATACAGATTCAATTACGAAGCAAACTAGCTTAACAGAAAGATCCACAGGACATGATGCTGGGAGCAGAGATGTGCTTCAGGGCTGGGATTCTGTCGGATGCAAAAATATTTACACAAGGCCATCCTTAAAAAAAAAAAAATTAGTTTCCTGTCCACCGGGTGGGCAAAAAAAATTTCAGTCGGGAGGGAGGGATTTTTTTTTATTTATTTATTTTTTTATATATATGGATGGATAAGAAATCGCAATGCTGCGTTTGCTTTTTCTTTCAGTACTTTTTTTATTACAAAAGCAGACACATTTAATAAAATATGACAGTTAAATCAACTGAAACTTGTACAAAAACTTTAAGTTAGCATTTTAAATGCTGACTGCAACATTTGCAAAACTTTTACAAAGGTACTTAAAATGTCCGACACACGGACTTTTTGTAGTTCTTAATCGACCGTTAGGCCTAGTTCAGATGAAATTACACTATTAAAATGATCACTGAATGATTTGTTTTTCTGAATCTTTACTATTTTTTTGTTCGCTAGAATACCATTTTGCGATTTCACACTTAAGCAAATGTTTGAAAACTCCGGATCTCCTTCCTTCATGGTGGCTGCCATTTTTTTGTGCCGCACAGCGCATGCGCAGAGCTGATTGGACAGGGCTTTCCACAAGCGCCGGTCACACAATTAAGTCCAGCCGGCTACTTTAATGACTATTTTTGTAGCCCACAGGCTCTAAATATTAATTTTCGATTTTAATAAAATTAAATGTTTATCTAACGGACTGACGATAATGTCAAACTGAACCGTTGATCAAGGGAGAGTAACTCATCCGCGCCCCGACATGCGGTGTGCGCGCGCACTCGGCGCATGCTTAGTTGCGTGAATGTGTCATGCACCGAAAATAAGAGATTTACAAGCCAGGAACGCCTCATGATGCTATACGCAAGAAAAGAAAGAAGATTTACTGCCATTTTACTTTGTATTTGAGTAAAGTGAATAAATAAATGGTCCGTGGAAAATACACTTAACCCTGGGAACTGCGTGCACAGGAGTTTTTGTGTTTATCCCCCCGGCTGGCTACTTATTTGTCATGGCTGGCTAGTATGAGCCTTCGTGGAAAGCCCTGGGAATGCGGAAATGTCAAGTTAGATTTTAGATTTACGAACCCGAAAAAAATGTCGAAAAACCGGCGTTTAAAAAAAACCTTTCACCCGCATAAACGGCACTCACCTGGCCGGTGGACCGGAAACAGAACATTTTTTAATAATGGCCCAAGCAGGAGCGTTTTACTTTCATTCAAGTACAAAGAAAGACCAAGATTGTTTTGTTTATATTTTGGGAAATGGAACCAAATATATCAGTTATAGAATATTGCAGGTGTCAGAAGATACAAACATTCTTGCACATGTGTGTATTTGAGACCAATTACTAACTCGAGTGATTGATATAGCTGAGGTTGAGGAAGAGAATTTCATGCACCACGCTGATATTTCTACCTCTGGTTAAAGCCACGCCCTCTTCTGAAGCCCTGCATATATACATATGGACTGTTTATTAAACTTGCTCCACAGAATAATTTTCAAATGACTCAGTCCCCCCCCCCCCCCCCAAAAAAGCACGTTTTCTACTCATGCTTTTCAAAAAGTCAAGACAAATATTGAGCCACTTTTATTTTACCAAATTTATCAGATTATTTTAATGAAATGAACATTTTATGTAATAAATCTGGCCTGTTGAGGTTCATGTCTAGCTACCATATCTTCTAAGTTTGTACACTCGCTGCTTAAAAAAACCCAAAACACTAGCAAATAAGATCACTTTTAAAATTGTACTATTAATGCAAAATTTATGTAAAACATCCTTTTCTGTATAAATATCAGCACCTGCTTGAAGGAAGAAAATCTTGTAGTCCTAAAAGTACAGCAGGATATTTGAGAATTTAACTGGTGCCTTGTTTCCTTTTTTAAACACTGTAAATATTGTTAATGAAAAAAATCCCCTCTTACTTTCCTTTCAGCTAAATCAACAAGATATGTGTGATAAAGCCATTCCAGAAAGCCCATATGAAACACAAATGTGAGATGTATACCCTGGAATACAGCCATGCTGATTCGTCTACATGCTTGCATGACGCAAGACTTCACCTTGCCAAGCCTTCATAAGAGCTTTTATTAAGTGCAGCTGGGGAAGCAAATCTGATCGAATCGTACTCCCTTCAGTGAATGGTGGTTTACTCAGCCGTCACAGTCAATTAATGAGTGTCGTATGTTAGTGATAAGTTGAGTTGGCACATCTGGAGTCGAACAGTGCCAATTCTACACTGGTACCATAGCAGGCTGTGAGTCTCACGTGAATGGATGTCAAGTTCGCTCGTTAGAATATTAGCCTGGAAAGTTTCCAGATCAGTCTAATCGGTCATTTCAGCTACTCTGAGTATTAGAGATTATTACATTGAGCTAGTGTTGTAGTGAAGACCACCTAAACCGAGACCATGTCATGACCAAGACCAAAATGTATCAAGACCAAGACCTTGAGGGGTTGAGATCAAGTCAAGACCAAATAGGGCAAGATCGTGTGAAGACCAGAACCAGACCTGTGTGTGTGTGAAGGGATGGGGAGGGGTGATAGCTGTTAACAGGAAGAAAAAAAATTCAAATTAGCCATGAGTCATATTATTGGTTGCATTCGAAGCAGGAAATTTTACATTTAATCACAGTAACAATGTTAACAAATAAATCAGACAGTGCACAGGCAATTTAGTGAAATCCCCACAGTTGTGGTCTTGACCGGGCTTGAAATAAAATCCCGAGACCGAGACAAGACCGAGTAACCATGTGGTGGACTCCAAAATGAGATCGAGACCTTCAAAAATACCCCTTTTCCACCAAATCAGTTCCAGGGCTGGTTCGGGGCCGGTGCTGGTTCACAACTCGTTCAACTTGCGAGCCAGCTGAGAACCAAAGTGGTCTTGAGTCCTACAACATGAGACTGAACATCGAGCATTCTCAGATTTCTGTCCCCCCCGCCCGCCCATTTAAACTTTGCTTTATGATTACGATAACCACACCCACACTTTTTCCCTTTTATAATACAGGGAAATAGTTGTGCATGAAAAGCCAGCAGAACACTATAATCGAAAAAGAGTGTGAAGAAAATATTGTAGGAAGAAAGAAAAGTGGAGTGGTTGTGGCCCTGCCCTCACTTAAGCCAACCAATGAAAGCAAAGCTCATTATCATACAAAATCAAGGTCTACATCCAGGTCTACAGAATAACCGCTTTTTTTTTAAAAGCATAACATAGAAAATGTATAATTAATGGGGTTTTCCCCCCTCTCTCTTTACAGATCTTTTCACGATCTGTTTTGAGAGAGCTGTTGGTTTGTTTTAAATGGGAAAAAAAAGTAAAATACATACATGTAAGTCTGGGACAAGTCAAACTGAGATTTTTATATATTCTAATCCAATAATAATGGATAAAGTAATACATCAAGTTTACAAGCGGACTAAGAACCGTAGCTTGAATTACAAAGTATAGGAGAGAAAATTGGGATACAAATCTAGAAATAAATAAAGTAGAAACAAGAAACCACACTGAATGCATGTTTTAATAAAAACAGGTAAAGCTGTTTATCAAAGGATTGCAGGTGTTCAGGGGGGTGATGTGAAAAAGTAACCGAGCTCTGACGGAAGCGACTGTAGCTCAGTTCAGCCCGAAGCGGTCGCACTCGGTATTTAGGTGTTTTGTAACTATGCTCAAATCATAGGGTCTGTTAAAAATTATACATCAGAGCTACAAACCCCACCCTGCTCTGCTTTACGAGGCGACTCGACACTGCCATCTTGTGTTTGTGCGCATGTGTGTTGCTGTGTTTATTTGGATTTCAGTTTCAATTTATTTTTCTGGGGCGGCACGGTGGTGTAGTGGTTAGCGCTGTCGCCTCACAGCAAGAAGGTCCTGGGTTCGAGCCCCGGGGCCGGCAAGGGCCTTTCTGTGTGGAGTTTGCATGTTCTCCCCGTGTCCGCGTGGGTTTCCTCCGGGTGCTCCGGTTTCCCCCACAGTCCAAAGACATGCAGGTTAGGTTAACTGGTGACTCTAAATTGAGCGTAGGTGTGAATGTGAGTGTGAATGGTTGTCTGTGTCTATGTGTCAGCCCTGTGATGACCTGGCGACTTGTCCAGGGTGTACCCCGCCTTTCGCCCGTAGTCAGCTGGGATAGGCTCCAGCTTGCCTGCAACCCTGTAGAAGGATAAAGCGGCTAGAGATAATGAGATGAGATGAGATTTATTTTTCTTATTATGTTATTAGAATCATGGATTCTCAGTGTAAGAGAATTAGTGTACCTATAGTGAATTTTAATTACTAGCTATTTCAAAAGATCACAAATGATACCAGTGGTTCCATCATGTAAAGTTCGTCATAAGCTCTTGTCAAGTACACGCGAGTTTTAAGTCACTGCTCCACCAATCAGGCATAGTCAGCGACATGTTCCCCGGGCTGTTCCAGCACCGGTAGTGATGCACAGTCGTTGGTTTGTCCGATTGTCTGGGCTGCAGTGGACTGGTCAATGAACCCCGTGTTACAAACACTAGTCGAAGATAACACATTATCAACCGATCTGCTCATAAGAAATATTTACACTTACTCGAGCTGATCTTTGGCTGGATCGAGTCGAAGTTTAAAAAAAAAAAAAAGGCCATCGTTCATCATCAGTGTCGCAGTTCTCAAGATTGAACCGAATCGCTGCCCTGAATCATAAAATGAATCATCCGAAGCACATAAAATCCGCACGCCATCTAGCAACAAATTTTACCTCCAAATAGCCCAAATATGTATCCCTAATGGGATGTCACAGATTTTATCCTGCTTACGCTGGGCGTTCCCACCGCGAAAGAGAAACCAATCGAAACCAAAAGAGTGAACATGATCATCATGTCGTTACCATCCCTGTGTCCGAAATTGCTCACTCGTTCACTACTCCCTGTGAGTGCACTATATAGGGTGTAATCCTTACTACCATTTTGGACAGCACTACAAAATGGCGTCCTCACTAAATAGTGAATAGGGAGCGATTTCGGACACAGGGCATGTGAATAGTTTTTTTGTTTTTGTTTTTGTTTTTTTTTAATATGAATGCGGAAGTGTGCGCTCCGGTTTGACCGAGTAAGGTGACAAGTTTTATGTTTCATCTAATTTAGGTCATTTAAAAACTATATTATTTGGCAGTGCGCACATAGGAAAGTGTAAAGTGTAAAGTTTCTGTCAATATGTTTATCATGCTTGTATGATAAATAACTCATGAACATATTTATCTCAATACATGAACTACTCTTTCTAAACCTGCCGAGCTTCGCCAGTGAAGCTCTCGACCCCAAAGTACAACCAAATCTGCTTGCACATAATGCCATGAAATAATAGATATGTGCCATAAAGATCTATTACAAGTATTAGATCTATATTTAATCAATGTGCTCTGAAGTTACTTGACTGGGAACCTCAACCCACAGAACACTGCTTGTTTACTCGCACCCGATAACCCGGAATCAACAACTGTACGCCACTTCCGGTCAACAATGGCTGCTCCCTGTGGTTCTGCCTCCATGGGTAATTCACGGAATAAAATTGTCCACAAAAGTGCTTTTACGGTGGGGGTTTTTTTTTGGACTGAATGTGCACATCTTTTGTCTATAAGTAATACATAAAGCACGATTAATGTTGTAAGCATGACCAGTACTTTGTCAGTTTAAGCTAAGTTAAATATATTCATACAGTTGTTTTGTTTTTCTTTTTTAAGAATAATTTAATAAGAGTAAGTTATTGTAAACGGTTGTTGTATCTATGCAGGAGGCGGTTCAGCTGGACGGAGAGATCCTGCATGCGCTGTTGAAGCGAGTGTGTCCTATGGCATATCGACACCTGGACAAGCACAAGATTGAGCCGGTGCTCTACATGATGGAGTGGTTCATGTGCGCCTTCTCCAGAACCCTGCCCTGGGCCTCGGTCCTCCGAGTGTGGGACATGTTCCTGTGTGATGGTCAGACACAAGCACATACTTGTCCTGCTTTTATTTCTGTGTGGAGTTGGTCTTGTTGAACACCCCCCCTCTGTGTAGGAGTGAAGATTATATTCCGTGTGGGTTTGGTGTTGTTGAAGTCCATGCTGGGGTCTCGGGATAAGCTCAAGGCCTGTCCGGGTCAGTATGAGACTATGGAAGTTCTCCGAGCAATTGAACCCAGATACATGCAGGAGGCTTTCTTAGTGCACCAGGTAACTCGCACACACCAAGCACACCGTTTGTACCTTTTATTATGACCTCACCTGGCCGTAAGGCCAATGAGCTGTTGCCATGGCGTGGCGTCCGTCATCCATGATTCAGTTAAATCGTATCTCCTCTGCCAGTTCTCCACGGATTTCCATTCCGATTATTTTGTTTGAAAGAACTCATCACTCCACACACAACTTGGTTGTTGTTTTGCTAACGAGTTAGTAATTAGGCCAAATTAATTAATTGTCCAGGTCTCTCACTAGAATTTTACTTCCTCTCTCATTTCTCATCCGATTTCAGCTCCGATCGATGTTTTGGGTCGATCTTCCCATGAGGAACAAAACTTGGTCGTTTGTTTGTTTGATTTTCCTGTTGTAAACAATTTGTTTATTTTCAATGAAATCATATCTCCTCCCTCAGTTCTTAATGGATTTCAGTTCTGATTGTTTTATTTAATAGAACTTGACCTTCTGCACAAAACTTAGTCGTTGTATTGTCAATTTCTTGCTAGCAAATTAGTAACTAGGTCAACTTAACACGTTTTCTTCTGACTAGAATTGTATCTCCTCTCTCATTTATCATGCAAATTAATTTCCGATTGATGTTTTGGGTTGATCTTCCCCAGGGGAACAAAACTTAGTCCTTTGTTGTAAATAATTTGTCGTGGAGGTTGGTCCTCTCTCACGTTGTCACATTTCAGTTCTGTTTGTTTTGGTAGTCGTGGTATTAATGGCAGTAAGATGAGCTACTATGTCCTTGATGGTCTGGTTATTATATGGGATGGGAATGAAGACCATTCTAATTCTTAATTTCTATTGTAGATCCTGGAGTTGCAGGTCACTGCACGGGACGTGGAACGCGAGCACCGTACGCAGCTGAAGCGCTGGAAGAAGAAGCGCGGCGAGCCCAGCCGCAAACCCCCCCAGAGAATGCACAGTGCTCGAGCCATCATGGCCACCGAGCCTCATACACGCCATGACCTCCGCCAGAACCCCACCATTATCGTCCAGTACCCATCAATCCCTGAGGAAATGTCCGAGTCGGGCCACAGGAAGAAGAGAGGCACCTTGAAGAAAAACCAAGCCCCGTTTCCTAGCATCCCTAACCCCTACGCCCTACCTAGTGAGTCTAAACCTAGTGAGGTATTGGAAATTCCTAGTCAGCCTCTGACCACAGATGATCAAGATGTTGTTCCTCCAAGTCCACCATCATATCCACCTCCGCTCCCTATAAAGCAGGAAAATCAGCTCAGAGAGACAAACGCTTCTACACAGCAACTCTCGTCCTCGAATTCCTCCCTCAACCAGAAACCAGCAGAATCGCTCTCTCTGCAGAATCTATCACTCCATACCACCCCTACAACACACACATCACCCCCAGAGTGGCGTTCTCACCTGCTGGACACTCCTCCTGTCCAATTTCTGGAACCCGTCCCTAACCATGATGACCTCCCTAATAATACTGAAAACTCGGCCGCCGTTCTGGATCCGTCTCCATCCCCAAGCCCAACACACAACGCACATGACGACGAAGAATCGACTGCTGGTCCTGAGGACAAAAACAGCACTCCGCACAACTCCACAGAGAGCATCACTGGCTCAGAGGACACCTACTTGTAACTCGCTCACTGTCGCCACCTGATGGCTTGGAGGAACAGGAAGCTGCAGAGCTGGGAGCAATATTTACATTAATTTTGTGTTCAGTCGCTTATTTGAGTAGGAGCAGGGGGTTGGTTGTTGCATAACCTGCACGTCTATTCACTCTTAAACAAATGATTTAAAATTAAATTTACACAGTTCACCCCAGAGGCTGTCGAAGTGTTTGGTGTCTGATGTTCACGTCGTCTTTAGTTTTACACTCAATCAGACACCAAAATGCCCTGGATGATTGACTGGATTTGGGATGAGGGGAAAATGGTGTAAATTTAACTCCTTTTTTCTTTCTTTTTCTACGAATTGTATTTCTCTTATTCACTACGGAAAGATGAAAAGAAACAACGAGAGGTCATTTGAGGTCCAGTGATGTCAGAGAAAGTCCTGGGAAAACACTGTGTCTTCAGCATCTCGCACACCGCCATCTTGGTGCCACTGCGGTGCTGAGATTCATCCACCACGGTCACGCTGTGGTCTACTCAGATTTCCTGTCCATTAATGGATGGTGTCGAGGACGGCTGACAAATTGTACGCTTTGCACCAGATGATCTCCAGTCACTATTTATATACCTAAAAAGGGCTTCAACTGCTAGAGTGTACTTCAGTAATGGAGGCTTAGACTCACACTTGCCATGTGGGACCACACACACACGCGTTAAACAAAATAAATTCCTGGAACTTTGACATGCGAGTCCCGAAATCTGTTGGGAAGTGGAGAGACACTACTTTAGGACTAACTTTTAACTCTCAAACCCAGACCAGTATTTGAGGTTTTTGTGTGCGAGTCTCTACATCTGATGCTTTACATCCAAGTCGCCGCGTTTGAGGCTGTATATCCGAGGTTGTACGGCTGTGGCTCTGTGCCTGAACCTGTACATCTGAGGATCTACCTCCTGAGGCTGTGTGTGTATGGCTTGACATTTGAGGCTCCGCATCAGAGGCTTTGCATCCGAGGCTCTTCCTTTTGAGTCTGCTTTCTCTTACTCTCTTATTAGGTTCATGTGATGTCATTCTGACACAAATGAGGTCATTTTAACACGTTTGTACGTTAACGGCGTTGGTTAGATCTGCACAGCGGGCATGTGCCAATATTCAGTTTTCATATCACTTTTTGTAGCACTACTGTGTATTTGTCACATTTATATGGAATTATTTTTTTTTTTTAAAAAACACCTTTAGCCCAACGTTTCTGGCATTCTTGAAACTTTTGTCTGGTGAAATTTTAATTTGACTTATGAGACAATTTCTGAGCTCAGCTTAAAAAATGTGGCCTGTTTAGTAGGGCTAGGTGATTATGATTGCAATATCTTGTTACTTTAATTAATTAAGCCACCTTTAAGTCAGTATGGTATCATTACTGCTTCTATAATCGTATGATTTTAATAATAAGGGATAATACGTTTCATAATTTCAGATTTTTTTTAATTGGTTGACTGTCCAGCTATTTTATACTTAAGTTATTCCATGAAATCAAGTCATACATGAGCTGATCGCACCAAGTCGGCTGTAAGCCATGTACGACGAGATTGAGTGGAATCACTATTTTAGTCTATTCACATTCACTGGATTTTGAGAAACGGAGCATTTTTATTTTTTTGCAAATTCGATGAATAAAAGCTTTATACTAAACATCCAACAAAATAATTTCCACTTAGAGTGCAAACCGACCGGCACAATGACAGTAGCAATTTGTGGAAAATGCTATAATTCTTGAAAAAAAAAAAAAAAAAAAACTTACCATCAAATACCTTTATTCCATATTTTGCTGCTTCTGTATTTTTTCGGGATTTGCTTTTGAGTTGAGTTTTTATTTCGTCCTCGGTTTTGTTCAGCAACACGCTCTACCATTTTCTTCTTCTTCTTTAGGGTTTTTTGGCGGTTGGCAAACCAACATAAAGGTACATTACCACCACCAACTAGGCTGGAGTGTGGAATAGGAGATATTGGGGGGGGGGGCTATATTCTTTTAGCTATTTCTGTTTCTTTTAAATACTTAATAAAGTGATATATCTGACTTGACGCGCTCCACCATTTTTGTTTTTTTTCTCACAGTATATGAGCTGATATCCTAGTAGTAGATTAGCCAATCAGAGTGCACGATTGCTCATATCCAGTGAATGTGGACAGAATAAACAGTTTTTTTTTTGCTCTCCTGAGTATTGATTGATTTCAAAAAAGTCTTAATTCATAGGTTATCAGATATTTAAACCTGGCACTAACGCTCGACCCAGTAATACTACGTTCAGTTCAGTTCATTTCAACGTATAGTTATTCAAAGCAGGGTGATTTAATTTTTTTTTTGTCATACACGTCTTGCCTCACGTACCGTATATGATACGATGTGATATATTTGTGCCGTAATTTTCCACCACTATTCCAGAAACCAGCTCTTTCTGAACCGAATGCAGGAGTATTTTTTTATTGTTCATGTGATATGTTGTAGAATTGATTATTGGCACATGTCTACTGAATAGCAGGTCTTTTATATGTTACAGTTTGCTCAGGTGGAACTGCAAACCATCTGAGAAAGGGAGAAACTCTTTGATGAATGGTTTTCTTGCATCAGCCACTAGAGGGCAGACTTACTTTATCCAAAGAAATGTACACACACACTTCACAAATATGCTAAAGTGCCTGAGGCGTCTTTACTCCTTCCAGCCTTCAGAAGGGAAACTCCAGAAATATACAGTACATGCGTATTAATTTGGCAGATTTTTTACCCCCTTTATCCAAAGCAGCCCTAGTTTTTGGATTTGTATTTCACATCCTTAACTATTTCATTCATCACGGCTCCATGATGATCGCAACAATCGTATAATAACCACATAATTTTCATTAACATAATCTTAACAAAGTGGCACGTCCTGTAAACTTTATGCGCAAAAACAAAAGTCAAACTGAGAACTTTATTGCTGATTATCTTTCTACTTATGCAGGGAATTGTGTGGTGGAGGAGCTATATAATCTAATACTAATGATAAAGAGCTTGTTATTCAACAAAGGAAAATGTATAATCGTCGATGTGGTCTTTCACGTTTATGGAAGGAGTCTCCAGTGTCAGCGTAATGTTTTCTGTTACTGGAGCATCTTCAAGACGACGTAACGTCACAAGGTGGATTTAAAATTGAAAAAAATTTAATCAGTTTTATCTTTTTTTTTTAAACGGTTTTCTAGGTGTGCCAAGTTGAAAGCTGTATATCCAGATATCCCAGGAGTTCCAGAGATGTTTGGATAAGTCCTGAATAAAACCTGTAACTCTTAACTGCTGCTCAATTTGTTCTGGATTACGTGTCACGTGTTAAGTTGCCTTAAAAGAGGGGGGAAAAAAACCCTGCCAAATAAATATTTGTAAACGGTTTTGTTCATTGTTACACGTTACATGTTGCACTCATTCTTACATAACTTGTTAATGCGAGCTGTTACTTTATTTCTAATGGCTGGAGCTTTGTGACACTAGTTTGTGTTTTTTTTTTTAATTTTCAGAGAACTTTATTATACACACTTATAAGAATTTACTTCTAAATTTACTACTCAAGAACTGAACTTTTATTTTGTAAATGTTCCTAAAGATTTAGCTCTATTGTCTTACCTTTTTGTCAAAATTGAGTATATGATATTGCTTTCACGACCGTAACTGCTAAACCTTTAATAATTTGCAATATTATTATAAACTGTATCAGAGAAACAACTTTACTAATAATTGGAATTTTTATTTTTTTTTCCGAGAAGGACTCGAAATGAGATGCTGTGTGGGAGCAGAAATGCTGACTTCCCAGGAAAGGTCATCCTTAAGGGTGGTATTTGAATATTTGGGGAGATGTTCATAGTAACAATATGGCGAATATATTACATCGAATCTAAAAATCTGTTATTCTGTAGATGTTGTACAATCAGATGTCTCCTAATAAAAACAATAACCAGACGAGTTTTTTTTTTTTTGGTTTTTTTTTTTTTATCTTGAGTGAATGTGTGTGTTATGTAATGTTTTTTGTGTTCATCTCTTTAACTCTGTTGTGGGAAATGATGAGCCAGAAGGTTAACAGGGTTAACTGCAATTTTATTCACAGCAGGAAAATTAGAGGGCACTTTAGTCTGCTTGCCTTTGAGTTTCAGGTATCAGTGAGGTGCGTGTTGGGGTTATTGGTGGTCAGGGGTCTACCCACAGTGGACAAAGATGATTAGCACAAAAGGCCATTTTCATGCCCTGTTCAAGTTGTATTGTTTAAATCCATTATTAAAGGTAAAGAACTTAATGAAACATTATACTACAGCACTACTGAATTCTCCTTTCTGATTGGTTGGAAAGTGTTGATTGATTTCCTATAACGGCAGCTCTGACAATATTGCAGCTGCAAAGTAAATCAGCTTTATATTAACACACTAGTTCTAATATTTTATCATTTCTAGGGTAAATGAAGGCTTGTGAGATTCACAGGGCGGGAGAACACCAGAGATCCGGAGTTGCATAACCTGTAGAGTTAAAGTATAATGAGCAACAAGTTTATACTGTGCCTTTCACCAACCCAAGGATGCTTTACAGGAATGATGAACAGAACCAAAAGTGTGTGCGCACTGGGCCGAATGGATCAGGATCACAACTGACCAACGCTGATAATACGTTGTATAGCTACAAAATCATGTTTTAACAGTTTGAAGCCTTTGATCAACACCAGCCCCAGACCTCTGTGATCTACAGGGACCAATATAGAGGTTATGGACAGGTTAAAAAAAAACTGGAAACAAACGAATACTAGTGATCATTAAACAAAAACTGTAACAAACATATATTTCTGATCCAGCCCTGGACCTCTGTGGTCTACAGTAATCAAGATAAAGGTTACTGACAAGTAATAAACTGCAAACAAATGGAAACTGGTGATCCTTCAACAAAAACTAAACAAATGGATACTGGTGATCCATGAACAAAAACTGCAAACAGATACTGGTGATCCTTAAACAAAAATTAAACAAATGGATATTGGTGATCATTAAACAAAAGCTGCAAACAAACATACTGGTGATAATTAAACAAAAATTAAACAAATGGATACTGGTGATCCTTAACCTCCTAAGGCCCAAGCTGTTTTTTTACATGCATTTTTTTTTATTTCTCTTTGCTATTTGGGCTTATTAGAACCTAATTAGAATAAAAACTAAGCATCATCTTTTGATCAGATGTACTTTTAGAGAAAAAGTATGTCCACATATGTGGATTCTTGTTCCGAATTTCCATAAAGTGCTGTCCACGCATGTGACCGCTAAGCCCTAGGAGGTTAAACAAAAACTAAACAAACGGATGTTGGTGATCCTTAAACAAAAGCTGTAAACAAACTGATACTAGTGATCTTTAAACAAAAACTAAACAGATACTGGTGATCCTTAAACAAAAGCTGTAAACAAGTGGATACTGGTGATTCTTAAACAAAAACAAACAGATACTGGTGATCCTTAAACAAAAACTAAACAAACAGATACTGGTGATCCTTAAACAAAAACCAAACAAACAGATGTTGGTGATCCTTAAACAAAAGCTGTAAACAAACTGATACTAGTGATCCTTAAACAAAAACTAAACAGATACTGGTGATCCTTAAACAAAAACTAAACAAACAGATACTGGTGATCCTTAAACAAAAACTAAACAAACATATACTGGTGATCCTTAAACAAAAACTAAACAAACAGATACTGGTGATCCTTAAACAAAAACCAAACAAACTGATACTGGTGATCCTTAAACAAAAGCTGTAAACAAACTGATACTAGTGATCCTTAAACAAAAACTAAACAGATACTGGTGATCCTTAAACAAAAGCTGTAAACAAGTGGATACTGGTGATTCTTAAACAAAAACAAACAGATACTGGTGATCCTTAAACAAAAACTAAACAAACAGATACTGGTGATCCTTAAACAAAAACCAAACAAACGGATGTTGGTGATCCTTAAACAAAAGCTGTAAACAAACTGATACTAGTGATCCTTAAACAAAAACTAAACAGATACTGGTGATCCTTAAACAAAAGCTGTAAACAAGTGGATACTGGTGATTCTTAAACAAAAACAGAGACTGGTGATCCTTAAACAAAAACTAAACAAACAGATACTGGTGATCCTTAAACAAAAACCAAACAAACTGATACTGGTGATCCTTAAACAAAAACTAAACAAATGGATGTTGGTGATCCTTAAACAAAAGCTGTAAACAAACTGATACTAGTGATCCTTAAACAAAAACTAAACAGATACTGGTGATCCTTAAACAAAAACTAAACAAACAGATACTGGTGATCCTTAAACAAAAAGTAAACAAACATATACTGGTGATCCTTAAACAAAAACTAAACAAACAGATACTGGTGATCCTTAAACAAAAACCAAACAAACTGATACTGGTGATCCTTAAACAAAAACTAAACAAACGGATGTTGGTGATCCTTAAACAAAAGCTGTAAACAAACTGATACTAGTGATCCTTAAACAAAAACTAAACAGATACTGGTGATCCTTAAACAAAAGCTGTAAACAAGTGGATACTGGTGATCCTTAAACAAAAACTAAACAAACAGATACTGGTGATCCTTAAACAAAAACTAAACAAACAGATACTGGTGATCCTTAAACAAAAACCAAACAAACTGATACTGGTGATCCTTAAACAAAAGCTGTAAACAAACTGATACTAGTGATCCTTAAACAAAAACTAAACAGATACTGGTGATCCTTAAACAAAAGCTGTAAACAAGTGGATACTGGTGATCCTTAAACAAAAACTAAACAAACAGATACTGGTGATCCTTAAACAAAAACTAAACAAACAGATACTGGTGATCCTTAAACAAAAACCAAACAAATTGAAACTGGTGATCCTTAAACAAAAACTAAACAAACGGATGTTGGTGATCCTTAAACAAAAGCTGTAAACAAACTGATACTGGTGATCCTTAAACAAAAACTAAAATGGGTACTGGTGATCCTTAAACAAAAGCTGTAAACAAATGGATACTGTTGATCCTTCAAGAAAAAACTAAACAAACAGATACTTCTGATCCAGCCCTGGACCTCTGCAGTCTACTAGACCAATATAGATGTTACGGACAGTTTAAAAAAAACTGTAAACAGATACTGGTGATCCTTAAACAAATCTGAGAACATGCAGATAATTTTCCAAAACAGAGGCCCAGGTAATCCTTAAAAACACCCGAGAACATACAGGTGGTACTGGTTATTTTTGAACACACTTGCTAACACACACAGGTACAGGTGAGCTTTTTAGGCACTGGAGACTGCTGAAGAACATGCAGATAAGTGTGAGCTTCATGCACATTTTTCCAAAACACAGGTACAGGTGATTAAAACAAAACCCAAACCAATTTAAGATTACTCTTAAAACAAAACCCAAACCAATCCTGGACTGCTGCTGATCTTGAACAAAAATTATAAACAAACATGTACTGGTGATTTTTAAACCAGAACTCAAAAAACAAATGGGTACTAGTGACCTCAAAACAAATAAAGGTACTGGTGATCTTTCTTTGAAAAACAAACCTCAAATCAAATGGATACTATAGATATTTGAACCAAAAACTGCAAACAAACAGGTGCTGGTGAAATGGGTAAAAATATCTGGGTGTTTATTTTTCATGAACTCTAACACCAGGGCTTTGTTCAACACAGTGTGCAGTAGAATATTCTGGTGAGTGACGAGGTCCTCATATCTGCCTTTTCAGCATTCATGTCCATGGACTCATCGGTCTTCCACTCAGGTAGATCATTTCATTTGTCCGGCACTGTTACGCCAACAGCGGCATGGGTGGTGTAGTGGTTAGTACTGTCGCCTCACAGCAAGAAGGCTCTGGGTTCGAGCCCAGCGGCTGACAGGGGCCTTTCTGTGTGGAGTTTGTATGTTCTCCCCGTGTCCGCGTGGGTTTCCTCCGGGTGCTCTGGTTTCCCCCACAGTTCAAAGACATGCAGGTTAGGCTAATTAGTGGTTCTAAATTGACTGTAGGTGTGAATGTGAGTGTGAATGGTTGTTTGTCTCTATGTGTCAGACCTGTGATGACCTGGTGATGTGTCCAGGGTGTACCCCGCCTCTCGCCCGTAGTCAGCTGGGATAGACTCCAGCTTGCCCGCGACCCTGTACAGGATAAGCAGTTATGGATAATGGATGGATGGATGTTACACCAACCTTAACGGTCAAAACACGGGGTGTCCATAGGGGGTGGTGCCAAGTTAAAATACCTGTTTCTCAGGAAACTCAAGTCTGACTCCTCTAAGTGAACCACCATTAGCCAATCAGCTTTCAGAAGGCATTTCACAGGTTAGCAATGAGTTCCTCTCACAAAACATGGACAGTATCTTCATCTCTGGTCTCTTGTTGTTCTGTGTAACTTACCACAAACTGACTTTTGGCGATGCTATTTTGCAAAGGGTGCTTGGACCCTCCACCACTTAGTACTATATTTAAGTGTGTTTTTGTCTTTCTATACAATAACGTAAACACCTCCTTTCAGACTGTCACTATTCCCAGACGTTTGCTTTGCGTGTTCCCAAACCTTCAGGACAGGAGCTGCCATTTAATTCTGTTTTCATTCGCAGTAATATTAACATTGTGACTATTAATATGACTGCTTGTCCAGACAAGCGCCATGTTTGGCCTCATTTGTGTTTATGTAAGCCTTCAAAAAGCACTGCTGATGACGGGCACGATGTTGTTCCTGCATGGCTCATGTTGTCAGATTGAACAAACACACTACTGGTTTTCCAGTGGAGTTTTTTTTTTTAAGTTCTCATCTCCAAGTCCGGTTTTATAGTCTGCAAAACTCTAAGTACAGATGGGTGCAGTGGTTGAATGTGATTTACATGATAAGAATCAGTCCTCAAGTTTCATTTAACCACAGGTTCTGTTGAAGTATTATAAGATATTCATCCACACCTCCACAGAGATCCTCCAAGAACTAAATCAAACATCACAAGCCACAAACTCATGACCAAAATCATGATCGGTCTTCATATTCACAATGAGCAGAATTTCCGATTCGTCTAAACTGCTTGCGAATTTCAGAAACATAAGATGTTCAAATCTGAAAACTCAGCTCTGAAAAGAGTTCCAGCTCTGATGTTTCATGTTGCTGCTGCACATGAACATTCTATGACTGCTGTCAGAAGGCATCCTGAGGAGAGTACTGTGACAAAAGTCATCTGAATACTTATGCAAGATGTTTCTGATCTTATATAATATAACAGGAGTAAAGGAGATAAGGCTCAGCTATTATAACTTTTACTAAGTCAGTTTATTGGTAGTTTATGAGCTGTTTTGCTGATAGTTTATCAGCCTTAGCTACTTTTTTCTTACCTCATATTCTTGGGCGTGCCTCTCTTAGCTGCCAAGCTCATTCAACATAAAGGAATGAACACTTGAGCAATCCATTGGTTTCGAGAATTTAAACCAACTGATACCATAATCTCATCTCATCTCCTCTAGCCGCTTTATCCTTCTACAGGGTCGCAGGCAAGCTGGAGCCTATCCCAGCTGACTACGGGCGAAAGGCGGGGTACACCCTGGACAAGTCGCCAGGTCATCACAGGGCTGACACATAGACACAGACAACCATTCACACTCACGGTCAATTTTAGAGTCACCAGTTAACCTAACCTGCATGTCTTTGGACTGTGGGGGAAACCGGAGCACCCGGAGGAAATCCACGCGGACAACATGCAAACTCCACACAGAAAGGCCCTCGCCGGCCCCAGGGCTCGAACCCAGGACCTTCTTGCTGTGAGGCAACAGCGCTAACCACTACACCACCGTGCCGCCCTTTTTAATTTCATAACAAATATATTAATATTTACATATCAATCATGAGATCTACCATCCCTGCCTTCGAGATCGACCGGTCGATCGCGATCGATGTAGTGGGCACCCAGGTCCTAGAGCATCTTGCTGTTAGGTCAAAATAGATGGCAGAGTGATACCTAAACACAAGTTATAAGATACATTGTGACAGTCATGGAGACAGGAAGTACGATCCAACATTCAGGATTCCTTGAACTGCAAATGCAACTGCAATTGTAAAGATGAACAAATAAAGAAGAAGCCTTTATTTTGTCACATGTACACTAGAGCGCATAGCAAAATCCCTACTCTGCATTTAACCCATCTGAAGCAGTGAACACACAAGTGAGCAATGAGCACGTGCACACATCCAGAGCAGTAGGCAGTTATGCTACAGTGCCCAGGGAGCAGTTTGGGTTGGGTGCCTTGCTCAAGGGTATTTCAGCCATGATACAGAGGGAGGGGAAAGTACTGTTCATTTGCTCAACTCCCCTCACATTTTTCCTGCTGGTCCTGGGATTCAAACCAGCAACCCTTTAGGCTCAAGGCTGCTTCTTATAGCTGCTCATAGACTACTTCAAAATAGCCTAAACAAACTTAAAATGTAATACTTTGAGTCATTTTTTAGTAATATTTGCTAACACATCAACTCTTCCTCTTAGATATGTTCATTTATCAGTATTTATCTGAAAGCTACATTCTGAACTACATTCTGGGGAAGCCATGGTCCAATGGTTAGAAAAGCAGCTTTGGGACTGAAAGGTTGCTGGTTTGATTCCCTGGACTAGCAGGAATGGCTGAAGTGCCCTTGACCCAACTCCTGGGTATACTAGGGTATAACTTTAAGTCAAGTCAACTTTATTGTCAAATACAGTGGTGCTTGAAAGTTTGTGAACCCTTCAGAATTTTCTATATTTCTGCATAAATATGACCTAAAACATCATCAGATTTTCACACAAGTCCTAAAAGTAGATAAAGAGAACCCAGTTAAACAAATGAGACAAAAATATTATACTTGGTCACTTATTTATTGAGGAAAATGATCCAATATTACATATTTGTGAGTGGCAAAAGTATGTGAACCTTTGCTTTCAGTATCTGGTGTGACCCCCTTGTGCAGCAGTAACTGCAACTAAACGTTTCCGGTAACTGTTGATCAGTCCTGCACACCGGCTTGGAGGAATTTTAGCCCATTCCTCCATACAGAACAGCTTCAACTCTGGGATGTTGGTGGGTTTCCTCACATGAACTGTTCACTTCAGGTCCTTCCACAGCATTTCGATTGGATTAAGGTCAGGACTTTGACTTGGTCATTCCAAAATATTAACTTTATTCTTCTTTAACCATTCTTTGGTAGAACGACTTGTGTGCTTAGGGTCGTTGTCTTGCTGCATGACCCAACTTCTCTTGAGATTCAGTTCATGGACTGATGTCCTGACATTTTCCTTTAGAATTCGCTGGTATAATTCAGAATTCATTGTTCCATCAATGATGGCAAGCCGTCCTGGCTCAGATGCAGCAAAACAGGCCCAAACCATGATACTACCACCACCATGTTTCACAGATGGGATCAGTTTCTTATGCTGGAATGCAGTGGTTTCCTTTCTCCAAACATAACGCTTCTCATTTAAATCAAAAAGTTCTATTCTGGTCTCAACCGTCCACAAAACATTTTTCCCGTAGCCTTCTGGCTTGTCCACGTGATCTTTAGCAAACTGCAGACGAGCAGCAATGTTCTTTTGGAGAGCAGTGGCTTTCTCCTTGCAACCCTGCCATGAACACCATTGTTGTTCAGTGTTCTCCTGATGGTGGACTCATGAACATTAACATTAGCCAATGTGAGAGAGGCCTTCAGTTGCTTAGAAGTTACCCTGGGGTCCTTTGTGACCTCGCCGACTATTACACGCCTTGCTCTTGGAGTGATCTTTGTTGGTCGACCACTCCTGGGGAGGGTAACAATGGTCTTGAATTTCCTCCATTTGTACACAATCTGTCTGACTGTGGATTGGTGGAGTCCAAACTCTTTAGAGATGGTTTTGTAACCTTTTCCAGCCTGATGAGCATCAACAACGCTTTTTCTGAGGTCCTCAGAAATCTCCTTCGTTCATGCCATGATACACTTCCACAAACATGTGTTGTGCAGATCAGACTTTGATAGATCCCTGTTCTTTAAATAAAACAGGGTGCCCACTCACACCTGATTGTCATCCCATTGATTGAAAACACCTGACTCTAATTTCACCTTCAAATTAACTGCTAATCCTAGAAGTTCACATACTTTTGCCACTCACAGGTATGTAATATTGGCTCATTTTCCTCAGTAAATAAGTGACCAAGTATAATATTTTTGTCTCATTTGTTTAACTGGGTTCTCTTTATCTACTTTTAGTACTTGTGTGAAAATCTGATGATGTTTTAGGTCATATTTATGCAGAAATATAGAAAATTATAAAGGGTTCACAAACTTTCAAGCACCACTGTATGCTATACATGCTCGACATACAGCACAGATGAAATTTCAGTCCTCTCTGACCCACGGTGCAAACAGGCAATGCAATAAATAAAAATAGAATAATTGAAATAAACAATATAAACACTCTAGATAAGAACTAGACATAGACTAAACAATATATATATATATATATATATATATATATATATATATATATATATATATATATATATATATAAATATACACACATAAATTGGAGCAAATAAACAGTCAAGGGCACTTGAGATATAGCAGGTAAACATGAAATAAGCAGTACAAACAATAAACTAATAGCTGTTAAGGTGAGGTAGTGCGGAATAGTGCAAATGAGTGAGGTAAAGTGAAATGTGCAGTCCCTGAGTTCAGTGTGTGAATGAACATTGAGAGTGTGTGTGTTGGGGGGGACTGTGAAGGTGACATGTCAGATGCTGAAGGGGGGGCATGGGGGTGTGCGGGCAGAACAGGGAGGGAATTGAGCCTCCTGACCACCTGGTGATAGAAACTGTCCTTGAGCCTGCTGGTTTTGGCCCGGAGACTCCGCAGTCTCCTCCCCGACGGCAGCAGACTGAAGAGGCTGTGAGATGGGTGGGTGGGGTCACCTACAATCCTGATGGCTTTGCAGATGAGGCGGGAGTTATAGATATCCATAAGAGGAGGGAGAGAGACACCAATGATCCTCTCAGCTGCTCTCACGATGCGCTGCAGAGTCTTGCAGCAGGACACGGTGCAGGCGCCGTACCACACAGTGATGCAGCTGGTCAGGATGTTCTCGATGGTGCCTCTGTAGAATGTGTACATGATGGGGGCCGGGACTCTTGCTCTCCTCAGTTTGGGGAGGAAGTACAGACGCTGTTGGGCTTTTTTGGCCAGTGATGCGGTGTTGTTGCTCCAGGACAGGTCTTCAGAGATGTGCACACCCAGAAACTTGGTGCTGCTCACCCTCTCCACTGCAGCACCGTCGATAGTTAGTGGAGCATGCTGGGTGCGTGCTCTCCTGAAGTCCACAACAATTTCCTTCATCTTCTCCACATTCAGGCGGAGATTGTTGTCCTTGCACCACATGGCCAAGCGGCTCACCTCACTCCTGTAGATTGTCTCATCGCCATTGTTGATGAGACCCACCACAGTCGTGTCGTCCGCAAATTTAATGAAGAGATTAGAGCTGGATGTTGGTGTGCAGTCATGGGTCAGCAGAGTGAAGAGGAGGGGGCTCAGCACACATCCTTAGGGGGCCCCCGTGTTCAATGTGATGGTGCTGGAGGAGTTGCTGCCGACCCGTACAGCTTGTGGTCTCCCCGTCAGGCAGTCCAGCAGCCAGTTGCACAGGGAGGTGTTGAGTCCCAGCTGGTCCAGTTTATGAGTGAGCTGCTGAGGAATGATTGTGTTGAATGCTGAGCTAAAGTCTATGAACAGCATTCTGACATATGAGTCTTTTGTCTCCAGGTGGGTGAGGGCTGAGTGGAGGGCAGCGGAGATGGCATCATCGGTCGAACGGTTGGACTGATATGCAAACTGGAAAGGGTCCAGGGTGGGGGGGAGGGCAGACTTGATATGCCACATGACTAGCCGCTCGAAGCACTTCATGCGGATGGGAGTGAGTGCGACAAGGCGGTAGTCATTGAAGCAGGAGGGAGACGGCTTCTTCGGGACTGGGATGATGGTGGTGGTTTTGAGGCACGTGGGAACAACAGCCTGGCTCACCGAGATGTTGAAGATGTCTGTAAAGACATCTGTGAGCTCCTTGGCACAGTCTCTCAGGACACGACCAGGAATGTTATCAGGACCCGGGGCTTTCAGTGCATTTGTCGTCCTGAGAGCTCTCCTCACGCTGTCTGGGGACAGCGTCAACACCTGGTCATCGGGAGGTGGTGGGGTCTTCTGTGCCGTGGTGCTGTTGTCTGCCTCAAAGCGAGCGAAGAAGTCGTTCAACTGATTCAGCAGAGAGGTGGAGTTATCACAGGTCTGCGGTTATCACAGGTCTGCGGTTAAACTGCAACCGGTGGTGAATCTCAGGTCCAGGAGGACTTGAGTATTGGGGAAAGTGGACTTACCCCTTAATCACCATTTCTCCCAGGTCCAATCTGACCTGGAGTGGTAGCACCTGCCTGGGTTATGTACTATGGGTTAAATAGTACATCACCAATAAGGCGCTGACAGCAGGGTGCTTTCTGGTGCAATGTGGCAGATGAACCCAACAGGGTCAATGGCACACCACCAGATGGCATGTGGAAGAGCCACTCAAATGGCCAACAGATGGCATCACTCAACAAGTCAGTTGTCACTGTGGGGCAACTTCCATACTCGTTAGGTGCACCACTTTTGTGCACCACTTGGCATCAGGTCTGGAGGTCCAGAGAGACAACACGATGGGGGCACGACATCGTTTGTCTTACCTTACTGTGCAAGGTGCTTTGTTAGGAGAGGAGAATAGAAAGGGCTCAGAGGGGCCAGACATTCCGTAGCGGCTCGACTGGGCTGTTCATCTCTTTGGATAACAGCATCTGCATTTGCCATTAATGTAATGTAACTACTTCTCACAGTACAGTACCTTGCACATAAATAAGTATTCCTCTCACCTGAACTTTTCCAGAATTAATATTCATACATGGGGATTTTTTATATACAAGAAAGAAAAACATATCAGAAGTGGGACTTGAACCCACACCTCCATTCAGAGACCAGAATCCTCCTTTAACCAGAGGAAAGGACCGGATACCTTGAGTCTGGTACCTTAGAGCACTCAGCCATCCTGATACTATCAAATGCTTTCCAGAGGTATTATAGATACTATTGTAGAGCCATTACCCACACAAGCGCTAACAGATACATTGTTTTATCATTTCCTTTTTTTTCTCATCTCATCTCATTATCTCTAACTGCTTTATCCTGTCCTACAGGGTTGCAGGCAAGCTGGAGCCTATCCCAGCTGACTACGGGCGAAAGGCGGGGTACACCCTGGACAAGTCACCAGGTCATCACAGGGCTGACACATAGACACAGACAACCATTCACACTCACATTCACACCTACGGTCAATTTAGAGTCACCAGTTAACCTAACCTGCATGTCTTTGGACCGTGGGGGAAACCGGCGCACCCGGAGGAAACCCACACAGACACGGGGAGAACATGCAAACTCCACACAGAAAGGCCCTCGCCAGCCACAGGGCTCGAACCCGGATCTTCTTGCTGTGAGGTGACAGCACTAACCACTACACCACCGTGCCACCCCATTTCCTTTTTTATTTGGCTAATTTACTCTGATTAAAACACAATATATGTGGGTTTTTTTTTAAACTTATTTACCCAGAGAACTTGGAAGAAACCTGCACAAACATGGTAAGAATGTGTGCGTATTTTTCATTGTAAATTTCCTGACTGTGATGTCTTACCAATCCAGGTTTGAGAATAAGGTGCACTATGTTTAGCTGTTCATAAAACTGCACTCTTTTGACTGAGAGATGAGATCCTATTCATCCTATTTGGTGATTGGAGCATCTTAAGCCTTGGGTCCTAAACTGGAAGAGTGGCTATAAAAGCATTATTTTCATTCCAGAAGAGTGATATTGATCAGTGGGTACAATTTTACCAACTGCTGACAATCATTAGAGGATCTTTGTCATATAATCTGACATGGAGAACACAGCCTGGTATTAGAGAGTTCAGACAAAATTTTATGCATAGTTGTTTCAGGTTTTGCTGTTTTTTTCTTTTCATTTTTTTCACCTCTTTGGACCTCATGGACTTTGGAGCTACTTAAGTCCATGAAGTCTTAGTCTATGAGGTCTTAACAGCTTGTGACAGCTTGTAGACCATTTCCTCATGATGTCATGGACATGATATAAACCTTGATGACAAATGTCACAACATCAGGGATTGTGTGGTTGAAATAAAACACTAGGTATGCATGTAACTGTAGTTCCATGAACAGTGTATAATGAATGGAAAAATGGTATTTATATTAGATACTGCGTCATGGGTTATTCCAGTATGTGTGCACATGCTCACAAGAACATATCCGGGTGTTACTCAGGATTCCTATTGGTTATCAGATGTTCATCGAACCAGAGAACATTTTGACCAATATGAGTCAATGAGCCCAGTATGTGAATGATACCTGATACCAGTATTGGCATCATTGCATCCATAGTCATTAAACTTACTATCAGAGCAGCAGTGGGTTCAGGTGACATCCTGAAAATGAATATTGTGGTATTCCTGGTAGCTGGTTTGAGCTGTGTCAAACAAAAAAGCTAAAGCTCTTTACTCATGTTTTGTTCCAGCTTGACTAGCTGAGCTCTGATCTAAAGCTTAATATTCTTCAAATACATCCTCAGACGCATTTTATTGCCCAATCTTCTGCAGCTTGTTTCTTTCCCTCTAGCATCAGGGTCATTTAAAGTTGAAGGTGTGAATGTATGCACTCTTTCTGTCCAGTGCCTGTCATTGGCATTTCTTTTTTTTTTTTTCAACCCAACCTCTTGGTCACAGGAAGGTTTTTCTCTATGATATCACTATTATGTTTTTCCGGAAAAGGCATCAGTGAAGGCTCTGGCTCGTTCCTTATACAAACACACCTGATTGAGTTCATCAAGATCCTGCAGTGAGGCTTAAGTAGAATCAGATGGAGGAACCGAGGCTGAAAGTGTACAAGCAAGCGGGAAAGAGCAGATGAGGGAATTTGTCTTTCTTAACAACTTTCATCAGCCAGGTATCATACCTTTTTATAACAACACAATGCGATGATTACATCCTGTACAGTGATGGTATCTGGGATCTCGGTGTATGTGTGCACAATTTCATCTGGTTTTGAGAATTGTGGGTAATTAAAGTTGAAATAATATGAGTATACCATGAAGATTGGACTTGCTTCCTGGCCAGAATGTTCTCGATAAGTTATCTTGTAGGAGCAAACTCACAAGCACATGTGATAACAGATAACTGAGAACTTTCCGTGTTTGAAGAACCAATTAAGAGATTTATTTACTACAGTGTAGCAGGTGTAGCTGGTGTGTTTCCCCAGGCTCTTGATGCACATCTTTTAGAGTTTGTCTTATAACCTTGTTCATGATGACATACAAGTCTGCACACATGGATCCTTGTGGTTCCTGTGTTTTGTTTCAGAACCTTTGGCCTTGTTGGTGTTTTTCCATATTTCACCATATCTCTTAGCTCTTAAAATTATTCCTGAGGTGTTTAACATAGCAGGTCATCTTCATAGCAGCAAAACAGATCTGAACTATCGAGGTATGGACTCCACGAGTCCTCTGAAGGTGTGCTCTGGTATCTGGTACCAAGATCTTAGCAACAGATCCCTTAAATCTTGTAAGTTGCGAAGTGCTGCCTCCATGGATCAGGCTTGTTTGTCCAGCACATCCCACAGATGATTGATCAGATTGAGATCTGGGGAATTTGGAGGCCAAGTCAACACCTTGCACACTTTGTGGCAGGGTGCATTATCCTGCTGAAAGTGATGTGCACACACACCTGGCCGTCCACATGATATAAAAGAATATGTGATTCATCAGACCAGGTCACCTTCTTCCATTGCTTCATGGTCAAGTTCTGATATGCACATGCCTATTGTAGGTGCTTTCTGCGATGGACATGGGTCAGCATGGGCACTCTGACCAGTATGTGGCTACACAGCCCCATATGCAGCAAGCAACCTTTATATCATAGCCAGCATTTTTTTTTTTACTTTTTCAATAGTTTGTACTACATTACATGACGTTTAGCAGACACTCTTATCCAGAGTGATGTACAACGAGTGCAAGTCAGGTACACAAAGTGCTGAACTTCTCGACAAGAAAGTTCTAGTGTCAACTGAACAAGTGACAGCAATATCTAGTGTAATATTCTGTTGAAGTACCAATACTCAAACAGCCAAGAAACCAAACCAACCATATAACTAAAAAGAGAACTCAAAACAGCTAACCCCAGGCTAGAAAGTACACAGTCTGGGTTGGTCGAGACTGAAACACAGTTACAGAGTGGGCAGGGAAGAAAGGGAGAGGTGCAGCCTGAAGAGGTGAGTCTTCAGTCTGCACTTGAAGGTTGTCAGGGAGTCAGCAGTTCTGACCTCAATGGGAAGGTCGTTCCACCAATGGGGAACCAGGACAGAGCAGTCTTGAGTGGGCTGGGCAGGAGCGGAGAGGAGGAGGGGCCAGGCGACCAGTAGTAGCAGAGCATAGGGATCTGACTGGCGTGTAGGTTCGGATCAGACTCTGGAGGTATGCTGGCCTTAAGCCCTTGAAAGCCTGGTAAGCTAGTACCAATGTATTAAATTTGATGCAAGCTGTGATGGGTAGCCAGTGCAGGTCAGCAAGCAGAGGGGTGACATGGAAAGAACGAGGGAGGTTGCAGACCATACGAGCTGTAGCATTCTGGATGAGCTGCAGGGGTCTGATAGCAGAAGCTGGAGGCCAGCAACAGTACAGGGGTGGGTTTCCCAAAAGCCTCTTGACACTAAGAGCATCTTAACTAGGAGAGAGATTGTTCATTGTGCTGTTCACTCTATCATTTAACGATGATCTTGGTGTTACGATGCTTTTGAGAAACTCGGCACAGTACAGTAGGTCTTCTGTGGGATCGGACCAAACAGGCTAGCCTCCACTCCCCATGCATAACAAGCCATGAGTGCCCATGACCCTGTTGCTGGTTCACCGGTTGTCCTTTCTTGGACCACTTTTGGTAGGTACTAACCACTGCATGCCAGAAACACCCCCACAATACCTGCCATTTTGAAGATGCTCAGTCCCAGTCATCTGGCCATCACAATTTGACCCTTATCAGTCTCCCAGATCCTTACGCTTGCCCATTTTTCCTGTTTCCAACACATTAACTTCGAGAACTGACTGTTATCTTGCTTCCTAATATATCCCATCCCTTGATAGGTCCCATAGTAACAAGATAATCAATGTTATTCACGTCACCCTTGAGTGTTTTAATGTTATGGCTGATCGGAGTATATTTGTGTGTGAAGTTGATCCCAAAAAAGCCAATGCACATTGAAAACTATGAGTCAACCCCAAAGCTTTGGAGTCTCATCTCATTATCTCTAGCCGCTTTATCCTGTTCTATAGGGTCGCAGGCAAGCTGGAGCCTATCCCAGCTGACTACGGACGAAAGGCGGGGTACACCCTGGACAAGTCGCCAGGTCATCACAGGGCTGACACATAGACACAGACAACCATTCACACTCACATTCACACCTACGGTCAATTTAGAGTCACCAGTTAACCTAACCTGCATGTCTTTGGACTGTGGGGGAAACCGGAGCACCCAGAGGAAACCCATGCGGACACGGGGAGAACATGCAAACTCCGCACAGAAAGGCCCTCGCCAGCCACGGGGCTCGAACCCAGGACCTTCTTGCTGTGAGGCGACAGCGCTAACCGCTACACCACCGTGCCGCCCGCTTTGGAGTCTATTGTACATATTGAAAATTATTTGACTCATGCATGTGCACACACAGAGAAGCAAAATGAATTTTGCATCCAAGTGTTTCAGTTAGTGAGACAGTCAATGGCTTGATCAGGGCTTGAAATGCATGTAATAAATATAGGTGCAATAAAACTTAGTACAGTTGATGTCAGCGATAAAACATTGCAGTGTTGTATAATCTGATTGAAATGCTGAGAGAATTTTTTTAAATCAGTATTTTTGGTTTTTAAATTTTTTTTTTAAAGAACCCAACTCTAAATTGATAGTGTGAGTATAATCAGAGGACATGACCTGAGCGTGAGTAGCTTTTCTGAGAAACATCCTGCGAGGAGTTTCCCCTCAATCTGCTCATCTCATTACTCCATCCTTTCATCTCCTTCTTCTGCTGTTTTTGGTGTTTGTTAGTGGATTTATGGCTCTATAGTTTAATATAAATATTACACTCAAAGGAAAGTGTGTGTGCGGGTGTAGGGGTGGTGGTGAAAGTGTGAGGTACTCACACACTTCAAAGTCTCTTCCTGCAGGATGCGAGTCTTCCCCTTTGCTAACTTAACCAGTCTGTTGGTGCCCATTCACAACCTGTGTGTGTGTGTGTGTGTGTGTAAATGAGTATGTGTGAGAGAGAGAGGGGGAGATGTTCTTACCGGTTGTATCAAACCCCATCTCACCGGAAGTGAGCTCAAACATACCAGGGTCAAAGGTCACCCTGGTGGCATTGTGAAGGAAGACAGAGCGGATATAGGGTTGGCAGTGAGATGGCGGTGTGTGTGTGGTGTGTGTGTTGTGAGGCAGGACAATAAGCAAAGACAATAGGAAGCAGCTTGCACACGGTGTAATGAACGGCTGTAATTGGTGACCGGTAGCCAGGAGTCTTCTTCATGAAGACGCTTTTGTCTCTGTTAATGATGAATCAGTGGGAACATCCTGTTATTGCATTTTGTCTTTTAAAGCGTGTTACTATAACGGTAGGATTATAGAACAGCTGTTGTAGTCGATCATTCAAGACACGTTTAGTGTGGAGCTAGGACGCTAATGTAGTTAAGAAGTCATAGAAGCTTGTAGCTGTGAGTTCAGGTTTGAGGACCTAAAGCAATCATACATCAAGCAGATATATAACCCCTTATAACACAGGGCTCTGGAATTCTTGATTCTGATTGGTCAGAAAGTGTTGATTCAATTTTCTATAATAGCAGTTTGCTCATTGTAGTATGTTATCCTTCCTATAGTAACAGTGTATGCTTGTACAAATTGCTCACAATATATTTTTTAAAAATTTTTTAATCTTTGATATGGTGAGGTTTTCTACAATGGTGTATTAGGGTCATTGTAGGTTAAAATAACAGAGCTGGGGTGGGGGTTATTCTGAGGAAATAAAACTCAGAAAGATTAAGATGAAGGTACAAATTTACGAGAAAAAAACTCTCATGCTTCCCGGCTTCCTGGCTGCAGTGCATTCTGGAAAATGCAATTGAAACTCTCTTAGTGCTTTATTCTTTTGTATTGTGTGATCAAGGAGGGAAAGACTGCATTTCCGATAACCCTTGGCTCAGCCATGGCGTCTTGGTGTGATGATGTTGATCCAACCTTGCAAAATGAAGCAATATGGTTCCTTGACAAAACCTGCTATTTTTCCAAGGTTTTTTTTCTCATAAATTTATGACTTTTTAATCTCGGAATTTCTGATTATTTTCTCGTAAATTTATGATTTTTTAATCTTGGAATTTCTGAGACTTTTCTCAAAAATTTGTGATTTTTTAAATCTGGGAATTTCTGAGAATTTTCTCATAAATTTGTAACTTTTTAATCTCAGAATTTCTGAGATTGACCTCAAATTTGTGACTTTTTAATCTTGGAATTTCTGAGATTGTTCTTGTAAATTTATGACTTTTTAATCTCGGAATCTCAGAGTTTTCTTGTAAAATTGTGAATTGTTAATCTCGGAATTTCTGATTATTTTCTCGTAAATTTATGATTTTTTAATCTTGGAATTTCTGAGACTTTTCTCAAAAATTTGTGATTTTTTAAATCTGGGAATTTCTGAGAATTTTCTCATAGATTTGTAACTTTTTAATCTCAGAATTTCTGACATTGACCTCAAATTTGTGACTTTTTAATCTTGGAATTTTTGAGATTGTTCTTGTAAATTTATGACTTTTTAATCTCAGAATTTCTGAGAGTTTTCTTGTAAAATTGTGAATTTTTAATCTCGGAATTTCTGATTATTTTCTCATAAATTTATGATTTTTTAATCTTAGAATTTCTGAGACTTTTCTCAAAAATTTGTGATGTTTTAAATCTGGGAATTTCTGAGAATTTTCTCATAAACTTGTAACTTTTTAGTCTCAGAATTTCTAAGATTTACCTCAAATTTGTGACTTTTTAATCTTGGAATTTCTGAGATTGTTCTTGAAATTTTATGATTTTTTAATCTCGGAATTTCTGAGATTGTTCTAGCACATTTGTAACTTTTTAATCTCAGAATGTCTGAGATTTTTTTTAGTAAATTTGTGACTTTTTAATCTCGGAATTTCTGAGATTGTTCTAGCACATTTGTGACTTTGAACATGTCCACCAGGAAATTAGCCAGACAGGTCACATGATTGTGGAGTTATCAAATCTCATCTCATCATCTCTAGCCGCTTTATCCTGTTCTACAGGGCTGCAAGCAAGCTGGAGCCTATCCCAGCTGACTACGAGCGAAAGGCGGGGTACACCCTGGACAAGTCGCCAGGTCATCACAGGGCTGACACATAGACACAGACAACCATTCACACTCACGGTCAATTTAGAGTCACCAGTTAACCTAACCGGTTTCCCCCACAGTCCAAAGACATGCAGATGTCTTTGGACTGTGGGGAAAACCGGAGCACCCGGAGGAAACCCACGCAGACAACATGCAAACTCCGCACAGAAAGGCCCTCGCCAGCCACGGGACTTGAACCCGGACCTTCTTGCTGTGAGGCGACAGCGCTAACCACTACACCACCGTGCCGCCCAAGTTACCAAATGTTCAATTTAATTTTTATGTGTATTTAATAGCTTATTGTACACTATACATACATACATACTATTTTATTTAACTGTAATTGTGTTATGAGGCAGTTTGGACAAGGTGAAACTGGTAGCTATACTGGTAGCTTTGGGTATTTGTTTGCAAATTTAGCTTTGTGAATTAAGTAAGAACCTACAGTAAAGAAGTTAACTTGAGATACCAGAAATGTTGTTTATTTTATTATTCCTATTAATATCATCTGGTCTGGAGTTTGTGTGTTGTGCGTGTGTGTGTGTGTGTTGTCACCCTTGAGTAGTAGCATTAATGCTGAGACAGGAGAAGGTGTTTCCTGTTAGCATCTTTCCAAAACACACACACACACACACACACACACACACACACACACACACACACACACAGGTGCTAAATAATTATTTAATTCAAGATGCATCCTTTATCCTCAGAGGAAGATCTGTGATATGGAGATCAGCGAAACTTCTAACAGGTGCATTCCCACAGTCTCTCTCTCTCTCTCTCTCTCACACACACACAAACACAATCCTTCAGCATTACCTGTATTTATTCTTCTCACGTTCTTAATTCGTTCTTTCCTCCTGATTACACACACATGCTTGACACATGCTACATCGAGGCTGCTATCTGTAAACTGTTATAGCGTGTGTGTGTGTGTGTGTGTGTGTGTGAGAACGCGTGTGAGAACTTGATTACAGGTTTCTGGGTGTGTGATTAAGCCCCTGTGCTCAGCTGACCATAAAGTGGAGTCATCTGGTGTTCGGAAGCAGAGCAAATGATGCTAGTTCACACACACACACACACACACACACACACACACACACACACACACACACACACACACACACAGAGCCTGTAATCAACAGAACAAAGATTTGTCTGATGTTACTGCAGCACCATTTTCCTTCTCTTTGGGCACACAAATCTTCACACACACACACACACACATACACACACACACACCCCGGTCTCTGGGGATTTCTCTATAGTACCCCCATTAGTGCCCTTAACCCTGCACACACGAACATGTGGCCTACTACATCTGAAAAATAATTACCTCTGTGTGTGTGTGTGAAGATTTAAGTGTACAGTGGCGGTCTCGTGTGGGTCTTGCACAGGATCCAGATGTTGTACTAGTTCACATCACTGCAGAAGCAGCCACTACAACATCTGGATCTGCACCCATGGTACAATCCACTGTTTTTGAGTGGAGTGATCAGTGAGCATTTATTTCCTGTATAATTTTGTGAAATTTCTGTGATGGAGATACGTAAGTCACATGTGATGACATGATAAAGCAAAAGAGACAGATGGTTAGGTCATGACTGCTGGACATTTTCTCAATCCGCTCCTCTCTTCTTCCCAATCCGCTCCTCTCTTCTTCCCAATCCACTACTCTCTTCTTCCCAATCAGGTTCTCTCATCTTCCCAATCCACTACTCTCGTCTTCCCGATCCACTACTCTCATCTTCCCCATCAGGTAGAAGAAAGGAAGGAAGAAAGAAAGACAAGGTAGAAAAAAAATGAAAGAAAAAAGTCTTGGTAGAAAAAATAGAAGAAAAAAATAAAATAAAAACTAGGGCTATGTTCATATAACCAGGTTGAAGTGACTCAAATCTGATTTGTTTCCTTAATGTGGCATAGATCTGATATTTTCAGGGCTGTGTGGACACAGAAAGCCAATCTTTTCAAATCAGATTTGAGTGACTTACATATGTGGTCCTAAATCAGATACGTATCCAATTCGTGGCCATGCGCCATGAACAGTCAGACTGGAATTCGTGTGTCTCTCTCATTCTGTCTCCATCTCTCAGTCTCTGTCAGTTTTTCCATGTCTGTCTCTCTATCAGTGTCTCTCACACTGTCTCTCTGTCAGTCTCTCACACGGTCTCAGCCAGTCTCTCTCACTCTATCGGTATCTCTCACTCTGTCTCTCTGTCGGTGTCTCTCTCACTCTGTCTCTACCAGTCTCTCTCATTCTGTCTCTCTGTCAGTGTCTCACTCTGTCTCTATCAGTCTCTATCCATGTCTCTCACTCTGTCAGTCTCTCTCACTCTGTCTCTCTATCAGTCTATCTCACTCTGTCTCTATCAGTCTCTCTCTCACTCTGTCTCTATCAGTCTCTATCTGTGTCTCTCACTCTGTCAGTCTCTCTCACTCTGTCTCTCTATCAGTGTCTTTTAGCCTACTCTGTCTCTATCAGTCTCTCTCTCTCACTCTGTCTCTATTGGTCTCTCTCACTCCTTCTCTCTATCAGTCTCTCTCACTCTGTCTCTATCAGTCTCCCTCTCACTCTGTCTCTATCCATCTCTCTCTCACTCTGTCTATATCGTTCTCTTTCTCCATCTGTCTCTCTCACTGTCAATGCATTTGACTGTCTCACAATCAGTGAGAGTCTATCAGACTCTTTCTCCATCAATCTTTCTCACTCTGTCTTTATCAGTCTGTCTTTATCTCTCAATCTCTGTTTCTTACTCTGACAGGAAATTGTTCCCTGGTGTTCAGAGATCTCCTGGTTAATGGAGTGTGTGTGTGTGTGTGTGTGTGTGTGTGTGTGTGTGTGTGTGTGTGTGTGTGTGTGTGTGCGCGCGCGCTCTGAGGCAATATGGTGTGCAGTGTGATGACAGGAATGTCAAGCAGAAGTCCCCCATCTGTGTGTGGTGATTTAACAGTGTGTGTGTGTTGTATTGTCAGAGTACCGTATGTAACAGAGACTCATTATTCATTCTAATACATTACTTTTGTCATCAGGTAATAATGTTCTGTACACACACCATTCACGGTGCCTTTCAGGACTAGCTCAAGCCAAATGGTGTGTGTGTGTGTGTGTGTGTGTGTGTGTGTAAAGCAGGTGTGTTGCTGAGGCTTGTCTCTGTCTGACCTCTCTTTACAGATTAGCCTGCAGGTGAGAGGTCAATGCTGGGGGAAAGAATGCATTGGCTTTAGTGTGTGTGTGTGTGTGTGTGTGTGTGTTTTGATGAGCCTGTAAGCTGCAGCCACTGTGTCTCGCAGAGAGTTAAACTGTATGTCAGAGGTTAGGCTGAGACTCGCACCATCTTTCTACTCCACTGAAGGTGTGTGTTATGCTGACAGAAAGGGGGAATGGGGTTGAAAAGACGAGTGCGGGTCTCAACCTGTTGTGCATAAAGAGCTCTTCACTCAAACGCATGATTAAAAACCTTTTAGAGACCAAGGCACTAGTGGCTCTTTAAATAAACACACCATCACCATACATGCAAAAGCAAACACACACTTCTAAAGACGTAAAGTATCATTTCAACCGAAAATCAAACGAATCATTTACTCAATATGACTCACAATTCAGTATTGAATAATTGATTGATTGATTAAATGCTGAATATGATTCTGTATGAATCACTGATTCATTCTGATTCAATCATCGAATTCATCTGGTTTAATCATGAATCATATGATTCATATTGATTCTATTCAATGTGTCAACATTGAACATGACTATGAGTCAGTATTCCGTTTGAATCAGTATTCAGTGTGATTGAACATTCAGTATGATTCAGTATCATGTAAACTCTGGCTTTTGAGGAAAAAAAAAACTCTGAATTCGAATACCCAGTTTGAAAAAGTCCTGTCATTGAGAATTAGATCATTCTTGCATTTATTCACCATTTTCATGGGATTGCTGTATAAATGACTTACTCTTGGCATTTATGATTTTTCAGACTTTCTGACAGGTCTGAGGTACGAGTTGTCACTGTTTCTCAGTACAGCGGAATTTTAGCTGTAGAGAGTTTTGCACTGTAAAAAAATATTTGTTGTTTTAACTTAAAAAAGTTAGTGCAAGGGCTGCCTTAAAATTTTGAGTTCACTGGAATTCACATAGTAAGTTAAATTGTTGTGAACTTACTATATTAATTTCAGTGAACTCAAAATTTTAAGGCAGCCCTTAAGGCAACCCTTGCACTAACTTTTTTAAGTTAAAACAACAAATCATTTTTTACAGTGTGAGTAATTTACAAACACGCCTGAGGAAAGTGATATTCTTTCAGTCGGCTTTATTAGAGATGTGCTAGCTGGCTAAACTATTAACCTCAGGCTTTAGCTAGTGGCATTCTTGCACTTTTAATTTCTGTGCATTTGCAAGTTTTACACACACACACACACACACACACACACACACACACACACACACACACACACACACACATCCCACCACCACCACCACCACTACTAACAGCCGCACCCACAACTAGCCAAAATAAAGCATCATGTGTCAGAGTGCCCATCCTGCTATTGTGCTAATAACCAGAGATATACTGATTACAATGTGTGTGTGTGTGTGTGTGTGTGTGTGTGTGTGTGTGTGTGTGTGTGTGTGTGTTTGCATGCACTAGATTGTTTCTAGTCTGCATGTATTGTCATTTGTTATGTGTTAACTAACGTGTGTGTGTGTGTGTGTGTGTGTGTGGTGGAAGCAATGAAGTTTTTGCATGCATGCATGCATGTTTGTGTATATCTATAAATGTGTGTGTGTGTGTGTGTGTGTGTGTGGGAAAGGTGGAGCAGCATCTTTTGTTAAAACCCTAAGACCTCAGTTTTACAGGCGAGAGAGTGGGAAGGTCAGGATAATCACACAGAGCCACTTCAGGAAACTCCCACAGACCTAGGACACACACACACACACACACACAGGAAAATAACGAGAGAAAGAGAGAGAGAGAGAGAGAGAGAGAGGTGTGTGTGGTGATTTGTTTTCCATCGTGCTACTGTAAAAGTATAAATATTTAAACACAATATTTCTTCATTTATCCTTAAAGGTTCTTGTTGCTAATTAACATTTTAACAAGTAAATAATAATCATGAATTTCATCTCAGGTTTATTATAGAATTAATTTGGACATGTAACACGAGTTGAGAAAACTTAATGTCACTAAGAACGTTTGGGGTGGGGCACACAGATGCTACATTGCTACGAAAGTGGACAACATAGCTACATGTTAATTGATTAATTAGCTAGTTAGCAGTTATATGAGACAACCCTCCTGATAAGAATTTGTCACATGCACACTCAAGCACAGTGAAATTTGTCCTCTGCATTTGACCCATCTGAAGCAGTGAACACATGCATGCACACACACGTAAGCAATAAGCACACACACATACATACCCAGAGCGGTAGGCAGCTATGCTACAGCACCCGGGGGTTTGGTGTCTTGCTCAAGGGCACTTCAGCCCAAGGTCGCCCCATGTAAACCTAACCACATAGTTTTTTGAACTGTGGGGGAAACCGGCGCACCTGGAGGAAACCCAGGCAGACACGGGGAGAACATGCAAACTCCACACAGAAAGGCCCTCATCGGTCACTGGATTCGAACCCAGAACCTTCTTGCTGTGAGGCGACAGTGCGAAACACTACACCACCATGTCGTCCAGTGTAGACCAACACACAGATAGATCAGATAGACCATCACACACTGCACATCTGTCTGAGGACACTGACACAACACAACTAAACATCATGACTGAATGGTGCATGTTTGATCTATATTACACACTGATCAACTGTGTAACTGAATGAATCTTTAAAAGAATCGTTTAACTGAATCAAATAAAAAAAATTGACTCGGGTCTCTCTCTCTCTCTCTCTCTCTCTCTCACACACACACACACACACATTATGAAATGATGGTAACTATTTTCTGTGTGTGTGTGTGTGTGTGTGTGTGAGTGCGTGCATAAAAGAATCGTTTAACTGAATCAAATAAAAAAATTGACTTGGTCTCTCTCTCTCTCTCACACACACACACATTATGAAATGATGGTAACCATTTTCTCTGTGTGTGTGTGTGTGTGTGTGTGTGTGTGTGTGTGTGTAAAAGAATCGTTTAACTGAATCAAATCAGAAAATTGACTCGGGTCACTCTCTCTCTCTCTCTCTCTCTCTCTCTTTCTCACACACACACACACACACACACACACATTATGAAATGATGGTAACCATTTTCTGTGTGTGTGTGTGTGTGAGCGCGTATGCGTGTTTTCCATTTCCTCAGTGTGCACCTGTAAAAAGGATTAAGTGGTGCAGTAATAATAATAATCATTATCAGCCTCACTTCATGACCTAAACATGTGTGGACTGTGGTTGAACTCTGTGTGTGTGTGTGTGTGTGTGTGTGTGTGTGTGTGTGTGTGTGTGTAATTATTCTAAGTGACATAACATAAACATAAAGACATTAATGTGAGATTCAGGTGCTGGAAAGGAAACATTAAAGAGAGAGCAAGCTAGAGAGATTAATTATGTTACTTTAATTACTTTTCTTTTTTAATTAATAATAAAGTTACTGGCGGCACGGTGGTGTAGTGGTTAGCGCTGTCGCCTCACAGCAAGAAGGTCCTGGGTTCGAGCCCCATGGCCGGCGAGGGCCTTTCTGTGCGGAGTTTGCATGTTGTCTGCGTGGGTTTCCTCCGGGTGCTCCGGTTTCCCCCACAGTCCAAAGACATGCAGGTTAGGTTAACTGGTGACTCTAAATTGAGCGTAGGTGTGAATGTGAATGGTTGTCTGTGTCTATGTGTCAGCCCTGTGATGACCTGGCGACTTGTCCAGGGTGTACCCCGCCTTTTGCCCGTAGTCAGCTGGGATAGGCTCCAGCTTGCCTGCGACCCTGTAGAAGGATAAAGCGGCTAGAGATAATGAGATGAGATGAGATAAAGTTACTTTAAAGGAGGCATGTTATGAAAAACCTCATTTTTTCTGTGCTTGTGTTCATACATTTGGTTTTCTGAAGTCGATCAACTGACAAACTCTGAAATAAGACACCCAGTCAGTTTCTTTTGTTCTCCCAATTTCAGAAAACATGAACTTCAACAACAAACCGTTCAGATTCGGCTCCTCCTTCTATGTCACAATTGGAGCTCATTAGAATAACCCCACCCCCTCATCTGAGTATCTCCACTCATGGCTTGGAAACTGCCTTTGCAGCCAAAAATTCATGAGGAAGGTGGGACCTGATTGGCTGGTCAAAGGGGGTGGTGGTGGTGGTGATGACCGGTGGCTCATTATCATTTAAAGGAACAGGTTGTTTGTCAAATGAGCTGTTTTGAACAGGGCTGTTTATACAGCATGAGAAGGGAGCTGTGGGGCTTAATGCTTGTGCTATTTTGACCAAAGCATGTCCCAGATGTTTCATTAAAACCTCAGGGAATTGTGTCAACTTGTGGAAAAGACGTATAATATGTCACCTTTAATTATGTTCTGCTGCTCGGCTCCAGTATCTCTTCACCCTTACAAAACGCTCAGCACATATCACCCATGTCCTCCATAACCTCGCTGTTCTACATTGTTCTGTTTATGTTCAAAGCCACTCCACAATATCTTATGGAACTACCTCAACCCTACTCCCCCATTCACAGTCTTAAATCGTCATCTTCTAGTCTGTTGTCTGTCCCCAAATCTCTCCCCATACACTCTAAAAAACTCAACTTAAAGGGGCCAGCTCACCCTTTCCACAATCCAATTCGTTGGTTTTGTTTACATCCATGCCACTCGTGACGGCTACTCTGTTAGCCCCAGAGGTGGACAGTAATGAAGTACATTTACTTGAGTACTGTACTTTACTTGAGTATTTTTTTTTTGGAAACTTGTGACTTTAACTTCACTACATTTGAAAGGCAAATATTGTACTTTTAACTCCACTACATTTCTATCAAGCTTCTCGTTACTCGTTACTACGGTATGAAACAGCTTTAAAATGGATTTTTTTTTGTTTTCTTTTATAAAACGTCATTGTCTTTTTCACAGGTGACACTGCGACAACCGATCAGTAATCACTAGGGTCACGTTACATCCATAAACTGGATGAAATCAAAGTTCAGTGATTTCTCAGCAGCATTATTGTATTATTAATGTGTTGTAAATGTAATGTTGTAAATTAATATTATTAATTATTAATGTAACATTATTGTGGGGGAAACCCACGCAGACACGGGGAGAACATGCAAACTCCACACAGAAAGGCCCTCACCGCCCGCTGGGCTCGAACCCAGGACCTTCTTGCTGTGAGGCGACAGTGCTAACCACTACACCACCGTGCCACCCCTACTATTATTATTATTGTTTTTATTGTTTTTTATTATGGTTATTATTCAGATTCTTTTTAGCATTATTGGTGTTACTATCATTTAATGTTACTCTTAATGCTTCTACTTTTGTTATTATTTATTTTCTTTTCACCTATATAATTGTTGTTATCTGCATTTCCGATGCTTTGGCGATGTTGTACTAAACACAATCGCGTTAATAAATGAATGAAAGTTTTTTTTTTTTTAATTTATGTATGTAAAATGTTTAAGAGCGGAATAAATACAGAGCGGGACAAAGGGATTCCTCATCCCTTGCTTCTGAAAACAAGAGCACTAAGTAGCACACTAGGACGGGAAGGATGGGGGTAAAGAAACAAAGAGAAAGAAAACATTCAAATTGTGTGTGTGTGTGTGTGTCTGTATGTGTGTGTGCTGACAGGGTGCTCTCTTACACACACACACAGTCAAAACCGTTGTCACCAAAATGTGCTGATGGAGTTTTTAAGCTTTCACAGCGTCAAGCTGCCTGCTGAGGGATTGAACACACACACACACACAGTCTCTCTCATACACACACTGAGGCATACTGGACCAACAGACCACCAGACTAGAGGTGTACATGGGTCACCTCTTTTTAAATCCCTAACCAATGAATGATTTTCGAATCAAATGAATATATTCTACTTATTTCCAGATTATATGAGAAAACGAGATAAACGAGACATTTAACCCCAGATGACCCTGACCAGGATACAGCACAAGAAATGAATCAAACACACAGCTTTTCGAGCGACATTGTTCACATTCTCGCCTGCACACCTTTCTACCCTTTCAGCCGGAGGATTAAAAGTTCTGTCCACTCGGTTGGCAGGTCAGTGAGGAATCATCCTCACCAGCATCGACGTCCCTTCTTTGACCCACGTTCCTTGATTTTGTGAAAGAAGGCAGGACTTGAGGTGGCTTCGAGAGTGATGAAACTGTCACAGCAGCTCCAATATAGAGGTGATTAAACCTTTTGCCAGACATGGCAGCCATTTTGAATCCATGTACGATTACTTCAAAACTCCAGTCTCAGAGATCAATGCTGATGTTTGACGTTGATGATAAAATTCAGGTTGTAAGAAGGTTATTCTGTTAATCTGAAATCAAATTTAAATCAGTTTTCAGATCAGCACTGTTGGGATGATGTTGGACTCTCAACTGCTTGGATTGGGTTGTGTCTCACTTCTGAGTGACTTTGGATAAAACCGTCTGCCAAAAACGGAAGTGTTGATTGTAACCTGAAACATAAAAACAACATCACGCTTCTGAGTAAAGAGAGTGTTTCATAACTGGGAATAAAACCTGGCAACCCAGTGTACGTGTGTGGGTTTGTTTTCCCCTAATATGTTGAGTTTGACTTTTTGGTAAAATACACACTCTAAGAAACTCGGTTGTCCCTCTGGGGGAACCTGTTATATATAGACTTCTACAACAGAGTGTTTCAAAGTAGAAACCTTTAAGGAAGATAAATCTCCTTAATTATCAAACAAACCCTTAAGGAACCCTTGAAGAACCCTTTTCTCAAAGAATGTAGATGTATGTTAAAGGTAGACCACCTTTCAGATTTTTCAAATGTAGATCATAAAAAGAATTTTCCCCGACACCAAATTATTTTTGTTTAGTGGACCAAAAGCTACTGAATTCGAATCACAGACTTCCAATTTTATTAGTTTTTTTTAATAGAACGATTAATGAATTTATTTCCACCTGGCCCTAAATTGTCCGCTATTTTTTCCTGCTTCACCATGACCCAATTCAAGATACTACATCATGCATCACGTGGTGGGCTTTCCCCGTTCACACAAGGCATTGTGGGATACAAATTTGAAACAGGAGAGAAAAATGGAGGACGTGAGCGTGCGAATGAAACGTGAAAGACCGACTACAGTAACAGAAAGAAAGCGAGAAGAAAAGACGTTATGTTATATACGAAGGAAAGGAAACGCAGGACCAAACTAATAAATATCGGCGCTCAGTGAGCACCTCGGTGTGATCAGCTGTTCATTTAGCGACAGAATGATGGAACTGTCAGTGCAGGGTCAAAGGTAAACCTGCGCATGCGCACACACACGGACTTCCTCTGTCTGCCGATTCTGCGAAGCGAGCGATTTCATGCACATTATTTGCTTTAATCCCCTCAAATTAAATAACTTCCCAGCTGCAGAATGGCCTGGTTTTTTTTTTTTTTTGAGATATTACAGAAATAAGCATATATCACAATGACCAAATTTTAGACGGTACTAAATTTCACAGATTTTATGAAATCGAAAGGCCATCTAGCTTTAAAGTTAAATTAAAGTGGCAATTCGGCATAGTGGCTCTGACCTTTACAGGTTTAAATGTATGTGTATTTATATATAGGCACTGCTTAAAAGCAGAGCTCCTGATGAGTGTAAAATTTGTTTCTAAGTAGTGTCCAGAGCTGTCGCTCATTATTCATGTTCTGGGTGGAGCTGTCAGCCCAGGAAGCTATATTTGTTATGCTACAGATGTTCTCTGCTGTGTTTATATTCACCATGTGCCTCCATCAGAGGTTTAGCGCGGTATGTTATAAAAGCTTTGCTGTCTGTCATCCTGATATTCACTCACGCACTATGTAAAGTTTGTGTGTTGTTTATTGAGTGTGTTTTGCTTATGTTCGGTGCATTGTTTGAACTGAGGTTTAGTACAAGACTTCAAGCGCAGATGCTAATGGTGCACATTTGGCTAACTTGTAGAGTTTGGTTAGTCCTTGGTTGAGCTGAGCGAGGTGTGTAATGTTCTGAGCATAGTCTGGAAAAATTACTCTGCAAAATTTTGTATTTGTTGACAACCATTGTTAGGGGTTCGCTGGTGTGATAATCCAGCAAACCCCCACTAGGCCACCAGGGGGATGATTCAAATGCAGAGGCGTGAGGCAGAAGTAGAAAAGTATCCAAAAGTTTATTTACAATATATACAGTCCAAAAAGAAATAATCCAAAACGCTCAGAAGATGAAGGGAAAAATAAAAAATATCCAAAAGTTCAAAGTCAAAACAAAAGCCAAAAAACCAGAAAAGAAAAGGCAAAAATACCAACACTCAGAAGATCCAAAAAACCAGTAAATACTAAGTCCAAAAAGTCCAAAAAAGCAAAGCAAAGTGCAAAACCAAAAAGACAAAGGCAAGGAACACGATACAGAAGTAACTGGAGCTAAACATAACAGCACAAAGACTCTGTGACAAGAGGACTGAACTCAGGGGTATAAATACACAAACTAATTAAGGACAGGGCGGGGCAGGAAACAGGCAATAAGACAAACACAAAACACAGAAGACAGTGGTGACCTCTAGAGGCCAAAACAAACATGACCAACAAAGGAAATAACAGCGGCCTCTAGAGGCCAAAACAGTCCCAGTCCTAACAACCATATTACGTTAATATTTTTCTTTTGTTTTCTTTAGTTTTCACGGTGCTCGGTTTATGGTGTGTGGTGTTTGATGTCTGGTGTTGGATGCTATGCTCATGTTTAAGAGGAATAAAATGCACCTGCACCCATCAGAGACTCTCTGCTGTTGTTCTTCGTGCCAAGGGTTGCTACAGTGTTCGTTCGTATGTATGTTTGTATGTGTTCATAAGAGTCGTTCGTATGTACAGACGTCGTACGGTTGCAACAGCCATCAAAAATCAGTTCGATGCATTGCCATATTCTCTTAAGTATGGAGCTCCACTAAAAGTAATGTAATATTAATAATAATAACATAGTCAACCTGTATTAGGTTCTTCAACTAGTACCAGGTTCTTTGCTTCCTACCAGGATTTTTTTTACTTGGACTGTTTCTGATATGAAAACATTAATCGTATAGTCATACAGATGTACAAAGAACCCTTTAGTGCTTTCCACCCAAAAGAACAACATGAGAACATGTAAAGGTTCTTGATTTAATCTTTTTTGCACCTTTGGTGCACAAGTTTTAATTTTCTTTGGGTTTTCTGAAATCAACACATGGTCAAAATTATACATACAGGGTCAAAAATTTATATACATTCACTTAGATTATTAATTCAGAGATGCTGAAACTTCCAAAATGTCTCTTATCTTGCCAAGGCCGAGTTCTCTTATCTTCCTGTTAGTGATCATGATTGATTACAGCTGGTAGCTTCTCTGTGCCTTCATAAAAATTTTTTTTTACAGCACTCATTGGATTGACCAACACACGGTAAAATGGGAAAGTCCAAGGAGCTCAGTGCAGATCTGAGAAAGAGGATTGCAGATCTACACAACCCCGGAATGTCTCTTGGAGCCATTTCTAAACAACTGCAAATTCCAAGATCAGTTCAAACAATTGTACCCAAGTTATTGTGAGGTGTAGTCCCTTTGCCAAGCCACTTTGCTTCAAGAAAACCCAAACTTTCACCCTCAGCTGAAAGGAAATTGGTTTGGATGGTCAGGAACAACCTGGGAACCACCATGGCACAGCCCTGCCATGAACTGAAAGCTGATGAATCACTGTCTACAGTTCAGATCACCACGGACTAAGAGGCTGCTATCCAAGAAATAACCCCCTGCTCCAAAATTGACACTTTCAAGCTTAACTAAAGTTTGAAGCTGACCACTCGGACAAAAAAAAAGCCTTCTGCAGGATAGCTGTATGGTCAGATGAGACAAAGATTGAGTTGTTTAGTCACAATGACCATCATGTACAGAGGGACACTGTACCAGCTGGTGGTGGTGGTAGGATCATCATGCTCTGGGGCTGTTTTGCTGCCAGTGGAACTGGTTCATTGCACAAAGTGGATGGAATAATGAAGAAGGAGGACTACCACAGAATTCTTCAGCATAAACCATCAGAAACTTGAACACGACTTGGGACTTGGGAGTTACAACAGGACAATGAACCCAAACACACATCAGAGCTGGTTGTGGAGGATAAAGCAGGCTAATATTAAGTTTAAAACAAGTCCTGACTTCAACCCTATTGAAAATATATGGACCATGCTTATAAGTTGAGTCCATGCCAAGAAAAAATATTAATTGAACTCTATCAATTCTACCATGAAGAGTCGTGAAATATCCAACTAGAATTGTGCCAGAAGCTTGTTCATGGTAAACAAAAATGTTTGGTCACGGTGAATCTTATGAAGAGACATTTTACCCAAATATTAGGTGTGCTGTATGGATAGTTTTAACCCTGTATGTATAATTTTAATCCTGTGTTGATCTCAGAAAACCCAAAGAAAATTAAAACTTGTGCACCAAATTCTAGTGTATTTTTAAATTAAAGATGTATGCTGTACAATCATTCTGCCGCAGAAAAAGAACAATTCAAAGAAATTACTGTAAGCCCAAATATTGCCATGACAATCATATCCAAGATGACATTCATGTCACTGTATGTAAACTTCTGACCACAACTGTACCTCATATTGGATCTTCACAATGGGGGGTCTAACTGAACACACACACACACACACACATATATACATACACACACAATAGTAGCCACGTTTGGGATTGTAAACCATATGGTGAACAGAGTTTTGATAGAGTGCAAAAACATTCCTGAGTAACCATTTCCTTTTAATAGACACGACCCTTCGTGGGAGCAATGCACACATACACACACAGAGAGAGAGAGAGAGAGAGAGAGAGAGAGAGAGATTAAGAAATCTTTGGTGGGAATGAGCAGTCATTATGAAGTACATGATTCCCAGGGGAACTCTTGTCTGTCGTCACTCTGGTATTTTAATATGAGTTATGTCTTGGTCCATCTTTAGCTATCCATCTCTGTCTGGTCAACCAGTCAAATAATATCCCTGGTGGTCCTAAAGTGTGGTCCTGTTTCATTGATGGATATGGTACGAGGGGCCAACACATTCTGCATAGCATCATGAGGGCCACAGTCAGTATCTGGAGCCTGAACCTGATAAACAGGCAGCTTGAGGTAAAATGTGTCGATCTGAGATGTTGATTCATTTCCTATGCCAGCAGCTTCTGGTTGCATTACCTACTCAGGTTCTTATATGGTGGGTGGACACTCCACAGATAAAAGAAACAAAACAAAACAAAAATGTGTAATCAGTGATATGGTGATGTTTTCTATGGGAACTATTTTTGGAAGGAGTCTCCAGTGTCAGTGCTTTGTAACAATCCGAGGTAAAGTTTTCTGATACTGGAAAATCTTCAAGATGGACGAGTTTGTATTGTACTGGTAGACTGCCAGGCGGCACAGTGCTGTAGTGGTTAGCACTGTCACCTCACAGCAAGAAGGTCCTGGGTTCAAGCCCAGCAGCTGGCGAGGGCCTTTCTGTGTGGAGTTTGCATGTTCTCCCCGTGTCTGCGTGGGTTTCCTCCGGCTGCTCCGGTTTCCCAACACAGTCCAAAGACATGCAGGTTAGGCTAATTGGTGGCTCTAAATTGACCGTAGGTGTGAATGTGAATGGTTGTTTGTCTCTGTGTGTCAGCCCTGCGATGACCTGGCGACTCATCCAGGGTGTACCCCGCCTCTTGCCCATAGTCAGCTGGGATAGGCTCCTACCTGCAACCCTACACAGGATAAGCAGCTACAGATAATGGTTGGTTGGTTGATAGACTGCCACAACATGTGGTCACGTCTATACCTGTTCGCACTCAAGACTCCACTTCCCAGAATTCAAAGCGGCCTTCAAATATGGCCACCACGGACTACAAAAACCATCCTGCATCTCACCGCTCTCAATCTCCCGAATTCTAATCATGTGCACCTGTTTACAATCACAGCTAACTATTTAAGGACTCTCAGTTCACTTTGCCAAGCCTTGTTTATTTGTGGTCATATTTTGGTTTACTGATTTAGTTAATACTCTTGTTTTTGCTCTTTGTCTCTGCATCTGACATTCTGTTTGTGTCTCGCCTGACTGTTGCCTGTTTATTGACTCTACTTTGCTTAATATTTTGGATTTGTCTGCAGGCTTTGCCTCATTAAACTCTGTTGCATTTATGTTTGCCTGTCACCCACGTTCCTGACTAATGCTTGAAAATTATTTAAGCCGTGAATGAAACTGAAATTTCTTTGCTTAAATTTACCATAGGGCGGCACAGTGGTGTAGTGGTTAGTGCTGTCACCTCACAGCAAGAAGGTCCGGGTTCGAGCCCCGTGGCCAGCGAGGGCCTTTCTGTGCGGAGTTTGCATGTTCTCCCTGTGTCCGCATGGGTTTCCTCCGGGTGCTCCGGTTTCCCCCACAGTCCAAAGACATGCAGGTTAGGTTAACTGGTGACTCTAAATTGACCGTAGGTGTGAATGTGAGTGTGAATGGTTGTCTGTGTCTATGTGTCAACCCTGTGATGACCTGGCGACTTGTCCAGGGTGTACCCCGCCTTTCGCCCGTAGTCAGCTGGGATAGGCTCCAGCTTGCCTGCGACCCTGTAGAACAGGATAAAGCGGCTAGAGATGATGAGATGAGAAATTTGCCATATTGTGTTGCCAAATCTTTTGCTGCGAACACAGAGTCTAAACTGTAAAACTGTTTTTAGCGATATGCTAAAAAACCCCACAGAACTGTTTAGAAGCACTTAATTCTTTTGCTAAACCATATGGGCGCAAGATCTTCCAGTTTTAAATGCTTCACTCATCTGATCCTTTCTGATATGACCAACACGTGCTTCATACATCTCTAAATATCAGAAATATTTCAAAGTCATTTCTTCAAGTTAAACGAATACATTAGTGTGGCACAAGAGCAGGAGCAATTTTTTTTTTGGAAAGCAAAGAGTGATATAGCTGAAACAACTTTAACTGTACTTACTAATCATATCTTGCAACTAGCTCTTTTGTCGACGAGCTATATTGTAGCTAGCATACTGAAATAAGAAACTTCCATTAGCCGTGTATAAGCCACTCAAGCTCAATTTATATACTAGGTATCTAACTATAGCTGGATAGCAGATTAATTGTGATCATTAAAGCTCAAATTTCATTCTAGCTAGCTAGCTAATGTGTACAAATAAGCTGTCACTTGGCTGCTATGCTTGCTAGCCACTTAGCAAATAAGCTATCTAGCAAAATAAAGTACTAGTATTCTGTTTGTTCTGTATACATAGAGTAGTTGTGTAAATAAAGTTAGACAGCTAAATAACCAGCCCTTCTAGGGGGGTCTGGGGACATGTGGACCCCCCCCCAAAAAAAAAAAAAAAAAGTGGTGTCAAATGGTGCATTCTTCTGCATTCTGAGTGCCATATTTGAAGAAAATTGATTGGGAAACCGGACCGTCATACTTCACAAAATGCTACTTCTCACCTTGCCTCAATGCTTTGATCCATGGATGATCCGACAGCCAAGTCGCCTTGAACTTCTTGTCAGAGTAAATCTTTATTTTCTTTGGAGTTTTCATTGTTCGTGATCACCACAGCGTGTTTGGTTTTTACAAATATTGGTGTGATTTGTTGTAATATGTGACCTCACTGACGATTGGCTAGAACCATAATGAGAACCAATGGAATGGCGTGACAGAGCAATACAATTTAGATTCAACATCATTATCGCCATTGCATTGGCTCTAGGCTTCACTACTGACGCTATGACTATTTGACACTCAGAGGTGGACAGTAACGAAGTACATTTACTTGAGTACTGTACTTAAGTACACTTTTTGAGTATCTGTACTTGTGTATTATTTTTTTTGGAAACTTATGACTTTAACTTCACTACATTTGAAAGGCAAATATTATACTTTTTACTCCACTACATTTCTAGCATATTGAGGTCTGTAAGTGTTTTATTCCAAGATAAAGCTTGCAACGAAGTTGTCTCTGCTTTAGAGCTAGCGATAACGTTGCAATAGCTATGCAGTCTGGTTAGTCATGACTTTCTATGGATTTGCCCACCAAGTTGCTACAGACTTGTTCATGGCTAACGTTAACACATAGCTAGTTAACTTGGACACTGTTAGTTAGCATGTAAAAACAGAGTTACGCTAAGATGAATAATGTTAACTTATCTTAAGTCCATATGTTTTCGCATAATTTTGCCAAATAAACAGAATGTAGAAATGTTTCTTTTCTAGTAGCGTTAGCTACCCAATATGATTTCGAGACTGAAAAGAGTTTGCTAGCATGTCAGGTGGAGCGTCACTGACTAGCTAGCTTAACGTTAAGCCACCATGATGGCACAGCATGTGTTCATTTTGTGAATTCACATTTCTGTCTTTGGTAACAGCATTAGGTTTTGCAAGTGCTGTGGCAATAATACAACAGTGCATTGACAGAAAATGTCTTTTAATACTTAAGTATTTTTAAAAGCAAGTACTTCAGTAAAAATTTGACTGTACAACTTTCACTTGTATTGGAGTAACATTTGACCAGTGGGATTTGTACTTTGACTTAAGTAATGAAGTTGGGTACTTTGTCCACATATGTTGACACTATATACTTGTGTCCCCTGTGCCAACTTAGCTGAAGCAAGATCAGAAGAGCAAATCCAAGAATGTTCTGTGATTTTTATTTTGTAATGTGGTAGTTTTTAGAACTAAAATTGGTAGGCGGCATTCACCTGTCAAAATCTGTAGACTACTCCGTGAATTGGTAGAGTTGGCAAGTATGCTTCTGATAGCTAATTTGCTAGCTGCTTAGCCATTTATACATAGCAATCAAGCTAGAAGATAAAAGTAGTGGAGTTACATCTGCTGTCTGTTACAGAGTTCAATCATTTTAAAACTTTCATCAGCCTAAATCGTTGCTCCTATTTAGATTTTTTAAAAATAACAATAAGGAGTATCGGATTGAAATGCCCTCTGGATAAATCCTGCACTGGACATCTATAGTCACATGTTCGCCACATCCCTGAGGCTTGCAAGGAGTCATTTATCAAACTTCACTTCATCTCATAAACAGCCTTTTAGGATGGAATGTGTGTTCGAAACAGTTGTATGGCAGGACAATGGATAGTGGTACTGTATGAAGTTATGCTTTGGCTAATATTTGTGATGTATTCCAGTTACTATAGTATATTGAAAAGCTTTCACAAAACTTTTGTTTTCAGTGGGCTTTGGGTCCAGATGTCAGCACATTCCTGTCCGCCCCCCCAGGAAAAGGTGGTAGGTAGGTGGTTTTAGCCCTTATCCCTCCTGTGTGTGTCCATCCTTGCTCTCTAATCCCTCTCATTATTCATTCCAGCCTCTCATCACCTTTATCTTCTACCTCGTTTTCCTTCTCTGTGCTATGCCGTCTCACATTTTTCCTCCTGTTTCCTCTCATTTGTCATTTTGTCGATCCTTCCTTCAGGGCTCCACATAAACCCTCAGTAGAGTAAACAGTGCTTCTCGCAGTTCTGCTGTAACCTATTGTAATGAAAAAAGCTTTCAACTATAGTGTGCTAGTTTGCCTACATGGGAAGTGTAATCGTGATTTATGACTCATTTCTCATATCTTGCACTATCAGATTTTTTTTTTTTTTGGGGGGGGTAATCTTGTGAAATCTTGTGTCTTGTCGAGATCTTACAAGAGTGGCAGCCATTAAAAAAAAAAAATGACCCAAGCTTTATTTAGTCCTACCCAAATCCATCATGTCTGTAGGTTTTGTGCCTGGAATTATTATGCCATATTTTCTTTTTCTTCTATAAAATGAGCAGTAGAAATAACATCAGGTAATTTATATCCCATCTGAAATTACATGCTGGTAAAAAAAAATTTCATTATACTGTATCCTGTTAGGAAAGAAGTTTTGCACTTTTTCTTGAGTATCAAGAAAATCCAGGAAGTGCTCACTTTTTCTCTTGTCTCTCGCCAAAACCAAACTAAAACCAGATACTGGCTGAGTTTAAAACAGAATAGAACTAGAAGGGCACTGGGTAGAGTGCATAACTCCACCAAGCCACATTTTAGAATATCCTGGAGCCACATACATACCTGGATTTGCATCAAAATTTAATCAGTTGTTTCTTGGCCCATGATTCAGCTTTCTTCCAAATTTCATCAAAATCCATTCACTACTTTTTGAGTTACATTGGGAACAGACAAAAAAAATCCTGGATCCATATACATGGCTGGAATTGCATCAAAATTTAATCAGTTGTTCCTTGGTCCATGATTTACCTTTCCTCCAAATCCACTTGTTTCTTTTTGAGTTACATTGGGAACAGCCAAAAAATAAAAAATCCTGGATCCACATACATGTCTGTATCCTGGATCTACATACATATCTGGAGTTGCATCAAAATCTGAACAATTGTTCATTGGCCCATGGCCCACTTTTCCTCTAAATTTCATCAAAATCTGTTGACTACTTTTGGAGTTACATTGGGAAAAGGCAAAAAAATCTTGAATCCACATACATGTCTCTATCCTGGATCCACATACATAGCTGGATTTCCATCAAAATTGAATCAATTGTTCCTTGGCCCATGACTCACCTTTCCTCCAAATTTTATCAAAATCTGTTCAATACTTTTTCAGTTACATTGAGAAAAGGCAAACAAATGGCAGCGAAAACAAACTCCTCCAACAAAGTAGGCAGAGATAATAAAATATAGAAGACGTTAAACTGGACGTGTCAGAGAAACAACCTTTTGGGTGTTTGAAGTACAGTAAGTTATTGAGCTCCTATCACAGGTACAGCCTACATGGTCATGTGACCTACTAATAAGCTGACTAGTTACAGCGTAGGATAAAATAGTACAAACTTATGATGCTGTCTTGTCAGAGTTCGCCTTTAGAGTTCGCCTAATTCTAATCAGAATGCTATTTACATGTGCAAAAAAAAAAGTTAAACAAACCCACATGTGGATCTAATGTTTTTTTTTTTGAAAAGCACATTCTAATACAAAATTAATTGAACTGTGACTCAAAGTACATTAGTGCTGCCTTTAACCACTTGTATGGCTCATTCATTGAAAGTTTTAAGTATTTTTCTTTAATAATAATGTGATTGTGTCATTTATAAAATACAAAGTCTCATGGAAGGTTCTGTCTGTTGCCATGCTCATAGTTGAGGGTCAGCAATCCAGGACACCATCAGCTAGTTGCCCTGAATTCTCTTGGGTGATCATCACACACCAGGGGGACCCAAACCCTCATCTGGTGGCAGGTACACAGACATACCTTAGAGTAGCCAGTTGACCTAATCCACATGTCTTTGGACTATGGGAGGAAACCCATGCAGACGTGGGAAGAACATGCAAACTCCATACAGAAAGGCCCCCATCGGCCACTGGGCTTGAACCCAGAACCTTCTTGCCATGAGGCGACAGTGCTAATCACTACACCACCGTGCCCATGGAAGGTTAACTTAACAGTATAATTATTCATGATAACTAAAGTGTATACATCATACCTAATGACTTAAACATGTAAACCCACATTAGACATTTTTTTAAGTAAAATGATAGTACTGTGACTCTAAATTGACCGTAGGTGTGAATGTGAGTGTGAATGGTTGTCTGTGTCTATGTGTCAGCCCTGCGATGACCTGGCGACTTGTCCAGGGTGTACCCCGCCTTTCGCCCGTAGTCAGCTGGGATAGGCTCCAGCTTGCCTGCGACCCTGTAGAAGGATAAAGCGGCTAGAGATAATGAGATGAGATGATAGTACTGTATAACAACAGTATATAAACATCAGTGTTTCTCAACCATTAGTGGGCCATAAAGCCCCATCTCTTTGCCGCAAATTTTTTTTCAAGTTGAAGCAAATTTTTACTCAGAGTCAGGTACAGTTGCTGGGTTGCATCCAACCTCATGTCCGCCTCATTAAGCTACGGTCACACTACAGCTCGTGATGCTTTGCAATGGGTTATCAATGAAAATGAGGCATTTTGGTGGTGATATACATGTGAGCTAAAAGTTGTGGTCACACAGCAGGTGAACACTTGACTTTCATGCCTTTGCACTCTTGAGTCTGGCGTGTTGTGCACGCACTTAGGACCCAGTCGTTATGGGAAACACCTGATACTGATTTGAGTGCAATCAGCCACGCAGATACAGAAGCTGTTTTCACAGAGGTTTTGCGAAGCATTATTAACACTATCATGTTTGTTTCTAGCCATGTTTACAACCCTGATTCCAAAAAAGTTGGGACAAAGTACAAATTGTAAATAAAAACGGAATGCAATAATTTACAAATCTCAAAAAATGATATTGTATTCACAATAGAACATAGACAACATATCAAATGTCGAAAGTGAGACATTTTGAAATTTCATGCCAAATATTGGCTCATTTGAAATTTCATGACAGCAACACATCTCAAAAAAGTTGGGACAGGGGCAATAAGAGGCTGGAAAAGTTAAAGGTACAAAAAAGAAACAGCTGGAGGACCAAATTGCAACTCATTAGGACAATTGGCAATAGGTCATTAACATGACTGGGTATAAAAAGAGCATCTTGGAGTGGCAGCGGCTCTCAGATGGGAAGAGGATCACCAATCCCCCTAATTCTGCGCCGACAAATAGTGGAGCAATATCAGAAAGGAGTTCGACAGTGTAAAATTGCAAAGAGTTTGAACATATCCTCATCTACAGTGATCATCAAAAGATCATCAAAAGATTCAGAGAATCTGGAAGAATCTCTGTGCGTAAGGGTCAAGGCCGGAAAACCATACTGGGTGCCCGTGATCTTCGGGCCCTTAGACGGCACTGCATCACATACAGGCATGCTTCTGTATTGGAAATCACAAAATGGGCTCAGGAATATTTCCAGAGAGCATTATCTGTGAACACAATTCACCGTGCCATTCGCCGTTGCCAGCTAAAACTCTATAGTTCAAAGAAGAAGCCGCATCTAAACACGATCCAGAAGCGCAGACGTCTTCTCTGGGCCAAGGCTCATTTAAAATGGACTGTGGCAAAGTGGAAAACTGTTCTGTGGTCAGACGGATCAAAATTTGAAGTTCTTTATGGAAATCAGGGACGCCGTGTCATTCGGACTAAAGAGGAGAAGGACGACCCGAGTTGTTATCAGCGCTCAGTTCAGAAGCCTGCATCTCTGATGGTATGGGGTTGCATTAGTGCGTGTGGCATGGGAAGCTTACACACCTGGAAAGACACCATCAATGCTGAAAGGTATATCCAGGTTCTAGAGCAACATATGCTCCCATCCAGATGACGTCTCTTTCAGGGAAGACCTTGCATTTTCCAACATGACAATGCCAAACCACATACTGCATCAATTACAGCATCATGGCTGCGTAGAAGAAGGGTCCGGGTACTGAACTGGCCAGCCTGCAGTCCAGATCTTTCACCCATAGAAAACATTTGGCGCATCATAAAACGGAAGATACGACAAAAAAGACCTAAGACAGTTGAGCAACTAGAATCCTACATTAGACAAGAATGGGTTAACATTCCTATCCTTAAACTTGAGCAACTTGTCTCCTCAGTCCCCAGACGTTTACAGACTGTTGTAAAGAGAAAAGGGGATGTCTCACAGTGGTAAACATGGCCTTGTCCCAACTTTTTTGAGATGTGTTGTTGTCATGAAATTTAAAATCACCTAATTTTTCTCTTTAAATGATACATTTTCTCAGTTTAAACATTTGATATGTCATCTACGGTATGTTCTATTCTGAATAAAATATGGAATTTTGAAACTTCCACATCATTGCATTCCGTTTTTATTTACAATTTGTACTTTGTCCCAACTTTTTTGGAATCGGGGTTGTATAAGGCTGTTGAAATATTCTGCTTTTGTTAAATTAAAAAAAAAAAAAAAACACTTGGAAGACGGCTCTGGACACTTACACTAATGAATTTATGTCTGAGGACTACAGTCGACTTGCTAACTTTAGGACTGCAGTTGGTTGTCATGAACAGTTTTGCACTCAAGTTTTCATCAATGAACAGTTTATAACTTCAACAAAACAGACTTCATGTTAAAACTATAATGAATTTCCTGGTTACACAGTCATACTCTGTGACTCTATAGGACACTGTTATAGAAGCGAGTTATTTATAATCACGTTATCAGTCATCACCCAGATGAGGATGGGTTCCCTTTTGAGTCTGGTTCCTCTCGAGGTTTCTTCCTCATGTCGTCTGAGGGAGTTTTTCCTTGCCACCGTCGCCACAGGCTTGCTCACTGGGGATAAATTAGTGATCAAATTAGCTCATTAATTTTCTGTAAAGCTGCTTTGTGACAATGTCTACTGTTAAAAGGGTTATAAAAATAAACTTGACTTAAATATCATGCCTGCTAATAAACACATTTCCTGCACTGAGATCCGTCTACTGCTGTCTATCTTGTAGTGTCCTGATCCTCACATCTTTAACCCAGCCGCATATAAAAAGTTGTACTCCTCCATGCTCGTCCAGGTTTTAATCTGTGTGTCCGTGTAGAACGATGTCTGCAGCACCAGGTAGTCTGAGATGTCGGGGAACTCAACAGATGGATCATTTTCCAACTCATAGGAAAAATCCTTCTTTGTGACCGTGTAAGGATCTAATCCCATTGAGTGGTTTCTATATCCACTTCTTTTGAGTGTACTTCTTGGTTTTAATAACTTGCTTGTTAGCTGAACACAAACACGGTAGTAAGTTCTCGTGTTAATCAACCAGACTCCACTTTTGGCTCATTAATCTGTTTTGACTGAGAATGACCCGCATGCATGGCTTTATGTCCGCTTCTGGTACATCCATACAGTTTTAAATACAATACCTACAATTAAAAACAGTTTGTTTTTATTGCATTTATTTAATTCCTGGGCTCCCATCTGTAACAGGGAGTGATGCTGCAGCCCATTAATACACGTTACAATAGATTATCAGACTCTAATAGAACAGATGAGGCAAAATAATAGGGGATCTTTTTTAATGGGCCCCGACTCATTACAAGTATGAATAGATGGGTCTCGAAGCAGAAAAGGTCGAGAAACCCTGCACTAGAGTATTTAAAAAACAATCTATCCAAAACAGTCACACACTCAGAAAGCATGTCTCGCTGTGTTTAGTCCCAAGCCTTCATCCTGCTGCTTTGACCACTTAAAGAGCCAAGATGTCAGGAGAAAAAAAAAAGTGAGGTCAAAGGTCAGCGGGTCCTCGGCATGAGTGGGAAAACACCTTGTGAACCCCTGCGTTCTTCCTGAATTTTCAAACACACACACGCACACACTTAAAAAAACACAAACACATGGTCACGCACAATGCACTACTACAGGAAGGAACTCTACTGCTAATGAGAGGGACAGAGACGGCGAGACAGAGAGACGGAGGGTGTGTGAGGAAAGCAAGAGGCGCAAAGAAATATTGCTTTTCTGAGCAGTTTTCTGCACATTGCTGCTGAAAAGAAAAAGCATTCAACATTATTAATAAACCTGAGTTTAATACTGTAGCAAGGCAATTATTCTTAGCAATTATTCAGCCAGATTGGGAAGAACATAGCATTTAAACAACAATTTGCTTTTACATGAGAACATATAACCTGCACCTACTCTACCTGAATAGCATGTAAATCCTATGTAGATAAACTGTAGGTATCGTCCAGTCTTAAGTATAAATGCAATCTAAATCTAATCCAAATGCTAATTATTTAAACTCAAACTACACATCCATCCATTATCTGTAGCCGCTTATCCTGTTCTACAGGGTTGCAGGTAAGCTGGAGCCAATCCCAGCTGACTATGGGCGAGAGGCGGGGTACACCCTGGACAAGTCGCCAGGTCATTGCAGGGTTGACACTAACTACACATGACATTTGTAATTAAATAAATAAATAATCGACACAATTTACCGCATTTAAGTCGACAATTAAAACATGCAAATGTTGATTAAATGCACTCGTGCCAGTGTAAATAAAAATGTAATGCTTGCAAATTATAGGAACTCAAAGCAAAGCTTATATGCCACTTTATTAGGAACACCCAGAACAACCACCTGCTGTTTGATGCCGTTCTCTAATCAGCATGACAGCAGCACGATGCATAAAATCACGCAGATACAAATCAAGAGCTTCAGTTAATTAATGTTCACTCACATCAAACATCAGAATGGGAAAAACTGATCTCAAAGTGTGACTTTCTTTCACTGTGGCATGGGTGTTGGTTTGAGCCAGATGGACTGGGTTTTTTTGAGTATTTCAGAAACTGCTGATCTCCTGGGGTTTTCACACGCAACAGTCTCTAGAGTTTACACAGATTGGTGCGAGAAACAAAAAACAAACACTGAGTGAGTGAGCGACAGTTCTGTGGGTGGAAACAAACACCTCGTTGATAAGAGAGGTCAGAGGAAAATGGACAGATTGGTTTGAGCTTTTTGGCCAGGAAGGATATAAGAACTCATAGCAACTCTTTACAACCGTGGTGAACAGAAAAGCATGTCAGCATGCAACAGGGGAAAGAAGACCACACTGGGTTCCAGTCCTGTGGCCAAGAACAGGAATCTGAGAATCAAGAACAAGTTCCTATTAAAGTGGCCGGTGAGTGTGTATAGTTAGATTTAATGCTGTGGAATGTCTGTGAAACAAGTTGCATTATGTTATCATTTATGTTATAGCAGCTATAAACAGTCATTCCATCACCTGCCTGTCTTTTTTCTCTCTTGCAGTGTGCAGCCTTTTGGACTTCACTGTATTTCAAAACTTAAGATTACAGCTTTACCTGACTGCTACAAAGCGCTGACACTGGAGACACCAGTAAAACCTTGGCATTGAAAGTTTCACCGTATCAACAATTAATCTATACCTTCTGACCAATCAGATTTGAGAATTTAACAGCACTGACATAACAGACAATAATAATAATAATAATAACAACAACAACAACAAGTGTTGCCAAGCAAAACAAACCTCGCCTAGTAGCGCTTATGATGAATATGAAGGAAGATATCGCGAAAAAATGATTTTGACCTTTTTGGTGACCTTGACCTTAATTTTGACCTTGTGTGTGAACATACTTGGCCAGTAAACATGGTTCTGATTCTCATTCGCACACTGTACTGCTATCAGCCAATCAGAACACATCTGAATGAATATGAAGGAAGATATCGCGAAAAACTATTTTGACCTTTTTGGTGACCTTGACCTTGACTGGATCACCTTCAAAATGTTGGAGGTTCTATTTGAGACCAATGCCCATCTATCCTGAAAGTTTCATGAAGATTGGTCTGGCCGTTTTCCCGTAATAACATTAACAAACAAACAAACAAACAAACTTCACCGAAAACAATACCTCGCCCCCGATGGACGCCGTCCCAGGTGAGGTAATAATAATAATAATCATCATCTCTAGCCGCTTTATCCTGTTCTACAGGGTCACAGGCAAGGTGGAGCCTATCCCAGCTGACTACGGGCGAAAGGTGGGGTGCACCCTGGACAAGTCGCCAGGTCATCACAGGGCTGACACATAGATACAGACAACCATTCACACTCACATTCACACCTACAGTCAATTTAGAGTCACCAGTTAACCTAACCTGCATGTCTTTGGACTGTGGGGGAAACCGGAGCACCCGGAGGAAACCCACGCAGACACGGGGAGAACATGCAAACTCCGCACAGAAAGGCCCTCGCCGGTCACGGGGCTCGAGCCCGGACCTTCTTGCTGTGAGGCGACAGTGCTAACCACTACACCACCGTGCCACCCTTAATAATAATAATAATAATAATAATAATAATAATGAGTTGAATTTATGTAGCGCCTTTCTCATACCCAAGCTCGCTTTACATTTAAAAAAAAAAAGAAAAAAAATCCACCAAAAGAAGGTCAGGATGTAATTCCAATGGTGTAGCTGCCACAGTCCCACCAAAAGCCGCATGAAGATAAATCCCACACCGCCCCCAGGCAACATCGCTTGGAACACCATGCCATGGATCCACAAAGTGAGCACAGAAGCACCGCCGCGCAGAGCACTGGTATGTCCCAAACCACCCGCACAGCCACTGTGAAACCACCGAGCAACATCGCTCGGAACACCGCACAAAGCACAAAAGCACCACCACACAGGGCGCTGGACAACCTCGATATTAAAAGAGCAACGAGTTCACTGCAGTCCATTGCTAGTGTAACCGCTGTCTGCATTGTGTTGTGTTTCTGTGACAAAGGCCAACACTTTCTCAGTGTTTGAATGCACTTTTATTGCCTGGAGGACAGCAAGGAAACCCACTGGTTGGTCATGTTCATATACAGCAGTCTCTCGGCACAGCATGGGCTCAATCCTCATGTACTGGTCCTGAGGTAACGTCACAGCCAGTATTTATGTGCTGAGTGGAGCCATGGCAACGAGTGAGTGTCCATGATAGATATTGTATGTAACAGCAAATCTGATTGCTTGTCACTGTGTCAAGTGGAATCAACAGCTACACTCTGTTACACTAGGAGCACAGGCATCACCCACGGCGAACCAAGGCCTGGAGGGAACCGATACCCAAAACTGGGTTCGGAGCTACGTCACAACCAGCGGACAAAACACTAAAACAAAAAACAAACATCAAACTACACAAACACAAAAAATACAATAAAATAAAAAGCTCCAGTGGGAAGTGGCAGCCAGAATGTGCACAGCGTGCTCTCAACTGGAAATGGCAAAGTTTCATTTTGGCTAGTTAAATAACCAAGGAAACCAAAATTGTGACCATGACTTAATCATATCCTCGTTCAGGTTAAAAAAAAAAAAAAAAGAGCTCAGAGTCACAATAAAGCTGCAATAAAAGCCAAGAGTCTGAATATCATATTGTCTTTGTGGCCATCCTGTGAGGAAGACAGATAAGATATAAATGTATCCCTTAATAACAGAAACAGCAGTCTTGAGTACGTGATGTTTGGGTTGTGTTAGATACTTTCCTATTGTTCATGCTGATTAGGTCAGATATACCCAGGATACACACACACACACTATGCCAATCTTTGCACAAGTACCGGTACATGGGTGTGTACTTGCAGTAGTGTCGCACTAATGTGCAAATGTTGTTCAGCCATCGACTATATTTTAATTCCTTTATGAATTGTATGTGTTTAAAGGAACAGTTCGGACAACAACTTTAAACGACTTCTCACTTTCTGCTCAAATGTAGTCGATTGGTTATGGGACAAAAAAAAAAAAAAAAAAATCACATTATAAAATCCTACACGATCATCTGTTTTTCCACAAGTGGTTATGCATGTGATGGTGCATATCACCATGTTATGCCCTGAAACTCGAACATGTGAAAACAAATTATATATAAAAATGCAATCATGTGAGAATAAAGGAGTCATCTGTAAAGAATCACATGTAAAAAAAAGAATCATCTTTAAAAAAAAACACACATGTAAAAATGAATCATGTTAATTAAATCACATGTGCAAAATAAATGAATTATCTGTAAAAAAATCTAATGTAAAAATTATCTGTAAAGAATTATACATGAAAAAGAGTCATCTGTAAAAAACAAAACAAAAAAAACATTTCATGTGAGAATAAAGGAATCATCTGTAAAAGATCACAGATGAAAAAAAATCTTATGTGAGAATAAGGGAATGATCTATAAAGAATCACATATAAAGAGTTATCTGTAAAAAAAAATCTCATGTAAGAATAAAGGAATCATCTGCAAAGAATCACACATTAAAAAGAATCATATGCAAAAAAAAAGTAACGTGAGAATAAAGGAAACATCTATAAAGAATCACACATGAAAAAAGAATCATCTGTAAAAAAAAAAAGTCAAGTGAGAATAAAGGAATCATCTGTAAAGAATCACAGATGAAAAAAGAACCATATGTAAAAAATGTGAAAAAATGAATCCTCTTAATAAATCACATGAAAATAAATGTCTGTAAAAGAAAAAAAACAAATGTAAAAATGATCTGTAAAGAATCACACATGAAAAAGAGTCATCTGTAAAACAAAACAAAACAAAAAACACATTTCACGTGAGAATAAAGGAATCATCTGTAAAGAATGGCACATGAAAAAAAGAATCTTCTGTAAAAAAAAATCTCACATGAGAATAAAAGAATCATCTGTAAAAAAAAAAATCACACATGAAAAAAATAATCATCTTTAAAAAAAAAGTCACGTGAGAATAAAGGAATCATCTGTAAAGAATCACACATGAAAGAGTCATCTGTAAAAAAAATCGTGAGAATAAAGGAATAATCTGTAAAGGATCACAGATGAAAAAAATCATCTGTAAAAAAAAATCTTACATCAGAATAAAGGAATCATCTGTAAAGAATCACACAGGAAAAAAGGAATCATCTGTAATAAAATCTTCATCTCATCTCATCTCATTATCTCTAGCCGCTTTATCCTTCTACAGGGTCGCAGGCAAGCTGGAGCCTATCCCAGCTGACTACGGGCAAAAGGCGGGGTTCACCCTGGACAAGTCGCCAGGTCATCACAGGGCTGACACATAGACACAGACAACCATTCACATTCACACCTACGGTCAATTTAGAGTCACCAGTTAACCTAACCTGCATGTCTTTGGACTGTGGGGGAAACCGGAGCACCCGGAGGAAACCCACGCGGACACGGGGAGAACATGCAAACTCCACACAGAAAGGCCCTCGCCGGCCCCGGGGCTCGAACCCAGGACCTTCTTGCTGTGAGGCGACAGCGCTAACCACTACACCACCGTGCCGCCCCGTAATAAAATCTTATGTGAGAATAAAAGAATAATCTGTAAAGAATCACATGAAAAAGAATCATCTGTAAAAAAAAAGGAATGTGAGAATAAAGGAATCATCTGTAAAGAATCACAGATGAAAAAAGAACCATATGTAAAAAAAAATTGAAAAAATGAATCCTGTTAATAAATCATGTAAAAATAAATGTCTGTGAAAGCAAAAAAAAATCAAATGTAAAAATGATCTGGAAAGAATCACACATGATAAAAGAATCAGCAGTAAAACACACATTTTAAAAAAATGAATCCTGTTAAACAAATCAGTGTGAAAGTAAATGAACCGTGTGGGGAAAATCTGAAAAATGATCCGTCTGTAAAGAAAAACAAAACTCATGAAAATGAATGACTCATGTTCAAAAATTTTCACACAGAAAAAACAACATGGAAAAAAACCCACACTACTTGTAAAAAGTCCACATATACAGGACATACATGACGTGTGAAACATAGTGTGTGTCACATGTAAATGTTACATATGATCCACGTGATATTCACAAATGAAGTTCGTGCGACGTTTCTGGAAGACGTCAGCCAGAGTTAAAAACAGTCACAGTGGCCATTTTGAAGCTAAATCATTCTGCATTAGCAGAGTTATATAATCTGTATGTTAAAATGATGCCTTTTAAAGATGTTACTGAGCTAAACAAGGTGTTCTGAGGTGTGTCTGTGAGGATTTAGTGAGCTGACGTTAGTTATTAGTTTGTATGAAGCTATAGTGCTAGTAGCTGTAACCTTTTCCTACTTGCTAGCTGAATTCACTAGTTCCAGTTCAAAACTAATAAAGGCTAACATCAGAAAGCAAACTTGTCTTGGCGTGTCAACTACATTTGGGGTTCAATTTCAATTCCCGACACCATTTGATATCTAGGACATTCTGGGAAAGATCCGTGTTTGCGAGCAGCAGCTAAATTATTAGCTTAGCTCTATATCATGACCGTGGTCATTCAATCGGTTTTCAAGATAATAGTCTTTTTAACAAACTGTCTGTCTCTATTTTTCACTAGTTCTAGATAACTTTTAGAGAACCAGGTGATCAGGATCAACAACATCAAAGGGCTGTTATCAGTGTGCTAATGCTAAGCTGAAGCCAGATCGCCATAAAACTCAAATCGCTGCCTTTTAAATCTCAGGGAATTAGCCTACTCGCATAAACTAACAATCAGAGCCTGAGCCACATGTGTGGGGGTGTAGTAGCACATGGGTGTGATTTTTATCTAGGAAGACCAGCCTTGGTATTTAGCATTCACATCTCAAAGTCTGATTAAACCCCCCACCACACACACATGCACACACAATTTGTGAGGCCACTCACTAGTTGAGCTTTTTTTTTTTTTTTAATTTGTAGTCTTCATTCCTATCCCACAACTAGCTAACGTCACAGTTAGCTAGCTGTAGTGAAAGTTCATAGACTCAGTACTAATAGCTCAACCTAATAGCTAACTTAGCTAACAGCTAGCTAGGATAATGTTTTAAGAATGCATTTTGATGATGAGGGAATGTGACAAATTTTTCCCTTTAACGGTCAAAGACAATGCATTAAAAAGAAATGAACAAGTTTTCTGTCAGGTTGTAAAACGGTCAGCTAGCTACACTGTGTTCATAACATTTTTGTTCCTGATCCGGGGTTGTTCAAAGCAGCTTTCCTAAATATGATGGCATATTAGGGCCATGATAGGGAAAAAATAACGGCACTGAAGTGGGGGGTAATATTCTGAGAAATAAAACCAGAGTTTCCATGATTAAAGCTCTACATTTATGAGGAAAAAAAGACACACATATTCTCTGAGATTATAAAGTCATAAATTTGTGAGACCAAAAAAAAAAAAAACCTCAAAGCATCCAAGATTAAAAAGTCAGAAATTCCAAGATTAGAAGTCACAAATTTACCAGGAAACCCCCCCCCCCCCCAAACCTCTCCTGCTTCTCAGCTTCCTGGCTGCAGTGCATTCTGGGGAATGTAGTTGAAAATCTCTTCGCACTTTATTTAAATACAACCCCGATTCCAAAAAAGTTGGGACAAAGTACAAATTGTAAATAAAAACAGAATGCAATGATGTGGAAGTTTCAAAATTCCATATTTTATTCAGAACAGAACATAGATGACATATCAAATGTTTAAACTGAGAAAATGTATCATTTAAAGAGAAAAATTAGGTGATTTTAAATTTCATGACAACAACACATCTCAAAAAAGTTGGGACAAGGCCATGTTTACCACTGTGAGACATCCCCTTTTCTCTTTACAACAGTCTGTAAACGTCTGGGGACTGAGGAGACAAGTTGCTCAAGTTTAGGGATAGGAATGTTAACCCATTCTTGTCTAATGTAGGATTCTAGTTGCTCAACTGTCTTAGGTTTTTTTGTCGTATCTTCCGTTTTATGATGCGCCAAATGTTTTCTATGGGTGAAAGATCTGGACTGCAGACTGGCCAGTTCAGTACCCGGACCCTTCTTCTACGCAGCCATGATGCTGTAATTGATGCAGTATGTGGTTTGGCATTGTCATGTTGGAAAATGCAAGGTCTTCCCTGAAAGAGATGTTGTCTGGATGGGAGCATATGTTGCTCTAGAACCTGGATATACCTTTCAGCATTGATGGTGTCTTTCCAGATGTGCAAGCTGCCCATGCCACACGCACTAATGCAACCCCATACCATCAGAGATGCAGACTTCTGAACTGAGCGCTGATAACAACTTGGGTCGTCCTTCTCCTCTTTAGTCCGAATGACACGGCGTCCCTGATTTCCATAAAGAACTTCAAATTTTAATTCGTCTGACCACAGAACAGTTTTCCACTTTGCCACAGTCCATTTTAAATGAGCCTTGGCCCAGAGAAGACGTCTGTGCTTCTGGATCATGTTTAGATACTGTTAGGGTTTTGCTGGGATTCGAACCTGGTTCGTTGGTGTGATAATCCAGCAAACCCCCACTAGGCCACCAGGGGGATGACTCAAATGCAGAGGCGTGAGGCGGAAGTAGAAAAAGAATCAAAAGGTTTATTTAAACTATATACACTATATACAGGGCAAAACAAAAGACAAAAAAAAAACCAAAGAGTATAATCCAAAAGAAAAGCAAAGTGCAAAAATTCAAAAGCTAAGAAGATCAAAAAACACAGTACAAAGGAAACTGGAGATAAACATAACAGCACAAAGACTCCGTGACAAGAGGACTGAACTCAGGGGTATAAATAGACAAACTAATTAAGGACACAGGTGAAGATAATTAGGCAATTAACACAAACACAAGACACAGGAACAGTGGCGGCCTCTAGAGGCCAAAAATAAACATGACATGAAAAGGAAATAACAGCGGCCTCTAGAGGCCAAAACAGTCCTAGTCCTAACAGGACCCCCCCCCAGGAGCGTCTCCTGACGTTCCCAGGGCGATCCGGATGGGCCGAATGGAAGTCCCGACATAGTTCTTTATCAAGGACATCCCGAGCAGGAACCCAGCAGCGCTCCTCAGGACCATAGCCCTCCCAGTCCACCAGATATTGCAACCCGCCGCGGACCCGGCGGGAGTCAAGCAGGCGATTCACAGTGAACACAGTCTGCCCCTGGAAGATGCGGGGGGGTGGGGGGTTCCTAGGGGCAGGGGCATACGTAGACGTCAGTACGGGCCGTAACAGGGAAACATGGAAAGTGGGGTTGATCCTCAGAGTCCGGGGCAACTGGAGCCGGTAGGAGACAGGGTTCACCCTGCGCACCACCTTGAAGGGGCCAATGTAGCGAGGAGCAAGCTTGCGGTTCTCCACCCGCAGTGGAAGGTCCTTAGTGGACAGCCAAACACGCTGCCCAGGGCGGAAAGCATGTGCAGGTCTTCTATGGCGGTTGGCCTGAGTCTGGTTGGTTCTGGAGGTCTGTATGAGGGTCTTCCTGACCTTGCTCCAGGTCTTGCGACACCGTCTCACATATTGGTTGACCGAGGGCACCCCCGCGTCCTCCTCCTGGTCCGGGAACAGAGGTGGCTGGAACCCGAATTGGCACTGGAATGGCGACAGCTTGGTGGCCGATGACTGCAGGGTGTTGTGGGCGTACTCCGCCCATGGCAGCCAGGTGCTCCACGATGTCGGGTTATCCATAGCCAGGCCTCGCAGGGTGGTTTCCAGGTCCTGGTTGAGCCTCTCCGTCTGACCATTGGACTGTGGGTGAAACCCAGAGGAGAGGCTGGCAGTGGCTCCGATGACCTTGCAGAACCCGTGCCACACTCGGGAGGAGAACTGGGGCCCTCGGTCTGAGACGATGTCCTGTGGAAGACCAAAGACTCGGAAGACATGATTAAACAAAAGTTTCGCAGTTTCAAGAGCAGAGGGGAGTTTGCACAGTGGTATGAAGCGGCAGGCCTTGGAGAATCTGTCAACTAAGACCAAAATGACCGTGTTACCTTGTGACTCAGGGAGACCCGTGATAAAGTCGACTGCCACGTGGGACCAGGGACGCCGGGGAATGGTCAGAGGATGCAGGAGACCCTGGGGACGCTGTCGTGGGTTCTTGGTTCTGGTGCAAACCTCACAGGACAGGACAAATGACCTTACTTCCTTCTCCATGTTAGGCCACCAGAAGCGTCTTTTCAGGAAGTCCAGGGTCCTCCGAGCTCCCGGGTGGGCGGTGAGAGGGGAAGAGTGACCCCACTGGAGAACCTTGGCCCGGGCTTGATGTGGGACGTACAAGAGGCCTGGTGGCCCCGTCCCAGGACCGGGGTCCTGGCGTTGGGCTCGTCGGACAGCCTCCTCAATACCCCAGCGGACAGGGGCCACAATCCGGGACACAGGGATAATAGGCCCGACTTCATTCTCCCTGTTAGTGGCAGAGAACAGTCTGGACAGTGCGTCAGGTTTGGTGTTCTTGGAGCCGGGGCGGTATGAGAGGGTGAAGTCAAACCGACTGAAAAACAGGGCCCACCTAGCCTGTCGAGGGTTCAGTCTCTTGGCTTGCTGGAGGTACTCCAGGTTCTTGTGGTCAGTCCAAACCAGGAATGGATGTTGTGCTCCCTCCAGCCAGTGCCTCCACTCCTCAAGGGCCAGTTTGACCGCTAGCAGTTCTCGATCCCCCACATCGTACCGGGACTCAGCAGGACTCAGGCGGTGGGAGAAGTAAGCGCAGGGGTGCAGCTTTCCTTCCGAACGTTGAGAGAGCACCGCGCCGACACCACTGTCCGAGGCGTCCACCTCCACGATGAATGGTTGGGAGGTGTCCGGGAGAACCAGAATGGGTGCCGTGCAGAAGCGGTCCTTGAGGTCTTTGAACGCCTTTTCTGCCTGAGGAGACCAGCCATAAGATCCACCTGTCCCTTTGGTGAGGTCTGACATGGGTGCTGCCACAGAACTGAAGTTCCTGATGAACTTGCGGTAGAAGTTAGCGAATCCTAAGAACCGCTGAACCTCCTTAACGGACTTGGGAGTAGGCCAATCCCGGACGGCCAGGGTCTTGGCAGGGTCCATTTGGAGTTGGCCTGTCCGTACAATAAATCCCAGAAAGGAGACCTCGGGAACATGAAATTCGCATTTCTGGGCCTTGGCGAACAGATTGTTCTGTAGCAGCCTCTGGAGAACCTGGCGGACATGGTGGCGGTGCTCCTGCACGGTCTTGGAAAAGATAAGGATGTCGTCGAGGTAGACAAAAACGTATAGGTTAATCATGTCCCTTAAGACGTCGTTGATTAGGGCCTGAAAAACAGCTGGTGCGTTGGTGAGTCCGAAGGGCATCACCTGGTATTCGTAGTGCCCAGACGGGGTGTTAAAGGCAGTCTTCCACTCGTCTCCCTGTCGGATACGGATGAGGTGGTATGCGTTCCGTAGGTCCAACTTGGTGAAGACGGTGGCGCCTTGGAGCAGGTCGAAAGCTGTGGACATCAGCGGAAGGGGATATCGGTTGCGCACAGTGATCTTATTCAGGCCCCTGTAATCAATACATGGTCGGAGCCCCCCATCCTTCTTGCCGACAAAGAAGAAGCCGGCTCCAGCAGGTGAAGTGGAGGGTCGAATAAACCCAGAGACCAGGGCATCTTTGAGGTATTCCTCCATGGCCTTGCGTTCTGGCTGAGAGAGTGAAAACAGTCTGCCACGAGGAGGGGTAGTCCCAGGGAGCAAGTCGATGGCACAGTCGTAGGCCCGGTGCGGAGGAAGAACGGCGGCCCTGCTCTTGCTGAATACCTCCTTGAGATCCCAGTACTCTGTGGGAACTTGAGATAACTCGGTGAGATCAGGGGGCTCGGCAGGAGACACAGGAGAGCTAGAGAGCAGACAAGAGGTATGGCATGCAGGGCCCCATTCCACAACCTGGCTTGTTACCCAGTCTATGCGAGGGTTGTGGTGAGTAAGCCAAGGAAGGCCTAGAATAACTGGGAACTCAGGTGAAGGAATCAGGTGCAGGGATATTTCTTCCTTGTGACCTTGAGACTGGAGGAAGACTGGAGAAGTAACTTGAGTGACTCTTCCATCACCTAACGCTTGGCCATCGAGGGCAGACACAGACAGAGGGACTTCAAGAGGTGCAGTAGGTATATTGATGCTTTGGGCGAAGTGAATATCCATAAAGTTCCCAGCCGCCCCTGAGTCTATCAAAGCTTGACAAGAGTGGACAGACTCACCCCAGGAGATGGAGACCGGGATGTAGATTCCTTGGCCAGGGAGTCCGGGAGAGAGGGTAGGCCCCGTCACAACCCTCCCTCGGCTGGACGGGGCGGTCCTTTTCCCAAGAGTTCGGGACATGATGCTCGGAAGTGACCAGGCTTGCCACAGTAGATGCAGCACTTGTCCCTCCTTCTGCGCTCCCTCTCAGATGCGGAGAGGCGAGTACGACCCACTTGCATGGGTTCTGGACAGTCACTGAAGGAGGTAGACGGTCTCCAGGTAGAGGTAGGGAGGCTGGGGGGGCTCAAGGCTTGGTGGCGTTCTCTCATCCTGTTGTCCAGACGAATAGCATGTGAGATGAGGGTTTCGAGGTCACTTGGGCATCCAATAGAGGCCAGACCGTCCTTGATGGGGTCAGACAGACCATGGTGGAAGGCTGACACCAGGGCAGTCTCGTTCCATCCACTTACTGCTGCGAGTGTTCGGAACGAGATGGCGTAATCTGCGACGCTTCCTGCTTGCCAGATGGACATGAGCTTTCGGGCTGCGTCGGTACTGATGTCTGCCTGATCGAAGACCCGAAGCATCTCTTCAGAAAACAGCTGGAAATCAAAGCACTCAGGTCCCTGTCTTTGCCAGATAGCAGTAGCCCAGGCTCGCGCCTTACCAGCTAATAAGGTGATCACAAAGGCAATCTTGCGGCGATCCGTAGTGTAGGTGGTAGGCTGAAGCTCAAAGGTGAGTTGACACTGGGTAAGGAACTCTCGGCACTCACTGTGCTTGCCGTCATACCTCTGTGGTGCAGGAAGGCTGGGTTCGCGAGGTGAAGAAGGCAGCATTGCAGGAGGCACTGGAGCAGGAGTGGGAGCTGGATCAGGAGCAGGAACTGGATCAGGAGCAGGAGATGCAGGCAGAGATGTCAGCTGTGCCAGGGTTTTCCCAATTTGCTGAAGCAGTTCCTCGTGGCGAGCGAGGGCCTCACGTTGGCTGGTGAGCGTACGTCCATGAGCGTCCATGGTCGCTCCGAAGCGTGTCAAAGCTGCCATAATTCCCTGAAGGTTGGCCGGGTAGACAGTTGAAGCAGCCTCTGCTGAGTCGGTCATGACGGAGTCTTTCTGTTAGGGTTTTGCTGGGATTCGAACCTGGTTCGTTGGTGTGATAATCCAGCAAACCCCCACTAGGCCACCAGGGGGATGACTCAAATGCAGAGGCGTGAGGCGGAAGTAGAAAAAGAATCAAAAGGTTTATTTAAACTATATACACTATATACAGGGCAAAACAAAAGACAAAAAAAAAAACCAAAGAGTATAATCCAAAAGAAAAGCAAAGTGCAAAAATTCAAAAGCTAAGAAGATCAAAAAACACAGTACAAAGGAAACTGGAGATAAACATAACAGCACAAAGACTCCGTGACAAGAGGACTGAACTCAGGGGTATAAATAGACAAACTAATTAAGGACACAGGTGAAGATAATTAGGCAATTAACACAAACACAAGACACAGGAACAGTGGCGGCCTCTAGAGGCCAAAAATAAACATGACATGAAAAGGAAATAACAGCGGCCTCTAGAGGCCAAAACAGTCCTAGTCCTAACAGATACGGCTTCTTCTTTGAACTATAGAGTTTTAGCTGGCGACAGCGGATGGCACGGTGAATTGTGTTCACAGATAATGTTCTCTGGAAATATTCCTGAGCCCATTTTGTGATTTCCAATACAGAAGCATGCCTGTATGTGATGCAGTGCCGTCTAAGGGTCCGAAGATCACGGGCACCTAGTATGGTTTTCCGGCCTTGACCCTTATGCACAGAGATTCTTCCAGATTCTCTGAATCTTTTGATGATATTATGCACTGTAGATGATGATATGTCCAAACTTTTTGCAATTTTACACTGTCGAACTCCTTTCTGATATTGCTCCACTATTTGTCGGCGCAGAATTAGGGGGATTGGTGATCCTCTTCCCATCTTTACTTCTGAGAGCTGCTGCCACTCCAAGATGCTCTTTTTATACCCAGTCATGTTAATGACCTATTGCCAAGTGACCTAATGAGTTGCAATTTGGTCCTCTAGCTGTTCCTTTTTTGTACCTTTAACTTCTCCAGCCTCTTATTGCCCCTGTCCCAACTTTTTTGAGATGTGTTGCTGTCATGAAATTTCAAATGAGCCAATATTTGGCATGAAATTTCAAAATGTCTCACTTTCGACATTTGATATGTTGTCTATGTTCTATTATGAATACAATATCAGTTTTTAAGATTTGTAAATTATTGCATTCCATTTTTATTTACAATTTGTGCTTTGTCCCAACTTTTTTGGAATCAGGGTTGTAATATTGGCCGGTTTTTTATCATGGTATATCAGATATATTCCATTCAGCTAGCAGGTCAGTGAATGAGTCGAAGACGAGTAGCTGAGTGGAATATATCTGATATACCACAAAAAAGCCAGCCAATATTATTATTATTATTATTATTATTATTATTATCCATCCATCCATCCATCCATTATCTGTAGTCGCTTATCCTGTTCCACAGGATTGCAGGCAAACTGGAGCCTATCCCAGCTGACTATGGGCGAGAGGCAGGGTACACCCTGGACAAGTCGCCAGGTTATCGCAGGGATTATTATTATTATTATTATTATTATTATTATTATTATTATTTATACACATTCCTTTCAGGTGATCAACATGTCTTTCTCTTTCAAAATTCTCCCCAAATCTTCCTTATTTAACGAAGCAAACCTGGCGGCCATGTTTATTTACAAATTGTCCCAGTCACTCGCTAGCGCTGAAGTTTTACGTCTTTAACGTGTGATGTCATGTTGCCTTGACAACCATGTAGTATCATAAACCATATTCAACACTCAGTGCGTTTACATGCACATAGAGAAAATCGAATTTCTGCCGTTGCTCGACTGAAATCGAAGTTCTAAATGCCATGGAAACACCTTAGCTAGGCTGAAATTGAACCGAACTTGATTTCTCGTAATCGAGCTACACGACCTAGATTATGCGATTTCTGCCGAGCTACTTAGTGCATGTATACCCTATCGAGCTACGTAGTCGAGCTACTTACTTCAGCACTGCCCCTTCCGGAAGTGACGAGTGACGAGACCACAAGCGGGAAACACGACAGCCTCGGTCGGCATGACAACAGTAGTAGCGAGCAGCAGAAGAGGTCAGGAGGAACAAACGAAGAAGAGAAAATGGCGAGCAGAAACGTGCACTTCTGGAGCAATGAGGAGACAGAGTTCATGCTCATTCAGCTTAAGGAGTTGAATATATTAAAATTCATGGACGGGAGAAAAACGCGCAATGGAGAACACGGAACTGATAACTTTGTTTACACTCTTGAATAGCTCTTCTTCATGACGACAACCGGAAGTGTACCTACACGATGGGGCGTGTAGCGCCACCTGTGGCTCGGGTGCACAATGTACCTCACACAATAGCTCGATTTCCTTGTGTGCATGTAGGACTGGATTTCTCTGGCTCCCCTGCTGGGACCCTTTGCTCGATTACCGACAGCAGCTCGATTTGGATGTGCATGTAAACGTACGGACTCATTCTCCATTGGGTAGAGTGACATAATACACGTAAAATAAGCGATACGCTAACAATATTGCATGCTATGAAACCAAATGAATGGAACCCACTAGAAGGGAATAGAATGTATAATAATCTTATATTGCATGATCAAGGAGGGAAAGACTGCATTTCCTATAAATCCCGGCTTGACACAATGAAATTAACGGAAACTTCTCCTGCACAATAATTATACATTTATAAACAGCTAAAATAAAAACAGGACATGCAGGGGGTAAAAAATCTGTCCAGGTTATACCTTCATCTCCTGTTGTATCCAGGAAGCGCAATAAACAATCAGGTGCTTCCCGGCTGCAGTGCATTCTGAGCAATGTAGTTGAAAATCTGTTTGCGCTTTATTCTTTTGCATTGTGTGATGAAGGAGAGAAAGACTACACTTCCTATAACCCCCGGCTCAGCTGTGGTGTCTGTGGTATGATAATGTTGCTCCAACTTTGCAAAGTGAAGTGACCTGGTTCTTTGACAAACAATGCTATTTTTCCAAGTTTTTTTTTCTTGGAAAATTTGTGACTTCTTAATCTCAGAATTTCTGAGGTTTTTTCTGCAGATTTATGACAGTAATCATAGAGAATATCCATGCTTTTTTTCTTGCAAATGTACCACTTTAATTCTGAGTTGTTTTTTTCCCCCTCAGAATAGTACCCCTCTCCTTGGTTCTGTTTTTTTTTTTTGTTGGTTTTTTTGACACACCGTCATACCTAAATAATTGAGGTAAAACTATCATGTTTTATTCTCCATTAAAATCACAAACATTGGTTGGGACATTTTAACCAGATGAACCTTAACATATTTTTCACTAGTTTCTCCATTAGCAAAGTATCTGTACAACCCCAGAAGCTTTCTGTTTCTTACCCCGAGTCTTACACAAACTATCAACTGCTCTCTTTCTGAAGTACTTCCTTATATATGTTCGATAAAAATTGCAGTTTTTTTTTTAAATTGGAGCTTTTGACATATATTCTTTTATCTAACGGTTATCGTATGTCATTGTGTGTTTTATTAGCGCAATTATTCCTGAGCCTCAACCATTATTCATGATTGTTGTCATGGTTACATTTCAATGGCCTTTGTAGTATCAGGAGCAATGATTTAGTACCGTAATTACATTTCTGAATGTTAAAGGTGTCCTGATTGGTGAGGGTGGGGTGATTTTTGAGGGAAAATATTTAGTTGGCATGTCATCATATGCTACATGATGAGAATGCTTGTTAAAAAGCAACAATTATGGGATTAAAAACAACAATACAAAAAAATTTTTTGTTGAACGAGCCAAATTTATCTTTCTAACATCAGTGTACGTCTATACACACACACACACACACACACTGGTTCACATCTCAGGGATAGCAGACTAAAACCCCCATCTCAAACACACCCCCACACACTCGAGCTCGAGGTTTCCTCTCAGTAGAGAATCTTTCAACTCCAAGATCCTTCAGCTACATGCCCCGAGTCTCACCCTACCCCAGGCCTACTCAAGTGTTACCTGTTGAAACCCCCCGCCCCCAGTCCCCAAATCCCCGCCCCACCCCTTCACAGATGCTGCAGTTCGATTCATGGCTTCAGGATCTCACAAATCAAGCAGTGATGGCTGATCAGCTCCGTCTGACAGCTTTACAGTTCGAGTAGCTTCAGCGCTACAGGTCACTTAACCCCGACTCAACCTAACATGCCTCAACTCATACTGTTCACTCTACTCTGAACCTGAACCCGAACATACGCGTGTGTGTGTGTGTGCTATTGTCTCACGTGCTGCCACTCAAACTTGATAACACACACTGATTACGCTTCAAAACTGTTTTGTAGCATGCAGACGTTCTTTGATTTTGATTACTAAATAACAGACAGCTGCTCTGAACACCCCCATCTCTCTCTCTCTCTCTCTCTCTCTCTCTCTCTCACACACACACACACACACACACACACACACACACACACACACACACACACACTTCAGTTTCTCTAACTTGTGTGGTCTCACTCAATATAGAATCTCTTAAGTGATGCGGGGGGAAACAAAACACCATTAGCTCTCTCACGGCGGCTGATTTAGCTTTACGACGAAGAGGAAATCGACACACACACACTCTGCACACTTTGTAGTGGGACACACTTGAACAGGAGAAATGGGGTTTGAAAAGACTAGACAAAACACATGGAGACACAGAAGCAAGAAACCCCCATCTCATATTTCCGACGACAAAGTCAGTATTTTGGTGTTACCAAAGCATTGAAGACTTATGAAGTACTTACACAATCAACTTACACAATCTGATGCAGAAATATATGCAATTATTGAGGTTTGCTGGAAATTCTGGATGGACTGAATTGAACAAGCATTCATTTTCTGATGGCTAGGATGGTTTGTTTGTTTGTTTGTTCATTCATCATATGGTGATGTTTACTGATAAGGAGACATTTATATAACATTTTATGGAAGGAGTCTCCAGTGTCAGAGATAGTTTTACACCATAGGAAAGTTTTCAAGACAGAGAAGTTAGCATTTTTCTGATTTCTTGGTAACATGACAATCTGCAGGGTTTTTCTTTTTAACTCCAAAAGACAAAAATGTATGAAGGAATCAATGTTTAAAGCTGCTAAGTGATAACAGGAACAGGAACATTCAGAGAAGAGCAATTCAATTTATATTGAACTAACCCCAGAACATGACTTGTAACGAAAGACTGACTAATTTTAAAGCTATACTGCCTTTCAGATTTTTCAAGTGTAGATCATAAAAAGGATTTTCCCAGACAACCAATTATTTTTGTTTAGTGGACCGAAAGCTACTGAATTCAAATCACAGACTTCCAATTTTGTTAGGTTTTTTTTTAATAGAACAATTAATGAATTTAGAGCCACGTGGCCTGAAATTCTTTGATATTTTTTCCTGCTTCACCATGACCCAATTCAAGATACTATGTCATGCATCACGTGGTTGGGCTTTCTCCGTTCGCGCAAGGCATTGTGGGATACAAATTTGAAACAGGAGAGAAAAATGGAGGACATGAGTGTGCGAATGAAGCGTGAAAGACCAACTACAATAACAAAAAGCGAGAAGAAAAGATATAATGTTATATATGAAGGAAAGGAAACGCAGGACCAAACTAATAAATATCGGCGGTCAGCAAGCACCTCGGTGTGATCATCTGTTCATTTAGCGACAGAATGATGGAACTGTCAGTGCACGCTCAAAGGTAAACCTGCGCTTGCATACACACACTGACTTCCTCTGTCTGCTTGACTATGCAAAGTGAGCGATTTCATGCACATTATTTGCTTTAATCCTCTCAAATTAAATAACTTCCCAGCCACAGAATGGCTTGTTTTTTTAGAGGTATTGCAGAAATAGGGGCAGCACGGTGGTGTAGTGGTTAGCGCTGTCGCCTCACAGCAAGAAGGTCCGGGTTTGAGCCCCGTGGCCGGCGAGGGCCTTTCTGTGTGGAGTTTGCATGTTCTCCCCGTGTCCGCGTGGGTTTCCTCCGGGTGCTCCGGTTTCCCCCACAGTCCAAAGACATGCAGGTTAGGTTAACTGGTGACTCTAAATTGACCGTAGGTGTGCATGTGAGTGTGAATGGTTGTCTGTGTCTATGTGTCAGCCCTGTGATGACCTGGCGACTTGTCCAGGGTGTACCCCGCCTTTCACCCGTAGTCAGCTGGGATAGGCTCCAGCTTGCCTGCGATCCTGTAGAAGGATAAAGCGGCTAGAGATAATGAGATGAGATGAGATTGCAGAAATAAACGTATAATCACAATGACCAAATTTCAGAGGGAACTAAATTTCACCAGTTTTATAAAATTGAAAGGCCGTCTAGCTTTAATCTAGTGCCTCTAGAACATCGTAGGGAAATTCTGATTTACTTTTTTTTTCCAAGTCCAGAAAGGGCTTTATTTCTACTGACATTAAGAATTACTTAGAGACATTTGAGCCACGTTATAGAACACATAATCATGACCCCAACTTCATATATTCACACAGACAGGATTACTATCGGAATTCGTACTTTATTAGAACTGCAGAACTATGGCGCTCGCTGCAATCTAGTCCTAAAGCAATCAATATACTTAGTTTGTTTAAGACCAGCCTAATTAATATTTATGTATCGAAGAGAGGCACGTACACTCGTCCGGACAAAAAATTAATCAGACAAATCATATATTTAAGTAAATATAACTAACATAATATAAATATTGCTAATTTTTCTATTTGTAAGTGCGATACTGAGAACATATAACCTACTGCACTTTGGTGCCTTCTTACATTTTCTCAGTGTGATAACTTACCTAAATTAGTTATGAATATTTTTGCCTCTATCGTTAATTGCTGCCTCGTTAAAGTAATATATATATTTTCCTATCTCCAAATAGTATTTCTGTAGTTTTTAGATGGTACATCTTATTCTTTTAATAAGCACACAGACACCATTCTACAATTATCGACACCCAGATGATTATTTATTGAAAAAAAAATCGGTATGTGGTATTAAGGTGGCACGGTAGTGTAGTGGTTAGCACTGTTGCCTCACAGCAAGAAGGTTCTGGGTTTGAGCCCAGTGGCCGACGGGGGCCTTTCTGTGTGGAGTTTGCATGTTCTCCCCGTGTCTGTGTGGGTTTCCTCTGGGTGCTCTTGTTTCCCCCCACAGTCCAAAGACATGCAGGTGAGGCTAATTGGTGGCTCTAAATTGACCGTAGGTGTGAATGTGAGTGTGAATGGTTGTTTGTCTCTATGTGTCAGCCCTGTGATGATCTGGCAACTTGTCCAGGGTGTACCCCGCCTCTCGCCCATAGTCAGCTGGGATAGGCTCCAGCTTGCCCACGACCCTGCACAGGATAAGCGGTTACAGATAATGGATGGATGGATTAGGTTGCAATTGGGATGAAAGTTCTGTTCCTTTCCCCGTCACACCACTCTGTTAGATGTATGTGGCCCTTTTTGGTATCTTAGTTTCTCAGTATCTTATTATAAATTTGTGATGACGCCATTAAACTAAACTAAGTTGTTTAGTGGGCATTCCACAACATTAAACGTAACTGTAGAGGGATAAAAAAGTATGTTGTGTCATTCCTTAATTGTTATACAGTAAATTTGTAATCCGTGTAAATTTTCTGTGGTATAAGAGAAAGGAAACACTTTGGGAAGTGCTGTTTTTGGAAAATGGTCAACTGTTGGCTTTGAAAAGTAACTCTAAAGCATTGTGAAAAAGTATTTCTTCTTTAATATAGAATGACCATCACATTTAACAGAATGGAACTGCATTGTGTAATATTTAAATAATATTGGCTGGCTTTTTTCGTGGTATATCAGATATAGTATTCCATTCAGCTAGCTTGATACTTAACAAGTCGAAGACGAGTAGCTGAATGGAATATATCTGATAAACCACAAAAAAGCCAGCCAATACTATTATTATTATACATACACACTCTCTTTTCCAGTTTATTGATGTCCATTGGTACGGTATGTTTTTCTCTTGTAAACAGAGGAGAACTGTCAGGCTTCTAGGCCTTCAGAGACGGCCCAAACATATCAGCATTTAGTTTATTTCATTCTTTAATTGCTTTAATTTGGTGCCATCAGTGCAGCAGTGAAGTCACCTTCCGGCCAGTGTAGCGTTCATCAATAGTGTTAGCGAATGCTAATAAAGCTGTCAAGCCAGTGCTATCGAGAGCAGCTAGCACAGGCTAACGACCGAGAAACTAAGATTTCTGTCTCCAGACTCTTCTTCCATGCTGCATGCTCGCTACAGTATTTTTCACTCAGACTTAATATTCATTTCCCTGTTTAATTTACTGAGTTACTTTTAAAATCAACATTGACAGCTACACGCCACGGAGCAACCTGGCAGCCTGGCACTAATCCCTTGCACAATCCTTTGCCCTGTTGCTTTTTTGATGTGTCTGAAGTCCCAGCTCTAATAGTCACAGTTCACTACTGATTGTAAATATGCGTGAAGAACATCTAATGAAGTTTTGGTAGTCTTTTGGGCGTTCAACGTGTCTTTCTCTTTCCTGGCGAACAGAGAAATGCTTGTGCGCACGTACAGCAGAAAACCCTCTCATTGAATATTCGCATCAGCTCCAACGTGTGACATCATGTTATCTTGACAACCATGCAATATCGTAAACCATATTCAATGCGCGTTCTCCATTGGGTAGAGTGACATAATACATGTAGGATAAGCGATATGCTAACAATATTGCATGCTATCAAACCAAATGAATGAAACTCGCTAGAAGGGTAACACCTTTTTATTCCATTGAAAAAGTGTCCTGCATGTGTAATAATTATGCATATTGACCATTTTCTGTAGAAGCTACATGCTGCAATCTACCTGAAACCATGTTGTTTGGGTTTTCAGCGGAAGCGTATTGCAATGACGAACGAATTCGAATGTGGACTTGCGAGTGTGGTGGTGGTGGTGGTGTGTTCCAGTTTCTTCTCTGATACTTTAGTAAATAGTGAAGGAGTGTTGTATGCAATAACAAAGGGGCTTCTCTTTTCATCTCATCTCATTATCTCTAGCCGCTTTATCCTGTTCTACAGGGTCGCAGGCAAGCTGGAGCCCATCCCAGCTGACTACGGGCGAAAGGCGGGGTACACCCTGGACAAGTCGCCAGGTCATCACAGGGCTGACACATAGACACAGACAACCATTCACACTCACATTCACACCTACGGTCAATTTAGAGTCACCAGTTAACCTAACCTGCATGTCTTTGGACTGTGGGGGAAACCGGAGCACCCGGAGGAAACCCACGCGGACACGGGGAGAACATGCAAACCCCACACAGAAAGGCCCTTGCCGGCCACGGGGCTCGAACCCAGGACCTTCTTGCTGTGAGGTGACAGCGCTAACCACTACACCACCGTGCCGCCCGGGCTTCTCTTTTGAGATTTCCAATTCAGCCTGCTTAATCAGGGAGTGAGAGGTGTGTGTGTGTGTGTGTTTGGGAGTCATCTGGCTAATCTAACCATCTGTTTCTTATCAGGGCTCCTTTTATTTTTTTTAAATTTGCAAATGTATTTATTTGCCCAGCGGATCCCTGTGAGCAGCAGGCGTCCTCTCCACTCTGCAGGGAGTTAGATAGCAACAGAAGCCACCTCGATGTGTGAGTGCATGAGTTCCAAGACACCATAAAGTCAGTGACTATCACTCTCAAGTACCTGAGCACATACGGTATGTGAGTATGTGTGTATAAAATCTTGAGTGTGCATGTATGAATGTTAGCATGTCCCTCCACTAGAGGGGGTTCCCAGTCGTGGCACTCTGCGCACCCCACTGGAGCAGGAAACACCGTGTTGTTTTTGCCAGGCCGTCTGCTGTGTGTGTGTGTGTGTGTGTGTGTGTGTCTTGTGTGTTATTTTCTCTCGATACAGTGTGCTGAGATCCAACAAAAACAACATGCATGGGAAAGGAGGTTGCACACAGGGCCGGAGTAAAAGACAACAGGGTCACTGGGTGTAAACCACCCGCTTCCACGACACTGCACAGAACTTCCACTGTCTTTACACAGGTTTCAAAATGACGGACGTGATTTATAACACACAAATTTTTTTTTTGCTACAATTAACAAGCGCTGCTACTGTTTTAAGGCTAACCGTCGAGGATGTCACAAGTGTTAAAGCTTGCTAGTTTTGTTATACAGTGCATAACAATGTCTTATTTATATGTAAGGAAAAAAAACACATGGGAACAAGTTCAGGACAGAATATTTAAAGGTAGACTGTCAGATTTTTCAAGTGTAGGTCATAAAAACAATTTTCCCCGACACCCAATTATTTTTCTTTAGTGGACCGAAAGCTACTGAATTCGAATCACAAACTTCCAATTTTATTGTTTTTTTTTTAAATAGAACAATTAATAAATTTACAGCTAGGTGGCCTGAAATTCTCCGCTATTTTTTCCTGCTTCACCATGATGCAATACAAGATACTACGTCATGCATCACGTGGTGTCCTTTCCCCGATCATGCAAGGCATTGTGGGATGCAAATTTGAAACAGGAGAGAAAAATGGAGGGCGTGAGTGTGCGAATGAAACGTGAAAGACCGACTACAGTAACAGAAAGAAAGCGAGAAGAAAAGATGTTATGTTATATACGAAGGAAAGGAAACGCAGGACCAAACTAATAAATATCGGCGGTCAGCGAGCACCTCGGTGTGATCAGCTGTTCGTTTAGTGACAGAATGATGGAACTGTCAGTGCACGCTCAAAGGTAAACCTGCGCATGCGCACACACACACACGGACTTCCTCTGTCTGCTAGACTGCACAAAGCGATCGATTTCATGCACATTATTTGCTTTAATCCCCTCAAATTAAATAACTTCCCAGCCACAGAATGGCCTGATATTTTGTGATATATTACAGAAATAAACATATATCACAATGACCAAATTTCAGAGGGAACTAAATTTCACCAATTTTATGAAATCGAAAGGCCGTCTAGCTTTAACCAATTCTTTGTTTGCAATCACGTGACTTTTTGCCTCCTGGTTCACTTCCAGTTTTCAAGTGACAGGCAACAATCAAAGATGGTGTCCAAGCCACGTACGCGTCCGTCGTTATCTTGTGGAAAACATTCTCCATCTGACTATGTTGACAGACTAGAACCAAAAGTAAAATCGAGATCTCATCTCATCTCATTATCTCTAGCCGCTTTATCCTGTTCTACAGGTTCGCAGGCAAGCTGGAGCCTATCCCAGCTGACTACAGGCGAAAGGCGGGGTACACCCTGGACAAGTCGCCAGGTCATCACAGGGCCGACACATAGACACAGACAACCATTCACACTCACACCTATGGTCAATTTAGAGTCACCAGTTAACCTAACCTGCATGTCTTTGGACTGTGGGGGAAACCGGAGCACCCGGAGGAAACCCACACGGACAACATGCAAACTCCACACAGAAAGGCCCTCGCCAGCCACGGGGCTCGAACCCAGACCTTCTTGCTGTGAGGCGACAGTGCTAACCACTACACCACCATGCCGCCAGTTTACTAATCAATCTTTTTTTTTTTAAAGGTTTGCGAGCCATTTTTATGGCCACTTTTTGAGATTTGTCGCTCTTTCACTCTTGTGCACGACTTCTTTTGGTATCCTATAACACCTTTTGTCTTTTTCTCGATTTGATCGGTTTGAACATCCAAATACAGAGCAACAATAAGGCATATTTGGAGGTGAAACACAAGAAACTGTTGCAAACAAATACAATGCCTGTCCATCAGCTGGAAATCTGAAAACATAATGAGGCGGAAATGACGTCTATTGCAAACAAAGAATTCCTTACTTTGTGCTCTGCTTGTTTTAGATTCACACCAGGCCGTTCACACGTACGACCCAGGTGACGCATCCACGCACTTGAGCAGTTCAGCCACAATAGAGCGTCATTTGAATCCGAATCCAACTGGAACTGGTGAAGTCGAGAGCTGATCATAAACGAGACCAACCCGTAATTTATACTGTGCATTTAAAAAGGAGAAGAAGCATCTTGGTGATCTGGGTAGATACTTGATGGATTCATTGATTGATTTGGAAATCACTTTAAGAAGAATTCATTTTGAGAAGAAAAGTGTTACAGATTTACATAATAGTACACAAAAGATCCTCTGTTGATAGACCTGCGATTTAAGAAGCTTGCTACGTTCTAGCTTAATTAATTACTATTAATTTCTACTTAAAGCGAGACGGCCCTTCGATTTCATAAAATTTAGTTCCCACTGAAATTTGGTCATTGTGATATATGTTTATTTCTGTAATATCTCACAAAATATCAGGCCATTCTGTGGCTGGGAAGTTATTTAATTTGAAGGGATTAAAGGAAATAATGTGCATGAAATCGCTCGCTTCGTGCAGTCAGGCAGACAGAGGAAGTCTGTGTGTGTGTGTGTGTGCGCATGCGCAGGTTTACCTTTGACCATGCACGAACACAGTTACGTCATTCTGTCACTAAACGAACAGCTGATCACACCGAGGTGCTCACTGAGCGCCGATATTTATTAGTTTGGTCCTGCGTTTCCGTTCCTTCGTATATAACAATGTCTTTTCTTCTCACTTTCTTTCCATTACTGTAGTTGGTCTTTCACGTTTCATTCGCACACTCACGTCCTCCAGTTTTCTCTCCTGTTTCAAATTTGCATCCCACAATGCCTTGCGTGAATGGGAAAGCCCACCACGTGATGCATGATGTAGTAGCTTGAATCATGGTGAAGCAGGAAAAAATAGCGGAGAATTTAGGGTCATGTGGCCTTAAATTTATTAACTGTTCCATTTTTTTAAAAACTGGAAGTCTGTGATTCAAATTCAGTAGCTTTCGGTCCACTAAACAAAAATAATTTATTGTCGGGGAAAATTATTTTTATGATCTACACTTGAAAATTCTGAAAGTCAATCTTAAAATGTGCTGAATTATAATAAACCAGATGAGGCTTTTTCAGTTACATTTAGATTTTTTTTTCTCATAAATTAAAATCAGAAACATTTCTAAATGTATAATAATAATAAGGCTATACAGCTAGGTTGTAAGTGAAGCTTTTAATCACCACTAACATATGATATTATAAATATATAGTCGGGTTGTGTAATTAGCTGCAATTTATTATATTTCCAGCATGTTTATTGACTTTGGTGTAGTAAATTATGAGCTTGTCGGTTTTAGCTGCCTGTACAGGTGCATACTGTAGTGGATTATTTATTTGTCTTTTATTTCAGGCTCATTTATTCAAGGAATGTGACTGAGGTCTGGTCTGCTTTTAATAAGAAGTTAAAGGAGTACTGTATCTGCTTATGACGTACAATCTGACAAATGTTTTGTTTCTATATTGTTCTAAATAATCCTAATAACTAATAATCATGATTTCTGCTGTTTAGCTGTAACTGTGCAGCTGGAAACCTGGAGCTGATCTTTGTCGAAATAAAGGTTATGTAAATTTATCAGGCTCTCAGTTAGAAACATGGAGCTAAATGTGGGGGTCATGGTTTGAGGAAATCCCAACTGGGGTTTTAAAGTTACAATAAGGAGCTTTGTTACTTTCCTCTCAGTCAACGTCCAGCTTTGCTGACGGTTTCTGGTCACATGGCGAGGGCTAACATCAAAATGCGAACTTCCACTCCCTTCAAATGCAATCCAGCTGAATTACTGTAACTTTCCGTGTATTTATTTGGTTAATTGGTTAGTTAATATCATGTTTATTGTAACTGAGAGTCTAATTTGTAATGCTGTGAAGTGTTATGCTAAGGCAAGCACTTCCCATGGAGATGCCATTTGAAAACTAGCCTTGAGTCCTTGAACCACATGAAGAGGATCAGAGAGGATCAGGATGGGTTTAGATGATATGGTATAAAGATGATCTCATCCTCCGTATGGGACCGTAATGGGCTCTTGGGTGATTACAGATGTGACTCTAGATTATAACAGATGTGATCGCTATAGGCTCTGCAGGGGAATAATAAAATAAAATAAAGCCAGTAAACAAACAAACAAACAAATATATATATATATATATATATATATATATATATATATATATATATATATATATATATATAAATAAAAATGGCACATAATTAAATCAGTAAATATTACGGTAATATAATAAAAATAGAAAAAAAATAGATAACTATTATGTTAATAACATAAAAATTTCAAGTTAGTAATTAAAATGAGCATCCTGTGATTAAATAGCTAAATATGGCCTTCGCAAAGTAAAATGAAATACAGACAAATTAATAAATAACAAATAAAGATAAGTAATTAAACAGCAGATTATTAATAGGTAAATAGATTAAAATCAAATAAACAGGAAAAAAGTAAACCAATAGATTTCTTATAATAATAATAATAATAATAATAATAATAATAATAATAATAATAATAATAATAATAATAAACTGCTGCTTTGTTAATGTAATTTTAACATTTTTAAGCAAGTGAGTCAGTGAATAAATAAATAGCCTTAACAATATAGTGTAAAAAAATAATAAAAGGAAACAAACAAGATAGATAGATAGATAGATAGATAGATAGATAGATAGATAGATAGATAGATAGATAGATAGATAGATAGATAGATAGACAGTCAGACAGACAGGTAACCACAACCCCATCAGGAAGACTAGAAATAAACAAATGAATAAATAAAGAAGTCCAAAAATAAACAAACAAACACAACCAGGACAGACAGACAGATAAATAGATAAAACAGACAGATAGATAGACAAAGATAGATAGATAAAACAGACAGACAGATAAAAAAAGAGAGACAGACAGACATATAGACAAAACAGAGACAGACAAAACAAACAGACAGAGAGACAGGTAGACAGCCAGATAAAACAGCCAGATAAAACAGACAGACAGACAGACAGACAGACAAAACAAAGACAGACAGAGAGAGACAGATAGACACACAGACAAAACAGAGACAGACAGACAGAAATGAACATGTTCCTATAATTGTCAGCTGTCCAGTAAAACTCATTACATACACATTCTCCTTTTCACTTATCCAGTAAATTAAAACTATAAACTTTCTTGGAAAACAGTAGGATACAATAACCTCCTTTCATAAAGAAGAGTAGAATAAACTATTTTACTAAACACGACGCCCCCACAGTTCTAACACTCACACTTTCATACTAAACAGTATGTAGTATAGATAATGACCTGCTCCCACCTGATATTACACTTTCATACTAAACAGTATGTAGTATAGATAATGACCTGCTCCCACCTGATATTACACTTTCATACTAAACAGTATGTAGTATAGATAATGACCTGCTCCCACCTGATATTACACTTTCATACTAAACTCTTTGTAGTATAGATAATGACCTGCTCCCACCTGATATTACACTTTCATACTAAACAGTATGTAGTATAGATAATGACCTGCTCCCACCTGATATTACACTTTCATACTAAACTGTATGTAGTATAGATAATGACCTGCTCCCACCTGATATTACACTTTCATACTAAACAATCTGTAGTATAGATAATGACCTGCTCTCACCTGATATTACACTTTCATACTAAACAGTATGTAGTATAGATAATGACCTGCTCCCACCTGATATTACACTTTCATACTAAACTGTATGTAGTATAGATAATGACCTGCTCCCACCTGATATTACACTTTCATACTAAACAGTATGTAGTATAGATAATGACCTGCTCCCACCTGATATTACACTTTCATACTAAACAGTATGTAGTATAGATAATGACCTGCTCCCACCTGATATTACACTTTCATACTAAACTGTATGTAGTATAGATAATGACCTGCTCCCACCTGATATTACACTTTCATACTAAACAATCTGTAGTATAGATAATGACCTGCTCTCACCTGATATTACACTTTCATACTAAACAGTATGTAGTATAGATAATGACCTGCTCCCACCTGATATTACACTTTCATACTAAACTGTATGTAGTATAGATAATGACCTGCTCCCACCTGATATTACACTTTCATACTAAACAGTATGTAGTATAGATAATGACCTGCTCCCACCTGATATTACACTTTCATACTAAACAGTATGTAGTATAGATAATGACCTGCTCCCACCTGATATTACACTTTCATACTAAACTCTTTGTAGTATAGATAATGACCTGCTCCCACCTGATATTACACTTTCATACTAAACTGTATGTAGTATAAATAATGACCTATAAATAATGACCTGCTCTCACCTCTCCAGGTGGGCTTCAGCAGAGCCCTCAATTTACTGCTATATTTATTTATTAACTTATTTAATTACTGATTCATCATGAATTCATTTTTCTCATTTACACCCAAGACTCAGATATTCATTCAGTCATTTGTTTCAGCAAATAGCAACAGATAACAATAACAGCCCTGCTGAGTCCCTCATTTTATTTCTAAAAGAAAACAACAAGAAGAAAACACCAAAAGATTAAAATCTGAATCTGCCTAGTTTAAATTACCCAATGAAATAAAACCACACTCTTATGATAATCTTGATCGTTTAATCCAATCCTGGGTGACACTAAAATAGTTAAGAGTGCAATCAAGTGCTTCAGCGTGTATTAAAGAGTCCCACGGATCTTTGGTCAGCCGTCATGACTCGAAAGAAGCGCAGGCCATTACTTTTTCATTAAGAAGAAAAACAAGAGTTAATTCCTGCTGTGTTGGCCCACTCCACACTGGCTGAGATTCAGAGGCTCGGGGGTGGGTTACTGGTATATAGGGGGCTGTACTTTAGAAAAACAGGGGGGTCTGAGGGGCGGAGATGGAGAGATGAGGAAGGGACGGAGGTTAAATAGGCTGGGTGGCTCTCCCCCTTTCACTTGAACACACTCTCTCTCTCTCTCTCTCTCTCTCTCTCTCACTCCTGCTGTCCATGTGTGCATGGTGCAGAACTTCACAGAAACACTTCTGTTCACAGAGGAAAGCCAACAAGTTGCCCTTTTGCACACCAAAAACTTTTGGTTCTGCAGCTTTAAAAGCACACCTGGACTAAAGGAACGCTTCTTCCAACAGGACTTTTTTAAAACTCTGTGGAACCCAGACACCTTTACCTTTATCCAATGGATCCCACGGAATACCCTGACAGCTACGATTATTACGAAGACAATGAGACGGTGTGTGACTACTCTGAGTGGGAGCCATCCTACTCACTCATTCCTGTCCTCTACATGCTCATCTTCATCCTTGGTCTGTCTGGCAATGGGATGGTCATCTTCACCATGTGGCGCTCGGCCAAGTCCAAGCGCCGTGCTGCAGATGTCTACATCGGCAACCTGGCTTTGGCTGACCTGACCTTTGTGGTGACCCTGCCACTGTGGGCTGCATACACGGCACTTGGTTACCACTGGCCTTTTGGTGTGGCGCTTTGCAAGATCAGCAGCTACGTAGTGCTGGTGAACATGTATGCCAGTGTCTTCTGCCTCACCTGTTTGAGCTTTGATCGCTACCTAGCCATTGTGCACTCACTGAGCAGCAACCGTCTTCGATCCCGAGGCACCGTGATGGTATCGCTCGGCGCCATTTGGCTGCTTTCTGGAACTCTCGCTGCACCGACTCTGCTCTTTCGTACCACATTGGATGATGCGTTCAGCAACCGTACCACCTGTGCCATGGACTTCCGCATGGTGACCCTGAATCAACGCCACGAGTCACTCTGGATTGCCGGTTTGAGCTTGTCATCCTCAGCTCTTGGTTTCTTGCTCCCCTTTATGGCCATGACTGTGTGCTACTGCTTGATCGGCTGCACGGTGGCACGCCACTTTGGCCACCTGCGCAAGGAGGACCAGAAGAAGCGGCGCCTCCTGAAGATCATCACCACTCTGGTGGTGGTGTTTGCCCTCTGTTGGACACCTTTTCATGTGCTGAAGAGCATGGACGCGCTGTCATACCTTGGGTTGGCTCCAACATCCTGTGGTTTCCTGCACTTCCTGCTGCTGGCACACCCATATGCCACCTGCCTGGCGTACATCAACAGTTGCCTCAACCCGTTCCTCTATGCCTTCTTTGACCTGCGTTTTCGTTCGCGCTGCCTCTGTCTGCTCAGCCTGAAGAAGGTTGTGCACGGTCATGTCAGCTCTGCTTCTTCCACACTCAGCGCACAGACCCAGAAGTCCGAGTTGCACTCGCTTGCCACCAAAGTGTGAGGATGAGGAGGGCAGAAGGAGACGAGGGGAAGGATAAAAAGTGGAGGTGAGAGGAGAAGAAGTGAGGAGCGACCAGACGGCTGGTCCATTCTGGTGGCTTGACTCGTCCAGGCTGAGCCTCAAACATGAACATTATTTGGACTGAAAAAATAACGGACTTTCGAGTCTCTCTCTGTGTCTCTGTCAAGAAACAGTCCGTTATATGTACAGTGTGTAAATAATACTCCCAGGATTGTGTATTCTACTGTATGAATAATGGTGTATGAGTGTGTGTGGATGAGGAGGAATTTTGAGGAGAAACTATTTTTGCATCTTGCTTCAATTTTCAACTCCGCCGAGACGATAACAGAGATACCTATGGCTTGTATGTATGTGAATCTCTGAGTGTGTGTGTGTGTGTGTGTGTACACACTGGTCTAAGACAACAAATTGTACAGTATTTTCATACTTCAAAAGCATGTTTAGCATCTGTAGCACTTGTGTGAAATGAAGATATAAATGTATGAGTTTGCAGAATGAGCCCTTCTTCCTGGCTGTGCTCGTATGTTTGCTGATGAAAGCTTCAAAGCATGTATGAGGGTGTGTGTGTGCGCGTTTGTGTATGCAGGGGGGCCAAGTAACTAAAGCAAAGGTGTTGCAGCTTAATTAGATAGTTTAAAGACTGGTCAGAGACACAGGAGGAGGAGAAGGAGGAGAAGGAGATGGGGCAGACAGACAGATGGCAGCTGACAAATGTCTCTTGGAAAGGGAGGGAGGTGAGGAAGGTTGGAGGGAGGAGGAGGCAGAGGAGGAGGAGGAGGGGGTCAGGGTGTTGGTGCACTCCAGATAAAGGCGGGCTCGTGAAATGTTTTTATTTTAGTTGATCTTTCTGTAACTAACTACTGTACTGTATTAAAGATATGATGAAGCAAAGAAAACATTCGTGTCTTGTGCATATAAAGGACATCTATATGTCCTGTGTGTGTGTGGTGTGTGTTGAACTGTCAGTTAATGTTTCGTTATTTATCAGACACGTACATATGCAAAAACATTTATCACAAGCGTACAGAGGTTGAATTAATAATGGGGTATAACTATAATTAAATTATTATTATTATTATTATTATTATTATTATTATTATTATTATTATTTTTAGCTGAGGAAAATATTTGGTTCACATGTAATTAAATGGACAGTGTGTAGTTTTTCTTGCCAGACATAAAACACCCCAACCTGAATTAGATAATTAGCCTGATTAGTATTAATGATATAATATGCATAATTATATATTAAGCCAACCCCCAAGGTTACAGAATGATCAAATTTACTGTTATTCACTGTTTATCAGCAATTAACAGACTTTTCTTCCTGTTTTCTTCGGATTATTAGCTCATCTGGCCGACAGGTGATGTGTTTATGCCATTATGTGTCGTTTGGTATCATCCACATCTCATCTCATCTCATCTCATTATCTCTAGCCGCTTTATCCTGTTCTACAGGGTCGCAGGCAAGCTGGAGCCTATCCCAGCTGACTACGGGCGAAAGGCGGGGTACACCCTGGACAAGTCGCCAGGTCATCACAGGGCTGACACATAGACACAGACAACCATTCACACTCACACTCACATTCACACCTACGGTCAATTTAGAGTCACCAGTTAACCTAACCTGCATGTCTTTGGACTGTGGGGGAAACCGGAGCACCCGGAGGAAACCCACGCGGACATGGGGAGAACATGCAAACTCTGCACAGAAAGGCCCTCGCCGGCCACGGGGCTCGAACCCGGACCTTCTTGCTGTGAGGCGACAGCGCTAATGCGTCATCCACATTTCAGAAAAAAAATCACTTATTTTTTTCCAAATTCTTCACAGATTTTTATTCTTTTTAGCAGGAAGGTACGTCTGTCTGGGCTGCATATACAGTAACTTCTACCCAATTTTGCATAATTGCAATTAATAACGAAGATATGGAGTAATTAATCAATCCCTAACGAGCAGTTTCCACACAAATCACTTCTTCTCCTCCAATTCTTCACCGATTTTGATTCTTTCTGGCATGAAGGTAGGGGTATCTAGGGTGCATATAACTTCTACTCACATTTGCTTGATTACAATTATTAATGAAGTTATGGACTAATTAAGCCTTAATGTCTTGCAGTTCAACAAAAATCGCTTCTTCTCGGTCAATTCCTCGCCGTTTTGGATTCTTTCTGGCAAATAGGTCGGTATTCCTAGGGTGGATATTGCTTCTATATATAGCTTGTAAATAGTGTATATACTGTAGCTTGCAACATTTATTGTGCAAGGTGGCCCACTTTAGATCGTTCCTTCTGGACTAGATGGGGCCGGAGTGAGCTACGCCGTCATTGATGGTCTCGTTGAGAATACACATTTTATATGAAATGCATTCAAAAGAGGTGGAAGATGAGAAGCAGTTTTGTGTGGGGGGGATTTTTGTCATTTGTTTTAACCATTCTCTCATGTCTTCCTCTTAGATCAAGTCCTGCAAGCACACACACACACACACACACACACACACACACACACACACACACACACACACACACACACACACACACACTCTTTAAAATTGCTGAGACGTCCCTTTGGGTCTCTTCTATACACAAAGACATTTGTAATGAAGTTAAGACGCGAGACTTCTTGGTATCGGTTACATTTAACATTTGCTGTTAAAAAATGAGTGAAATATAAATGTAAAGTCAGGGGGGGAAAACGAGGCAGGAAAATGACCCTTTTTTCTTGACGCTTTTTTACAATTCAGTTCATCTTGATTGTGATTATCCTGAGTGTAAATACTGAAAGGCTGAAAAATAAAGTGCCGATGACAGATGACTACACGATTAGAGACGTAATCAGGAATGTATATTTTAGATTGCTTAATAAGTGTGGGACTACATCTGCTCAAACTGGGTTATGAGGTTTAATTAGGCTTATGCATTGTGTAATTAATTGCAGGTTCGTGCAAATGTTTGTGTACCCTCAGGATAAAATAATGATTTTTGACAAATGATTTACATCACAAAGGCATTTAGTGCTTTAGGTTTCACAGATGTTCGTGCATTATTATAAGGTCAAACAGTGTGTATTAAGACATTTTAAAAAGTCTTTAAAAATAACCCATTCTTTCGATTTGGATCATTTCAGTCGTCGCAAAAATTATATATTTTTGACTTTAATTTCTTTTGTAGAAAAATCAGACAGTGAGCTCGAACAATGGGTGATGTATATTTAATTTCTATTAGCTTAAGAATAATAGGCAAGCAGGCAGGCATAAAAAAATTGGTACACATAAAAATAAAATCCACATCAATCAAATACTTAAAGCTAGACAGCCTTTCGATTTCATAAAGTCAGTGAAATTTAGTTCCGTCTGAAATTTGGTCATTGTGATATGTTTATTTCTGTAATATCTCACAAAATATCAGGCTATTCTGTGGCTGGGAAGTTATTTAATTTGAGGGGATTAAAGCAAGTAATGTGCATGAAATCACTCGCTTTTCGCGCAGTCAAGCAGATAGAGGAAGTCCGTGTGTGTGTGTGTGTGTGCGCATGTGCAGGTTTACCTTTGAGCGTGCACTGACAGTTCCATCATTCTGTTGCTAAACGAACAGCTGATCACACCGAGGTGCTCGCTGAGCGCCGATATTTATTAGTTTGGTCCTGCGTTTCCTTTCCTTCGTATATAACAACGTCTTTTCTTCTTGCTTTCTTTCCGTTACTGTAGTCGGTCTTTCACGTTTCGTTCGCACACTCACATCCTCCATTTTTCTCTCCTGTTTCAAATTGTATCTCATAATGCCTTGCGTGAACGGGGAAATCCCACCATGTGATGCATGATGTAGTATCTTGAATTGGGTCATGGTGAAGCAGGAAAAAATAGTGGAGAATTTCAGACCACGTGGCTCTAAATTCAATAATTGTTCTATTTTAAAAATAATAATAATAAAAATGGAAGTCTGTGATTTGAATTCAGTAGCTTTTGGTCCATTAAACAAAAATAATTGGATGTCGGGGAAAATTCTTTTTATGACCTACACTTGAAAAATCTGAAAGGCAGTCTAGCTTTAAGGAAAGTTAACACACATTGTTGCACCACTGAATAAAATAATGACCTGGGCTGCATCCAAATATACATACTTTCATACTATTTGTAGGCAAAAAGCAGGATCTAGGGTGTCTGAGTACTGTAGACACCTAATTGTAGTTGAACGGTACCCGGATAATCTACTACATCTGTACTATTCAAACATACCGCACTACACTACGATATCCCATGATTCAGCTGGAGCCTCCAAATACCCAAAGAAGAAGAATTCCCCTGAGGAAAATAGAAATACGCGAAGCTGATTGTTGCAGTGTTCAAGGCTACCTTCACATTAATACATGTTTTAGTTTTAATAAAGATAACAATCTGCGTCCAGACGAGCGTTTTAGCTCTGTATGAGAAATAATCTCCGTTCATACTAACATGCCTGAAAATGTATATCACATGATGTTGTCTTCTGGAAAAGGGTCACGTGACAGGAAGTGATGACTCAATGGAAGGATACGTCATGACTAACAAGACCCAATCAGGAAGCAAACATGGGCATCTACATCATCGTTTTCAACCGTCTCCATTTTGCCCGTTTAAACTAAAACGCTACCCCAGAGTTTTTCATTCTAAAACGTGTCCTGCAACATTTCTAGGGCTCAAAAACTCCAGAGCAGTGTGGATGCTAGGCATAAACTTTGCAAAACAGATAGGTTTTTAAAAACTAAAACGTATTAGTGTGGACGTAGCCCAAGTGGTGTAAACATTTCTGCCATTGCAGAGATTTTTATTTTTTTTTTAGTTTTCGTGGCATACGTCATCTGTTAACATCTGGGTCAGAGGACAGGAGGAGTATATCCAAATTGTGTCCTTACTACTTACTTGCATACTCATTAAACATAATGCAGTCACAGTCAGGTAGTAGGTACTAAACTAACATTAGAAGATACTGAATGTTGCATTTAGATGCAGCTATTGTTGTCATTTTCAGCCAGAAACCATGGGATGTGCAAACTTTTGCACCGACCTGTGCTTAATTGAATCCTGTTACCAAAACGTAATGCTTCTTTATATTCTTTAGAAAGAAAGAAATAATTAAACCAGAAGACACTTTTTTCGAGATCAGGAAGAACAAGTGATATGCAACAAGATGTGACTTCAATAAAATAATGATCAGGTTACACATTTAATAATCACATCGTCTTGAGGGAATTGTTATAAAAGTCTTGCCGAACAGCCTCATCTGTATGTGGTATTAAGCACTAACGGGGAGGATTATGTTACAAATTAGATTTCTCAGAGAAGATTAGCTCAACCTAAACATATTGACTGAAAGCACTAGCAGATCGTAGTTGCAAATGCAGAGCAAAGTATGTGAACTGAAGCCCCTTTCATATACGAAGCCTCTTGATGTATGAGGTAAAAATAACACGGGATAGATTAAAAAAAAAAAGTTTTCAGTATGAGTAGTTCCATTTCAATATCACTACATCATCATTTACATCACCGCCAACGAGGTCATGACCGGTCACAACACATTAATCCGATGGTTCCGATTCCCACTGGAATGTTACCGTAAATGTTATGAGATCGCCAGGGGATAGACAGTCACTGATTACTCAGAGTTACGAGTATAATTTGATTAAGGTGAAACTAATATGGTTCGAGTTTGACTGTGTGTTCGAGTGTAGCTTAGAAACTGTTCCTGTCCCGTCTATGACAAAGACGAAACTTTACAGGTGGAGTGGGCCTGCTTCTCCAGAGACACCAGTTCAAGATCAGGTCAAACAGGAACACAGACACACACACACGAACACAGACACACACGTTCTTGTACTTCTATCTTTGTGGGGACACTCATTGACATAATGCATTCCCTAGCCCCTGCTCTAATCTTAACCATCACAACTAAATGCCTAACCCCACCCCTTCCCCTAACCCTCACCTAAACCTCATTCTAACCTGAACCCTAAAGCTAAGTCTCAACCCTCAAACAGGCATTTGAAGGAGGACCAGCCAAATTATTTAACTTCCCAAAGATATCCTAACTGTTGGTAAAAAACATGTTCCGGCCCTCAATATCGAGCAAGTACCACAGGACGGCTTGCTAGCTAGCTAAATTAGCTAAATGAAACCTCTTCCTGCCAGAAGCAAGAACAAACTTCCACATTAGCCTTTGTTTGAATTACATCAGTAAATATTCGATGGCCGTGTTACCCATTTCTGACTTCAGATCAGCTTTTAATGCACTCGTTAAAATAAAATAAAAAAGGGCTTACAATGCTATCACTATCAATTCTATCTAAGTGGCAAGTCAAGGCATCATTTCTTGCTTTGTGTGTGTGTGTAAGAAGAAGAAGAAGAAGCCTTTATTTGTCACATGCACACTTCAAGCACAGTGAAATTCATCCTCTGCATTTAACCCATCTGAAGCAGTGAACACATGCACACACTCAGAGCAGTGGGCAGCCACACCAGAGCACCCAGGGAGCAGTCAGGGGCTCGGTACCTTGCTCAAGGGCACCTCAGCCTAAAGGCCAATTTATGCTGACAACCCAGTCCTCGCAGACGGCGCCGCAGATAGCGTCTGCGTAGCCCCCCCCACCTCCCAAAAATTGTGACCACCGCAGAAGCCTCGCAGACAGCGTCGCAGACAAGAGGGCTCTGATTGGTCCACTCTACATCCGCTGTACACGCACTTCCGCTTCCCTACTTTCCCGGTTTGGTTTGTTTTCACGACCGCCATTTTTAAAAACACGAACGAAGATGGAGCAGCACGAAGAGCGGTTGATTGAGGAAGTACGTACATCTATACGACTCCAGTTCTAGTCATTATTAAAAAATAAAGTTCTAGTCATTATAAGTAACCAGAGGATGAACACTCCACTAACCACACCCACCAACTACTCCTAGCGATTTCGCGACTTCGCGCCCCCTTGCGTTGTGGTGGTGAATAACATCGCGCACGCCCATTACTCCCCGCTCAATGATAAATTACAACTGTCTGCAGAAAGCTATCTGCGAAAGCCTTGTTGCAAGAGCATGCAGAGGCCTTAAGGCCACCCCATGTTAACCTAACTGCATGTCTTTGGGGGAAACCAGCACACCCTGAGGAAACCCACGCAGACATGGGGAGAACATGCAAACTCCACACAGAAAGGCCCTCACCGGCTGCTGGGTTCGAACCTGGAACCTTCTTGCTGTGAGGCGACCATGCTAACCACTTGGTGTTATTGGAAACAAACGTATAGTGGAAAATGGTGTTTAAACAAGTACATGAGAACACAAGAACACATCAGAATGCATACTGGGAAATACTGAGTGTTTTCTGAGAAGATGAATGACCAGCACAGAAAGGGGGAGGGGTGAAATAAGCACACACACACACACACACACTAAAAGCATACTCAGCAAGCTTCAGTCTACACTAAAGCAGATCAAAGTGATGAAGGAGAAACCCTGAATGTTTTTCACCTATGTGACTGAACTTGGCCATGGCGAGAAGTGTTAATCCAAAGATAAACATCTTCTGGATTGTTTTTGGTCAATTTGTCGAAGCAGCACACACATACACACACGATCTAGGAGACAAAGATGTAACGAGGTAATCTGATCGGTTGAGAAATTGGGTCAGTGATGTCATCTGAGAAAACAAGCCTTAATATTGAGCTCAGTGAGGGGCTAATCTGCAAACTTTCACACTGAGTGACTGGTATAATGACCGTGGCCATGATAGCTCAGTGATTAAGGTCTTTTCTCAGTGATTATAAGGTTGTAAGTTCAAATGCCATACTACCACAGATCCTCTGACTCACATCCAAATGAAACATGCTTTTGCTTGAGGATGGTTGGAGTCATAACATGACATGATGTTAGGTAGTGTTATTTTTTTTCCTTTTCAAGTGTGTGCATAGTGATTTAGTTAAAAAGAAAAAAAAATCAGAAGATCAAGATTTGGATCTCCAAGATGGATCAAGAACAAGACAGAAGTGACAATGGTGAGAAATAACTCTGTGAAACAACATGAGAAAGAAACATTGGACCTTGTTTGTTTATCAATCTTTTACCAAAGATTTTAATATATTACTGAGCCAAAAACAAAGGTAAAAAGTAAAAATTTCTACCAGATTTACAAAAGTTTTGCTGATTTTCTTTGCACGTGTGAGTGTATTACCAAGCATGGTCGTGGCACATGGTCTGAGTGAAATGACCTTGACATCTCTGACGTTACATACCACTTCCTTCCGCTATAGACCCTTTTCAGTCACGTGACCTTCGTAAACGCGACCACCATTTTGGACATGTAGCGGACTTCGGCTTGAATTGGTTTGAATGCGAGGAAGGCGACAAACGGAGAACATACAAGAAAAAGGAGCGAGATGCAGAAAACACCTTCGCTATCCAGCAACGTAGGGCATTTACAGGGCGAGCAGAGGGAGAAATAACAACAGTAACGACACATTAGCAACGCCGTACAGAAATAACGGTTTATGGCACAGACCCTTTCGGTTCTCGCTCATCTAGCTGCTACAATGACTGCTTAGACTGCAACAATAATACCTAACACACATTTAAGTATCCGTCATAAAGACGTGAAACTCGTCGATTGACGAGTGTGTTCATTGATAAGCTAACACAATCTAAAAGTAGACATACCATCACACTGCCCTGGCGCTGTGTACAGTTTACCTTCTATGGTTTGTGCACTCACTATTTGCCATTACTTTCTCCAACCGTTGTTACAGATTACAGGGAACGGCCTGGATTTAAGAGACAAATACATGTTCCTCTTGTTTTGAACACTTATTCGTAGGCAGTGCTTAATTTGTAAAGTGGGAGGTCCCGGAGCGCAGAGGATGAGCGGCTCCGGTGCGGAAAAAAATAGGGGGGGAGGGGGGCGCGGCGCTGCGCTTCTGGGCATGTTTTGTAATAACACTGCAAATTAAGTTCATCTGCAGAAATTTTGTGGATGTCGTTTCATGAGAGAAATCACCAACAAGACAGATATCAAAATCAGACATTAACACTAAATAAACTTGCATTTTTTTATTTAATTATTTGTTTGTTTGTTTGTTTTTTTGTTACATAGTCAAAAGAGGTGTCGGATCACCGGATCCAGTGTAAATAGCTGCCGGAGCCAACGCCTGAGGTTCCGGAGCGCGCTCCGGCTTGCTCCCCCTCAAATTAAGCGCTGTTTGTAGGACACTGCCTCTGATCAGTCCTACAGTCTACCAACAGCAAAGGAACACAACGCTAGCTAATGTCGTTAGCTAATAGCTACTACAGAAGAACAAAGAGATTACAATGGGTTATTTTAGCCTATTTGGTTACACACTCGCCGCCACAGAATGTTAACAGCAATGTAATGCCTTTTCTGGCTAATTTTATTCGTCTTACCTCCAACAAAGTGGCCATTGCACAAGCGCTGGTATGCCGAGGGCTGCCAATCTTTCCTGTTTATGGCCGCTATCCATCTTCTCCGTCGGTCAGCATCTACCGGGATCCGATAAAATGATAACCCTTGCCTTGTTTGTTGATGGTTACTACATCCAGGTGCACAACAATATAGTGGCATGATGGAAGTCTTGCTGAAAATAAACACTTTCTTTGCTGCCGTTCCTCAATGCTGGCTGTGGTAAACTACTGGTAGTACATGTCCAAAATGGCGGCCGCGTTTGTCGTGACGTCACGTGAAAAGGGTCTATACTAAAACACAGAGCTAACTGCAACTTCGATCCTCCGTTTTGAGCTAATTTATCGCCATGCCACGTAGATGTGTTGCTGGCAGGTGCAGTAACATGACAGAAGGTGGATTTATGTTGCATTCATGGCCCAAGAATGTCCAAACTGCAAAGATTTGGATGCGTTTTGTGAGAAATTCATGGATTGGGTGCCTACGAAGTGGTCTCTCCTCTGCTCTGCACATTTTACTAAGGACTCGTACAAAACCTCTGATCTGTTGAGGAGCATTGGCTATACACCTGTAATGAAAGAGGGTGCAGTACCAACAATTAAAGGAAAAGAAAACTACAAGAAAAGGAAAGTAAGTTCAGTTGCACCAGTTCTCCCGGAGTGTGAGCCGAGCAGTAATGGCGGAGTACTCAGTATGAAGAAAATGGAGAATGAGTGGACCAGTTGTCAGATTTCTCGGCTGAATATGCTTGCCTCAGCAGCAATATCTTGCCCTTATGTGGAAGAAGTGAATGAAAGAAGAACTTAGTCAGATTGTTTCAAAACAATCAGCCACAAGCTTGGCCTTCAAGAAACGAGAACACAGACGGCTAAGATGTGACTCTCATTTGGTTACATCACAACAAAAGCAACAAGACTCGTTGTTTACCTGCATTTAGATTAATGCATGTAACTTGTATTGTGTATTTAAGTTACCGGTATAAGATTATTTAATTTGCTTCCGAATGTGATTGTCTCAGTTCATCTGGTAATTTAATTAGCCTTTTACGTTTTATCAGTGAAAATGCATGCATGTACATGTATGTTGCATAAGCTATAACACCTATCCTGTTTTAATGAGAGTCACATGAGTCTGTCAGTTCAAGTCCATCCAGTTCTCTAGACTGCTTTGTTCTCTGGCTTTATTTCGTAAGCTGGGGCCTCCGTGGCCGACGTGTTACTATCGGATTCACTTTCCGATGGTTCGAACTGATACGGTTCTATGTGTATAGCAGTAGCATGTACACACACTCCAATTTCATCACAGTCGGATGTATTACTATCTGAGGAATCCGACGAATCTCCAATAAATCTGAACAAAGAGGCCATTGCAACCACCGTCGCCTGCCGAGTCTGGCTTTGGTCTATAGCACCGGTTCCCACTGGGACATCACGCACTCAGGGCTGGCTGGCTCAGCGGTGTAGCTCGAATGCCAACTTTGCAGTCGATTTTAACTCTCAAAATTATATATTTTTATTCCCATTTATGCAGCATACAAGAGTCAAGGATGGAGATACTATCCACTCAGAAATGTATTTGAAAATAAAGGTTCTGCATATCTCCTTTAGGGTTGGAGCGGAAGAACCTGAGAACTCTGACCTCAACACCATTGGGATGAATGGGAAGACTGATGGAGCACCAAGATTTCTCACATCACTCATGCTCTTGTGACTGGATGAGCACAGATCCCCATGGCATGACCAACGTTTGAAGATAGACTCATAGGTTAGACTTGATGAAATCCCTTTATAATTTGTAAATGTGTAAATGATTTTAATATTTATTCTGCCCCTCGTTTTAATGAAACCGGTTTATAGAAATGGATTTTTTTTTTAATACAGTTTGTACGATGCTAAACCAGTAATTCTAGCACTAAGCTTCAGTTGCTGGTTAGCTACATTAGCTAGAGTGCAAAACTTTAAAAAGTGAACTTTATAACACAAACGTGTTTTGGTTAAATGACTTCCTTTAAGGGGAAATGAACAATAATCGTACAACCCCGATTCCAAAAAAGTTGGGACAAAGTACAACTTGTAAATAAAAACGGAATGCAATGATGTGGAAGTTTCAAAATTCCATATTTTATTCAGAATAGAACATAGATGACATATCAAATGTTTAAACTGAGAAAATGTATCATTTAAAGAGAAAAATTAGGTGATTTTAAATTTCATGACAACAACGCATCTCAAAAAAGTTGGGACAAGGCCATGTTTCCCACTGTGAGACATCCCCTTTTCTCTTTACAACAGTCTGTAAACGTCTGGGGACTGAGGAGACAAGTTGCTCAAGTTTAGGGATAGGAAAGTTAACCCATTCTTGTCTAATGTAGGATTCTAGTTGCTCAACTGTCTTAGGTCTTTTTTGTCGTATCTTCCGTTTTATGATGCGCCAAATGTTTTCTATGGGTGAAAGATCTGGACTGCAGGCTGGTCAGTTCAGTACCCGGACCCTTCTTCTATGCAGCCATGATGCTGTAATTGATGCAGTATGTGGTTTGGCATTGTCATGTTGGAAAATGCAAGGTCTTCCCTGAAAGAAACGTCGTCTGGATGTTGCTCTAGAACCTGGATATACCGTTCAGCATTGATGGTGTCTTTCCAGATGTGTAAGCTGCCCATGCCACACATACTAATGCAACCCCATACCATCAGAGATGCAGGCTTCTGAACTGAGCGCTGATAACAACTTGGGTCGTCCTTCTCCTCTTTAGTCCGAATGACACGGCGTCCCTGATTTCCATAAAGAACTTCACATTTTGATTCGTCTGACCACAGAACAGTTTTCCACTTTGCCACAGTCCATTTTAAATGAGCCTTGGCCCAGAGAAGACGTCTGCGCTTCTGGATCATGTTTAGATACGGCTTCTTCTTTGAACTATAGAGTTTTAGCTGGCGACGGCGGATGGCACGGTGAGTTGTGTTCACAGATAATGTTCTCTGGAAATATTCCTGAGCCCATTTTGTGATTTCCAATACAGAAGCATGCCTGTATGTGATGCAGTGCCGTCTAAGGGCCCAAAGATCACGGGCACCCAGTATGGTTTTCCGGCCTTGACCCTTACGCACAGAGGTTCTTCCAGATTCTCTGAATCTTTTGATAATATTATGCACTCTAGATGATGATATGTTCAAACTCTTTGCAATTTCACACTATTGAACTCCTTTCTGATGTTGCTCCACTATTTGTTGGCGCAGAATTAGGGGGATTGGTGATCCTCTTCCCATCTTTACTTCTGAGCGCCGCTGCCACTCCAAGATGCTCTTTTTATACCCAGTCATGTTAATGACCTATTGCCAATTGACGTACTGAGTTGCAATTTGGTCCTCCAGCTGTTCCTTTTTTGTACCTTTAACTTTTCCAGCCTCTTATTGCCCCTGTCCCAACTTTTTTGAGATGTGTTGCTGTCATGAAATTTCAAATGAGCCAATATTTGGCATGAAATTTCAAAATGTCTCACTTTCGACATTTGATATGTTGTCTATGTTCTATTGTGAATACAATATCAGTTTTTGAGATTTGTAAATTATTGCATTCCGTTTTTATTTAAAATTTCTACTTTGTCCCAACTTTTTTGGAATCGGGGTTGTATATTTAGACCCAATGTCGGGTTGTTTTGCTAAACCAGGCAGAAACGCAAGCACTGATGGGAGCATGCTATCTTACTAGTGCCTGAATACACGTGTGTGTGTGTGTGTGTGTGTGTGTGTGTGTGTGTGTGTGTGTGTGTGATTGTTACTGTTTGTTTCATTGTGTGTGCATTTGATAAAAAAGAAGGAGACGGTTTCGGTTAAAGCTGGGCAGCAGAAATCTGAACACACACACACACACACACACACACACACACAAAGAGGACAAAGGGGTCTTTAAAGCCAAGTAGCTCCTTTATTATGAACTTACTTAACTTGGTTAGGTGTGTTTTCATGGTTCATTACAGACTGATTACCATGTCACACAGAACCTATGTGTGTGTGTGTGTGTGTGTGTGTGTGTGTGTGTGTGTGTGTGTGTGTGTGCAGGCCACAGCTGCAAACCCTCATAATGATGACCAGAAGAATGTGTCCTCCATCATCACAGCACACACTTCCCTACTGTCACAGTCTTTTTTTTTAAAATACGGTGTATTATCAGGAGCACTTCATACACTTGCTTCAAATTACAATGTTAGACTATGAAACGTCACTTTAATGCAATTTATTTTGTAAAATAAATTATAACCCTGATAATATCATCAACATTTAGCTTTCTAGCTACAGGTTCATTTTTAAACTTCAGTTAACAGACAAAGTCATACTGGTTGTACAAGATGGCCACCGCTATAACATTACGGTGTTCAGCCACATGGTGAAATTTTGTTTCATGGAAGTCACACTGTGTCCTAAACCACCTTGCCAAGTGTGTATGACGTCACTGAAGCACTGGACGTGAGAGAGATTTTGCTGCTTTTCGTTGCTAGCTACGTTAGTCAGTTATTAGCTGGCTCGCCTTGTAGTTCAAGTGTGCTAAACTAAACAAGCGTGTGTGTGTGTGTGTGTGTTTTGTGTGCTTGTATTTAGAGAACCCAGACCTCCGTGCTCACACACTTCTGAACATCAAAGAGTGGCAAACTGTCATCTGATACACACACCACGTTGCTGCAACAATTTGTTCTCACTTGGGGGTGGAGAGAGAGAGAGAGAGAGAGAGAGAGAGAGAGAGAGGAGAAACTTAATTAAAAAGCAGTGATGGAAGTTCTAAGCGCAGTGTGTGTGTGTGTGTAGTCTTTTAACAGTGTTATGGATTCAAGCCTGCTGTCTCATTTACTTGTAAAGACGGTCAGACATCAGGTTCCATTTTACACATTCACTTGCTCCAAGAGTCACATAACTGTGTTCATAACATAATGTACTGTGTGTGTGTGTGTGTGTCTACCCAAGCTGAAAACTCGTCTAGACAATAGAGTAGACTCACCCCTTATCCATCAAAACAAAGAGGCCATGCTAGAGCGCAAGTTTGTTCAAGGACACACACACACAGAAATGGAAAGAAAAACAGGATCAGAGAAAAATACAGCAAGTGTGTGTTACACAGCTGTCTATATAAGACAAATTAGAATGGCGTCTCAGCTGAAAACCTGGATGTCTCTATCAGCATGTGTTGATAACCTGTTATATGATATACACTAATATTCAACACGCATGCTATTGTTTTGATAGACAGTTAGAGATCAGTGGTGGCTGGTAGTCTTTCAAACAGGGGAGGCTGGTCGGTTATGATATTTCCAGATTTTAAAAGAAAAAACATCAATTTTGCCCATACTCTTGCCTCTGATCTGGCTGATTGTTGGCAGGGTCACAAACTGTGAAATAACAGGTTCTTTTGGCCCATTAGCCTACTGTCCAATATACATGATGGTGGTGTTGGGGGGGTATATTTTAACATTTTATATTTTAAAATTGTGGCATGTTGTTTAAAAATTGATCATTATTGAAAGCAGCTCTTTGTCAGGAACCTCAGCAGTAACAGCAGAGTGTTCTGGAATAGGCACAAGCACTGACCTTGGGGAGCCAAACATAGAGCTGGGTGCCACACATTTCATTCAATGACACTTTCCCTATATTTTACTTATTTTGACTGAGAAATGTTTTATTGACAATTTTAATAACCCTTCACTTTTAATCCAGGTTTGTAGTGTGAAATGTTCTCAGCTGTGTTTTTGTTTAAAAATGTTTTCCAAATTGTAGCTGTGTTTAATTCATATCCAGAAAAAATATATATTCCAATATAATATACTCAGCATAAACATTTTAAATAGATTCTATATTTTTGGTCCATCCATGACATATTACTAAAGTAGCCTATTTACTGTTGTTGATGTGGGTCACTTGCTGTTAGCCAATTCACTTTCTCATACCAGGAGAGCTGAAAGGAACGAGTATTATTCCCTACCTTTTTCACCAAATCAATTTGAGGCGTTGGTCTACCCTGCTCTTTAATTTTAATTTTTTCCTCAAAAGGAAGACTGGCAAATGGCTTCGCCAAAATTAAATCAGCAATGCTTGGCATCCGTGCGCAGCTTTCTTGCTAGCTGACTAGCCCCCTCAAGTTCAAGTTCAGTCACTCAAATAAACGAAATTTCTGGTACTAAGATAGCAAACTTGACAACACTATATTTACAATGAAAATATATACAAACTAAAAAAGCTGGTAGAAACCGTATGTAATGAATGAAATCGAAATGTAAGCCGATCTCTTACAATACACCACAGCACTTGCGAATCCGCATGGGACTGAACTGAAATTCACCGCTGCCTGTCTACATTTGAAACGAGCTGTCAATCAAAGAAAATATCTAGCCGCTTTCACCAATCACCAGTCTCCTCGCGGAAAGCTTTGCCATGTCCCTCCCACTGTGAGGCTGGGAGTCCGTGGGCGGGCATTTTCGCAGTATTTGTCCAATAACCGTCTTGCATTTTGATATTGACAAGCGCATAGCTCCCAAATGCCATTGAAGTCCACTGAGGCTGGGCTGCATCGCGCTGTCACGGGGGGGAAAAACTTACGCACACATTAGGCGAACTGGGGAAAGTTATAACGGAATGATTTCGCACTGTAGTTGGGTTGAGCACATATATTTCTATGATTCTGGATCGGAAATAGCAATGTTATAAGGTCGGCTATAACATAAGCCTAGCGCAATTCATCCTACACGATGTTCATCATTTTTAGAGGAGGCTGAGCCTCCCTCGTTGTCTTAGAGCAATCGCCCGTGTTAGAAATGCTGGCGCTTTCCCAGCACTTCACATGTAAGAGGATTTCTTGATAGACGGTGTTCACAATCCATTCAGTGGTGTGTTCAAATGAAATTTGTGAATTCGGTATAAGCGATATGTTCATTGTTCAAACACTTGTACAACACTGTAGCTAGCAACTAGCAATCTCATCTCATCTCATCTCATTATCTCTAGCCGCTTTATCCTTCTACAGGGTCGCAGGCAAGCTGGAGCCTATCCCAGCTGACTATGGGCGAAAGGCGGGGTACACCCTGGACAAGTCGCCAGGTCATCACAGGGCTGACACATAGACACAGACAACCATTCACACCTACGGTCAATTTAGAGTCACCAGTTAACCTAACCTGCATGTCTTTGGACTGTGGGGGAACCCGGAGCACCCGGAGGAAACCCACGCGGACACGGGGAGAACATGCAAACTCCGCACAGAAAGGCCCTCGCCGGCCATGGGGCTCGAACCCGGACCTTCTTATTGTGAGGCGACAGTGCTAACCACTACACCACCGTGCCGCCCGCAACTAGTAATACTATGACTATATTGAATGACTATATAGCAATATTTGCTATATTGAAGAAAGTCAGAGTTGAGTCTCACCCATGTGACCTTGGAGCTATTTAAAAAAAAAAAGACTTATGAAGTTCTTAATATCATCTATTCGTGTGGATTGTTTTCATAAACACATTGAACAAATCAACAGCTATCAACAATCATCCCATCACTTGTGCTTGCTCTCTCTCTCTCTCTCTCTCTCCACTTAAATTGTTTCAACGAATGGCCTGTTAAACATTCCAGAAAACGGACTTTTAAAAAGAGCCTACTACTGAAGATTTATGTTCTGGCGAAGGAGCAATTTCAGCGAGACATTAATCAAGACAGTGTTATTTCTACGTTTATAGTACTTGGGTAAGGAACGTAACCAAACTCACTACAAGTACTTAACTACAGTACAGCACTGAAAATAGCAACAGTGTTGAGGATTATGGGTAATTTGCAGAGCCGACCCATAGTGGCCATTGAAAAGGGTCCTTCTTAAAGTGTATGTAATGCCTTTTTGTAATTCTTTAAAATGAATATACAGCATTAGTAATGACCAAAATGAATTAATAAGGCAAGAGGGGAAATAACATAAATAAATTATTTGTTATTTAATTATCAAGCACAAAACTATCGATAAATCACGGCTTCTGGATCCCGGAAAAAGGCAGCCTTGCCTCAGGGCAAATCTTGCACAATATCACATGTGGAACCCTGGTTATCTGGGTCATTTCAGTTCATCTGACTCCGTGCTTGTTTACTCACCGAGATTGGATATTGTTGTAGGAATCTTACAAAAATAACGATGGGAAAGCGCTGTGTTATGTTTGGATGTTCAAATTCCTATACAACAGGACATTCAGTTCACAAATTTCCAAGAAAAAACACACAAATCTAAAGCAATAGTGGGTGAGGTTTGTGCAAACAAAGCAGGCAGATTTTGTGTCACCTACTAATAATAAATCTGATTCATCAAGTGTTTATCACCACCAGAACGACCACATGGGAATTACTGGAGCAAAAAAGAAACCCATTTATTTAATAAATGGCATTTTATCTGATATTTGGACAGTTCGTTGATTCCCCTAGTATCGCCCACTTCATATTTTCTTTCAGTAATTACACTGAATAAGTGTACATTTTAAAGATTATATTTCTGCATTTATTGAGATACATGCAAATATTTTCCCTATATTTTGCAGTGGCCAGCTTAGAATAAAAATCCAGAAACCAATCTGTGTTTCTGATTCTCTGTGGCTGGTGGTGCGCTATCAGCGGTGAGCAGATAGTGAACTGGAAGTTTCTCATCTTGGGGGCTTGAAAAGATAACCATTTACTCCGGAATATCCTTGATAATCATCTGCTCCTTCATATGAAATATAAGAATCCCAATCACTATCAGAATTCTTTCCAAAACGTGATTCCATATCGAGACTGGTCTAACCACTGCTGCACACATGAACGAAATTGACACCTGAATTGTTCCATGTGTGACATCATGCACCCCTTTGGGATCTTCCAGATGAGTCTTGGCAGATTCTGTGAAAATCAGCTAATCTTATTGATTTTCCATCAATTTATGGCCTTTTGGATCAGCTATGGTTCGAAAACACATGGTCAATCAACATAATGATTGTTGCTTTGTGTAAGGAAAAAAGTGGGGTTTAGGGACATTACATTCACTTTAATGGCACAGCTTTTATCATGGAAGTGTAGCCAAAAGTGATGTCTTCCCAGGTCGTCTTTAAAAACATTTGTCTCTCTGAGGAAATCCTGACAGAGGGTTTCACTTTGGGAGAAGGTTTCAGTTAGAAAACCATTTTAGAAAGCTAAGAACTCTTAACTGCCCATCGAAAAAAGACTTTCATGAAGATAAACGACTCTGCAAATATCTGACACATTTTCTAACTAGAAGGGCACTTGGAAGAGTGCATACCTCCAATAAGCTACATATTATCAACAACAAAATTAAATCACTTGAACCTAGGATAATACTAAAGATGTCCACCAAATTTCACCAAAATCCGTTCACTACTTTTTGAGTTATATTGGGAAAGGACAAAATAATTCTGGATCCACATACAGTTGGATCCTGGATCCACACACATATCTGGATTTGCATCAAAATCTAATCAATTGTTCCTTGGCTCATGGCCCACCTTTTCTTCAAATTTCATCAAAATCCGTTCCCTATTTTTTGAGTTATGTTGGGAAAAGACAAACAAACCAATGGAGGCGAAAACATAACCTCCTCCGACAAGGGAGTTTCGTTTACATCATCATCATCCTTTTGTCTTTTATTATAATCACACTCAGAGGTCTGCTCCCATTTATCTCTTACATCATTCTTTATTTTCCTGTCCTCCATCTTCTACCTCTTGTCCCCCCTTCCTCCCTTCTTTTCTCTTCCCTGTGGTTAGGCTCTCTTTTGATGTTTCATGTGAGCTCTTCACCTCCTCTGTTTACGCCTGAATGAGCTTCCAGACCACTAATTTAGTGACAAACAGCGCTGCGAGCCACATAAACTCAGAAAGATGAGAAGGGATGAGAAAAAGACAAAATGACCGGAGTTTTGCTGTGTGTAGCTGTTAAAGATATTCCATGAGCCCTGGTGAAGATTTAAGAGTCTGAAACTGGATCACTTTCCAGCAATTTCATGGCATATATCTTGTTAAAGATTTGATTTGGCCGTTACGGGGCACCTGCGGAATAACCAGAAGAATTGTGAAATGGCCCCATTGATACGTTCGCAGTGTGTGTGTCCGGCTGGTCCATTTTAATGAGTAGCGTGAATGTCCTGATATGCTATCTCTCACTCCGAGTCAAATGTCGCTCGTAAACAAACCTTTTCCAGTCCAATTCTGGGTTCAAACCAGTATAGCGAGCCAGAGGGGTCACACCTGCACCTAGTGCTGCCCCCTTGCCTTGAGGCATCTCTCGTTCTCAGTTGAACTCGCCCTGTGATAGGCCATTAGAGTCAAACAAAGCTCACTGATCTGTTATCCTGCTCACATCCATGACAATAGAAGCAACTGAGCACCAATACACACATCAAAAGATAGATCCATTAATCCAAACCAGGCAGCGACAAAACACTTGAATGAATAACCAGTTCAGGGACTGGCTGCAATCCGGGTGTGTGCGATGTTTGTGTCTTTTTCGACATACAGAGTCGTTTCTCATCTGAGAAACGTGTGAATGCCTTTCTTTTACTTCCACCAGCTTGGTTTATTTTATCCATTGTGGTTTATACTATGATGTAGACAGTTAAATTTTAACCTTCAGTTCAGATCTCTATCTGCACTGGCAAACTCAACTGACGTACAACACTAATGTGTGTTTGAGTGTGTTAGAGGAGTGTATTTAATATGGTACTTTGGAAAAAGCAAAATATATGGGGCAATGCTATTTAAAAAAATCTCTTTTACAGCCTGTCTGTCTATCATCTGTCGGAAACAATTAAAATGCTGTCGATAAATTTACACCATTTTTTAATTCCATTCCTGTCAAATAATGGACACTAGTCAAGAGCTTCAGTTCATGTTCACTTGAAACATCAGTATAGCCTTGGTCACAACCGGCCGTACGTGCTCCGTATGGCCAGTCTATGTGCAAAAAACGCATGAAACGCACGGAGGGCGCGCGTGTGATGTGCTGATTTTCGAGCTGTAGACTGGCCGCAGAGGTTCTTTGTCATGTCAAACAAACTCTATGGGCGCTTACGTTTTTTTCAGGTTGCAAGACAAACTTACGGCCAACGTGAGTCTTTCTCCACGAACAAAAAACACCACAGCGATTTGGGAAACGCCAAAAATCGCACGGCCAAAAAATCGTACGTCCGGTTGTGACCTAGGCTTATGGGGAAACATATGATCTCGTACCCCTTTTCCACCAAGGCTGTGCCAGGGATGGTTTGGACCCGGTGCCTAATCTCAAACCAGGTGTTCACATTTCAACAGCCAAAGAACCGGCTCTCAGCTAGGAAAACTGGTTCCATAGCGGCACCAATTCTGTGCTGGTCTAGAACCAAGAAACGCTTACATCAAGGACTAGGGGTGGGATTATTGTGACCAACAAGACCAGCTAAAACTTTTACCCCTTTTTAACCAACAGGTAACAGGTTCTTGAACCGGTTCTGCTCAGGATTCTTTGAACCTTGGTGCCAGCTAGCGAATCAACCAACGTTTTCCTCAGTTTTTAGCTGAACTGTTGTAATCAAGGATGCGTCATGAACGGAGGGTATTACACAATTCACAACAGGAGGAAACAGTAGGAGCAAGATGGTGGAGTGCATTGATTACCTGTGAACTTTTGCTCTGTTATTGCAGATATTTGTTTTCGGTCCATTTTTTCTGAAGACGCATCCTTTTCCATTGCATTCTCCATTGCTGCGCTCCACTTCCTCTCCAAACTAATGACACACCCACTGACATCATCGCTGTTTGTGCTGGAATAACCAGCTACATTTTGGTTCCAAACTTCCAAAAAAGTTTGGGAAACAACTTTTCATGTTCTGAACCAATTTATTTTTGGTCAAAATGCTCTCAACGGTTCAAAATTTGGTGCGCAAACAAGAACGGAACCCGTTTCCTGTTGGTCAAAAATGGGTATTTAAAAAAAAACAAACCTAGTCTAGTGTTTAGTCCAAAGTAGAAGAAGAAAAAGAAATGACATAGTTCATCATTGTTGTTGTGCTTGGCACCAGCAGCCCTAGTGAGGCTGGTTAGCAACGCTAGTGGGGCCAGGTAGCAGCACTAGCAGCAGAGCTAGCAACTGGGAAAGTAGAGGCATATACAGTGATGTAATGACATGGCTCTCTTACCTGTGGAAAAGCAAACTGGTCCTTAAAAGGTTCAAAAGATGAACCAGCCACTAGCAGCAGCCCAGAACTGGCACCTGGTTTGCATTGGTGGAAAAACAATATCAGTGACTTTGACCGTGGTAGAGTTGTTGGTGCCAGAAGGGTGGTTTGAGTATTTCGGAAATCTCCTTGAATTTTCACACACAAAAGCCTTTTGAGTTTACACAAAATGGTGAAAAAAAAATCAATTGACCATCAGTTCTGCAAGTGGAAACACCATGTAAATGAGAGAGGTCACAGGAGAATGACCAAACTGGTTTGAGCTACCAGGAGACTACAGTAACTCGAATAAACACTCTTTACAACTGTAGTGAGCAGAAAAGCATCTCAGAATGCATAACACAATAAACCTTGAAGAAGATTGGAGGATAGGCTACTACAGCAGAACAACACCAGGTTCCGCTCCTGTTATACAGAAATCTGAGGCTACAGCACAGGCTCAGGAATTCCTTTGCTGTTCCTCAAGCTGTCAAACTCATCAAATATATGAGTCTCCATCCTTCTCTGACAAGAAGAGCAGACGAAACATGTTGGGTTTAAATGTCTTGCCCAGGGGCACAAACACAGCAGGAGAGCAGTGTTAAATGAGTGTTTCTCAAAGTCACTGCATATTTTTTGGTTTTTATTGCTTTGTCACATCCGAATTGGCAGATCAAGGGTTTTTAAACTACCTGAGGAGTTATGTAGGGCCTCTGAGGACTGATCTTGGTATGTTTTTGAATGTGTTTGCGACAGTTTCAGTGATTATCAGTAATGTTCATTATTTCAATTAATAATTTACTTTCAGTCTATACTTTGGCTAACAGAGTTGTATGTTCAAAGTGACCTCATCAATGAAAATAAAGAAAAAAAGAATGATAGAACGTACGTTCCTACTTCCCATGATCTTCAGGAAATTTGGATCATGTAACTACTGGAATACCACGAGTTGGCCGAGTGGTTAGCGTGTCCGCCTCTCGACCGGGAGATCACGAGTTCTACTCGTGGTCAGGTCATACCAAAGCTCATCATAAAAATGGTACCTACTACTGTCTGGCAAGGCACGCTGCAATATAAATGTGAGTGGAGAAGTCAAACTCTTGCAGTTACCAGAGGACTAGTCCCCCACTGTAACCCTAGCTGTATAGGCGAGAGGCCGAGGGCTATCAAAACGGAGATTGGCGCTGCACCCATACGCCTTAAAGAGTTGGTTAGTACTGGGACAGAAGACTGCCTGGGAAGACCAGATTCTGGCATGAGAGGGAATCTGACTTTTTTTAAATTACTGGAATATGCAAAAGGGATGAATGTGTTCAGGTACAGTAGCAGGGTTGAGTAAATATACATTTTTCATCACGTATAATGGATGACTCTTGGAAAAGCCTACTTCAAGAATGCGATGTTAAGTGGATTCACACAATAATGCAAAAATAATAGGATTTCTGAAGTATTTTAATTTCAAGGGAAGCCATGGCCGAAAGGTTAGAGAAGCAGATTTGGGACCACCGGGTCAATTCCCTGGACCAGCAGGAATGGATGAAGTGCCCTTGAGCAAGGCACCTAACCCCCAACTGCTCCCCAGGCTGCTCTGGGTATGTTGTACGTCGCTCTGGATAACAGCGTCTGCTAAACGCCTGTAATGTAACGTAATATGAAAGTGTAGGTATAGTGGTCTGGGATAGGCATTCATAACTGGATAATGATTTAATGCTTTATCTAGCAGACATCAATATCATCCTACATCAGGTTTTTGTATTTAACTGAAATAAATTACATAATTTATGTATAGTTTAACACACAAGTGGTACAATTTATCATTTCTAGATTTGTAAAAAATAAATAAATAAAAAAAGTATAAACTTCACTTCTTGTACCTATTGTAATGTTTCTTTCTGCAAATTATACAGTACTGTAAACCTATTTACACAAGTTATAGTTCATCATAAACTTTACAATTTTTCCTAGGGTTACTCTTGTCTTGAAAGCTAACACACTTATCTTAAATAAAAGCCATGATAAAAACGTACCGTACCCTTCGCATTTTCTGCCCTAAACAAGCAGAACGAGGTGAGGAGTGTTAGAGCCGACAGCAAAACATACAGTGCAGATGTTGTGCAGAAACATTCTACAATAAACTCTCTGTTCAAATGTGTTCCTTTTATTTGTTTAATGAAATACTGAAACAACAGTGCATTTGAATCATCAGTACAGCCAAACATGGTTTAAGATAAGGAAGAATGTCACCAAAGGGACTGTCAACCTGTCAAACTACTGTGTGTGTGTGTGTGTGTGTGTGTGTGTGTGTGTGTGTGTGTGTGTGTGTGTGAGAGTGTAAGTTAAGACGGGGAGAGGTCCCTCTCTGATTGCCCTAGGAACGGTCAGGTCTTCCTCTTTCATTGTGCTGCTTAATGGATTAGACATGCAGCTTCCTGCAGGCCAAATGAATTCAGTCAAGGTTGTGGCATTTGTGCTGGACAGGTAACACACACACACACACACACACACACACACACACACACACACACACACACACACACACACAGAGCTGCAAAGGGTCCCACAAAGTGTGTCTAAAGTGCACACTCATTATGTACTTATGCTCCAAACCAGTGGTGTTTTTCCATCGTAGCTTTTAAAAGTCGACATGTTTAATTTGCGTCGCGTCTCCTTTTTCACCTCATACCATTTTTCTAATGCCTCTGGTACTCAAAAAATATACAGTAACATGTAGACCTACGCACATAAGTGTGTTTAGACTATTATAGCATGGTGCTCCATTCCTCCAATACAGCAATAATAATAATAATAATAATAATAATAATAAGTGGCACGGTGGTGTAGTGGTTACTGTCGCCTCACAGCAAGAAGGTTCTGGGTTCAAGCCCAGTGGCTGACGAGGGCCTCTCTGTGTGGAGTTTGCATGTTCTCCCCGTGTCTGTGTGGGTTTCCCCCACAGTCCAAAGACATGCAGGTTAGTCTATAGCTGTGTTCACATATATACCGGTACGATAGTGGTATAACTGTATCGATACAAAGTATACCGGTACAGTTTAGTGCATCTGTCCACACTAGCGAGAAATGTTTGCGGTTTTCTTTCACGGTAGTTGAAATGCACGTGCGCGAAATGTTTCCGTGGTTACCGAGTAACTTCCTTCCGAGAATATGGCGGATGAAACAACGTGTGTGTGCTTTTTGTTGTCAATGTACAGTCTGTATTTCTGGTGGTCGTTTATTCAGTCGAATCGTATAAAACGCGCGAGGCAGGTGAGAAAGAAACAAAGAAAACGAATCTCCTGTTCCAACTGTTCCTGGCATCGCTCGTCTCCCCAAAGCTCCAAAAAACACATAACTTCGTCTTTGCTCCATGTAGCTCCACGGTCGTTTTGAGCCATTTTGACGTTTTATTTACAGCTGGAAAGCATGGGCGTATTGTATTGTATGAATAACCCAGAAGACGTAGGAATGGTTCATTGCGCTTGCGCATTATATTTGTATCGATACAGAACCGCTTCATCTGTCCACACTACAGCGAAGCGCTACAGTACCGATACTGTACCGGTACGAAACCCATACATTTGTGGGTTTCGTACCGATACAGTTATACCGCTACAGTACCGGTATAGTTGCTAGTGTGGACAGGTGTTGCGGTACGATAGTAGTATCATATCGGTACAAAATCCCTAGTGTGGACAGGGTATAATAGGTGGCTCTAAATTGACCGTAGGTGTGAATGTGAGTGTGAATGGTTGTGTGTCTCTATGTGTCAACCCTCCAATGACCTGGTGACTTGTCCAGGGTGTACCCTGCCTCTTGCCCATAGTCAGCTGGGATAGGCTCCAGCTTGCCTGCAACCCTGCACAGGATAATCGGCTACAGATAATGGATGAATGGACAATTATAATAACAACAAGAAGACATGGTCATCACTATCCCCGCCACGAGCATTTTATGAAGACCTCTTAACACTTATGCCCTCGTAAGCCCATTGCTTTAATATTGACTTATGATGTCGTAAGTGCTAGGACACCTTCATAAAACACTGCCCACCTTTTTTCAGTAGTATGGGCACGCAAAGTTTCGTTGATGTAGCTTATGTAGTTTCTGAGAAAACTCGTCCAGATTGAGTCCACTTCTACAAAGTCCAATAACGAAAATCAAGGGCCATAACTCTCAAAATAATTTCTCTTAAATGATTTTCAAACTCAACTTAGATTATGAATAGTAATATGAGCATGTAAAGTTTCATTGATGTAGTTTCTGAGAAAACTTGTCCAGATTGAAACGGACGGATGCACGGAAGGACAGACGGACTCCATTCCTATATCCCTCTGCGCACTTCGTGGCAGGGGATATCTCATCTCATCTCATCTCATCTCATCTCATCTCATCTCATTATCTCTAGCCACTTTATCCTGTCCTACAGGGTCGCAGGCAAGCTGGAGCCTATCCCAGCTGACTACGGGCGAAAGGCGGGGTACACCCTGGACAAGTCGCCAGGTCATCACAGGGCTGACACATAGACACAGACAACCATTCACACTCACATTCACACCTACGGTCAATTTAGAGTCACCAGTTAACCTAACCTGCATGTCTTTGGACTGTGGGGGAAACCGGAGTACCCGGAGGAAACCCACACGGACACGGGGAGAACATGCAAACTCCGCACAGAAAGGCCCTCGCCGGCCATGGGGCTCGAACCCGGACCTTCTTGCTGTGAGGCGACAGCACTAACCACTACACCACCGTGTCGCCCCAGAGCCCTAATCCTGGAGGAAGAAAAAAAAAATCAAATGCTACCTAGTGCACCTGTAACATACTGCTTAGCATAAAAATGGAATTACACACTATAATGATTTAGCAATATTTGCTAAGCTAGTATGTTACCTAACCTCAGTGCAGCTCAAACATTAGCCAGCTAGCTATGTTATGTCCCGGTAGTTTACCTGAGATACACAGTTAGCCAGGTTTGCAAGCAATCTACCCAGTGTGAAGTTAAGTTTCAATTAACTCAACAAATTTAACTTAAGCCTAAACTTAATATAGCCTAAAACAAAGTATTGTATTGTGTGGTGAAAACTATTGCACTGCAACCGCGCTATAACGAACTCTTTTACTACAAACTTTTGCATATAACAAACTAAGTTTGTGTCCCCCTTCTTTAGGGACAATGAGTCAGAGCTTTCAAAAAATTATCACTGTGTCAAGTCCATGTGTGTTGGCACTCAAAGCACACAGCACCATTAGGACTAATTACAGTACCATGCACCTGTTCCAGCTTAGCGTGCAATCACAGCCCACACTAATAAGGACTCTCTAAACTAAACACACAGACTTAGCGAAGTATACACGCTGTACCGAATGTCTCACATTACTAATCCTTGTATCTGTGTATTGCCTTTCTGGTTTTGACTTTGTTTTGTGTATTTGGACTCTTCCTTTCGTCTTTGCCTCTGCCATTCTGTTCGTGCCTCATTTGACCTTTGCCCATTTCAGGACCCTGCCTTGGTCTTGTGTTTTTGACCTGTTTGCCTGCCTGTTTGTAAATAAAACCACTCTTCCTGCAGTTACATCTGTCATTCGCCTGCTTACATGACACACTCAGTGAGTTTACATGCACATCCAAATCGAGCTTCTGTCGGTAATCGAGCTAAGGGTCCCAGCAGGGGTGTCAGAGAAATCCAATCCTACATGCACACAAGGAAATTGAGCTACTGTGTGAGGTACATTGTGCACCTGAGCCACAGGTGGCGCTACACGCCCCATCGTGTTGGTACACTTCCGGTTGTCGTCATGAAGAAGAGCTATTCAAGAGTATAAACAAAGTTATCAGTTCTGTGTTCACAAGAAGAACGAAGACGAGGACAGCAACATCGAGAGATGTTGTTCCTCCTGACCTCTTCTGCTGCTCGCTACTACTACTGTTGTCATGCCGACCGAGGCTGTTGTGTTTCCCGCTTGTGGTCTCGTCACTCGTCACTTCCGGAAGGGGCAGTGCTGAAGTAAGTAGCTCGACTACGTAGCTCGATAGGGTTTACATGCACTAAGTAGCTCGGCTACAATCGCATAATCTAGGTCGCGTAGCTCAATTACGAGAAATCCAGTTCGGTTCGATTTCAGCCGAGCTAAGGTGTTTCCATGGCATTTAGAACTTCGATTTCAGTTGAGCTACGGCAGAAATTCGATTTTCTCTATGTGCATGTAAACGCACTGACTGAGCCATGCGCTCCTCCTCCGACCAAAGACAAAACAATAAATGATCAAGTCCGCAGTCAGGCTAACAATACATGTTCATGCCTTAAAACAAAGGCTTAACAAGCCTTGCTTAGGTGTTGGTCACTAACAATGATTGAGAACAGTGATCAAAGGATTGATAAAAGAACGAAATGACTGCTGATACCGCTAAACTTAACACCTAGTTAAAGCGCATCAACAGCATTTTTATACGCCCCGCCCCACCCAGCCCCACGGCATGACATAAATGACATCGGTGATTTGCAACATATGAATGAACTGAATGGTGAAGATTTAGAAAACACAGAGAGTCAGTGGGTGGACATTGACAACGATACACCGGTAACCTCCGTAATTTCCGTAACAGATGAAGAAATCATCGCCTCCGTTTGTGGTCCTTTAACTCAGTCAGTGAACTGCGATAGTGACTCAGAAGGAGAAATTCGTGATGAGGAGAATGAGCCTAAAATTTCGCAGATAACGTGAGTGTTTAGTGACAAGTGGGTCCATTTCAGTATTACGAACTTTTCTGTATAACGAACTATTTGGACGTCCCCCAAGGAGTTCGTTATAGTGGAGTTGAAGTGTAGTGATTTAAGTTTGCCAGCAGACCATGTACCGTTAGGTAATCTGTTCTATCAATTGATCAAAACCTGGAGCTAGAAGCGGTTAAGCTCACACACAGACACTTCTGTGTATTTAACAGTCCTTCAACCTTCAACGTATCTATTAATGTGACACAAAAAGGCTAGTCAGTGCATATGCTAATCTCTGCAGGATTCTTCTCTCTTCCTGCATCCCTTCATCCATCCCTCCTCACTCTATCACCCTGCTTTTATATTCACATATCCCAATCTGTTGGGTTGTGATGTGCTCGCATCCAACGATGGTTTTGGTGGGAGGATGTGCGTTCCTCCGTGTGTGTGTGTGTGTGTGTGTGTGTGTGTGTGTGTGTGTGCAGCTGGACTGGCAGTGGGTTTGAGACATGGACAGGAGACTTATTTAGCCCTGTAATGCTCATAATGCTGGTCTCTCAGCACAGCATCAACGGACCCTTTGTGGCTCCTGTGAAGGAGGATGAGTCCCTTCTGCATCCAGATCCGGTGCTCATCTCACACACACACACACACACACACACACACACACACACACACACACACACAAATGTTTTCATGTGCCTTTCTCAATTCTCTTTTCTCATAACTAATATGATACGCATGCACAGATGTGTGTAGGTGTGACAGGATAGTGTGAATAGAGGACCGTGTTGCCTTAGAGGCTCATGCAAGGACAACACGTTCTCTTTCCTATAAAGACATCCTGCAATACACACACCTGTCTCATCTGTGAATCCTCTGCCTGTAACAACAACAACCCCTCCCGCCCCTCTTCCTGACAGGTGTCTGTATGAAAAGACCTCCAGTGTGAGAGATGCCTGGCACCCCATCAAAGCTACAAAATGAGGGGAAGTGTGTGAGAGAGAGAGAGAGAGAGAGAGAGAGAGAGAGAGAGAGAGAGAGAATGAACGAACGAACCTAGAAAACCAGGGTAGCATACCAATATGGTAATGAATAAATGGAGACATCACTTATCATCCTGAACATCTTTGCACACCTTTACACAGATGGTTGCTCTTTTTCATGAATACAGAATGATGCATGTCATGGATGTCTGTGGATGTGATTAAAAGTAATCACTGATCCTGTCTATGATCCTGCAATCTCAGGCAAGGTGTCCGTTCAAATTCAGTGCAACACTCAGAACTTTGGAACCCTGGATGTCTGATTGACTTTAAGCCGTATTTTTTCTGATAAGCATCTGTAAAATGTGTACAACCTGGCAATGTGATGAACAGAGCAACCAAAAACTAGCATTGTAACAAACAGGGTAACCAAGAACTAGCATTATAGCTTGCATGATGGTGACCAAAAAAACCCCCAAAACCCTAGCGTTATAGTAAACAAGGTCAATGCAAACTAGCGTAATAACGAAAAGGTCACCAGGAGCTCACATTAAAGTAACCAAGAATTAATATTGTAGGTGAACAGGATGACCAAGAACTAGCATTACAGTAAACACCGTAAACTATAACTAGCATTATAGCAAACTGGGTAACCAAGAACTGGCATTATAGCCAGCATTATGGTGAAAAGGTAACCAAAAACTAGCGTTATAGTTAACAACATAATCACAACTAGTACAATAGAGAAAAGGTAACCAGGAACTAACATTATAGTAAACAAGATATCCAGAAACTCGTATTATAGTAAGTAACATAGAATTAACATCGTAGGTGAACAGGATGACCAAGAACTAGCACTATACCGTAGCAAACACAGTAAACTATAACTAGCATTATAGCTAACTGGGTAACCAATAACCAGCATTATATTAAATAAGTAACTAAGAAGTAGCTTTATAGTGAGAATGTAACCAAAAACTACAATTATAGTGACCATAGTAAACAAAAATTAGCATTATAGTGAAATGGTAAGCAAGAACTAGCGTCATGGTGAATAGCATGATATAAATCATGTTGTTATAAAAACCAGTTATAGCAAACTGGGTAACCAATAACTAGCGTTATATTAAAATAGGTAACTAGCATTACATTATTTTGCATTACAGTGACCATGGAGACCAAGAAGTAGCATTATAATGAAAACAGATGACCAAAGACCAGAAAAATAACATTAATTTCAATGAAAGCAGTGCATCGAGTGATTTGTGTCCCAAACCCAAAGTACTGGTGACATTTTGTGTGTAAAATATGTTTTAAGTTTAACTTTCTGACCTGGATGTGTTTTATGTGATGAGACAGTCCTTCACAAATCCAAAATGGAGGAAGTTCTTATTGTAGTGCGGTGACCTGGCACAAAGTGCGACATTCATTCATTTATCTTCAGTAAGCATGTTATCCTAGTCAAACTGGCAGTGGATCCAAAGCATCCAATGGTGTTTGAGGTGGAATTATACAACAGTTACTTCCAGTCCAGTAATTTGATTGGTGCTTATATTTAGTATAACTGCACTGGGATGATTCACTGTTTGTGTCACTCCACTTGTCTGTGTTCATAATGCAAAATTCAAATTCTAGCAACAGTCCCACTGAAATCGTTATGACAGTAGAGTTAGCAGTCATCAATGGGCATCGCAAATGATCTCATCTCATTATCTGTAGCCGCTTTATCCTGTTCTACAGGGTCGCAGGCAAGCTGGAGCCTAGCCCAGCTGACTACGGGCGAAAGGCGGGGTACACCCTGGACAAGTCGCCAGTTCATCACAGGGCTGACACATAGACACAGACAACCATTCATACTCACATTCACACCTACGGTCAATTTAGAGTCACCAGTTAACCTAACCTGCATGTCTTTGGACTGTGGGGGAAACCGGCGTACCCGGAGGAAACCCACGCGGACACGGGGAGAACATGCAAACTCCACACAGAAAGGCCCTCACCGGCCATGGGGCTCGAACCCGGACCTTCTTGCTGTGAGGCGACAGCGCTAACCACTACACCACCGTGCCGCCCTATCGCAAATGATACATGTTTAAAAGGAATGTGCAAATCATTGTGAGCTAGTTAGCTACCTCGTCAACAGGTTATCATTGGATGTGATTCCTCTGGGATCTATGTTTGTATGTGGAGCAAAAATTAACAAATTATTTGCCCATATTGTGTCTGAAATTTCAGCTAATCTGTGTTAATTTCTTGTTTATAAAACTGTGGTAGGGCGGCACGGTGGTGTAGTGGTTAGCGCTGTCGCCTCACAGCAAGAAGGTCCTGGGTTCGAGCCCCGGGGCCGGCGAGGGCCTTTCTGTGCGGAGTTTGCATGTTCTCCCCGTGTCCGCGTGGGTTTCCTCCGGGTGCTCCGGTTTTCCCCACAGTCCAAAGACATGCAGGTTAGGTTAACTGGTGACTCTAAATTGACCGTAGGTGTGAATGTGAGTGTGAATGGTTGTCTGTGTCTATATGTCAGCCCTGTGATGAGCTGGCGACTTGTCCAGGGTGTACCCCGCCTCTCGCCCGTAGTCAGCTGGGATAGGCTCCAGCTTGCCTGCGACCCTGTAGAAGGATAAAGCGGCTAGAGATAATGAAATGAGATGAGAAAACTGTTGTATAAAAGCAATATTGTACTTGTAATCATGCAGTTATACTGAATGTTGGTGAGCTGCTTATATTCAGTATAACTGCCCTCTTGCTTGTGCGATATTGCTTAAATATATCCTGGTTGGGATGCTAGTCCATTACAGGCCACTATGCACACACACATTCACACACTTTGGTTCAAAAATTCCTGTTCCTGGCTGGCAGGAGTGGAACCCAATGTGGTCTTCTGGTGTTGCATGCTGAGATGCTTTTCTGCTCACCACGATTGTAAAGAGTTGCTATGAGTTATTATATCCTTCCTGGCAGCTCTAGCCAATCTATGCTGAGTTTCCCAAAAGCATCGTAGCACAAAGATCATTGTTAAATGGTAAAGCGAGCAGCACAATGAACACTTTCTCTCCTAGTTAAGATGCTCTTAGCGTTAAGAGGCTTTTGGGAAACCCACTGCTGGACATTTTCCTCTGACCTCTCTTAGCAACAAGACGTTTCCACCCACAGAACGGTCACTCGCTCAGTGTTTTTTGTTTTTCACACCATTCTTTGTAAACTCTAGAGACTGTTGTGTGTGAAAACCCCAGGCGATCAGCACTTTCTGAAATATTCAAACCAGTCCATCTGGCTCAAACCAACCCCCATGCCACAGTGAAATTCACACTTTGAGATCACAATTTTTCCGATTTTGATGTTTGATGTGAGTGAACATTAACTGAAGCTCTTGATTTGTATCTGTATGATTTTATGCATTGTGCTGCTGTCAAGGAATTGGCTGATTAGATAACTGCGTAAAAATAGCGGGTGGATGGGTGTACCAGTGGGACACCTGGACAACTGATTACCTACAGCAGGTGAGAATTTGTAGTTGGACTGGATGAAGACGAAAGCCATTGTGGAGTTTCTTCATTTCTAGGAGACTACAAATATCAAGGGCTAAGATGCAATGCAGATGTCAACCATAGGGAATTGGTTTAGTCACTATTCATCCTGTCCCAGCTATTCCAGGCCCTCTGTGCACGAATGGATCCAGGAAAAAACCTATACTGTACTATGTTCAGTAAATTATCAGTATCAGTAAAATCCCTTTGGTGTCAACCTGCTCTGGGACGAAGACAACCTCTACAGTTGTTACCTCAAGATGGGACTGGCAAGGATATCCAGCTCTCATCACTGGTTGGCCTAGGATAATACAACAGTCCCATCTCTTGGACATATTTTGAACTACAATGACAACCATATATGTATGGTTAAATTCTAAATTGTTAATATGCAACTGTTATATTGTTTTCCTTCTATATATAAAATAGCGGGGCGGCACGGTGGTGTAGTGGTTAGCGCTGTCGCCTCACAGCAAGAAGGTCCTGGGTTCGAGCCCCGGGGCCGGCGAGGGCCTTTCTGTGTGGAGTTTGCATGTTCTCCCCGTGTCCGCGTGGGTTTCCTCCGGGTGCTCCGGTTTCCCCCACAGTCCAAAGACATGCAGGTTAGGTTAACTGGTGACTCTAAATTGACCGTAGGTGTGAATGTGAGCGTGAATGGTTGTCTGTGTCTATGTGTCAGCCCTGTGATGAACTGGCGACTTGTCCAGGGTGTACCCCGCCTTTCGCCCGTAGTCAGCTGGGATAGGCTCCAGCTTGCCTGCGACCCTGTAGAAGGATAAAGCGGCTAGAGATAATGAGATGAGAATGAGATGATATAAAATAGCTATTTAAATACAAAGTCACGGCATTGACAAACTTTCTCCCTGCTGCTAAACCTAATTACAGACCCCAGATCTATAGTCTATTATCCCAATTTGTCGAAGCAAACCAAAATTAGCAGCAATTGCCCTCCACAATTATTGGCACCCCTGGTTAAGAAATGTTAAAAGCCTTAAAATAAATTCAATTTTTATTGCAGAAGCATAATCTCACACTGAAAATTGTAGAAAAATGTAACCCTTAACTCAAGTGAATTAAAAAAAAATCCCTGACTAAGAAATAATTATTTTTCATAAAATCACCTGTTCCACAATTATTGGCACCCATAACAATTCCTAGAAAATAAATGTAATTGAAGCATTTCTGTCATTTCTACTGTAGTTTATAAAGGTGATCAGAGTATCTAGGAACCTTTAATTAGTAATTCATCACATCCTGTTTCCCTGGGGTATAAATATGATGTGACACAGAGGCCTATTTCTCTTATCCACTCTTCAACATGGGAAAGACAAGAGAACACACCATTCAAGTAAGGCAGATGTGTGTTGATCTTCATAAGCCAGGCAATGGCTACAAGAAAATAGCCGCTCGCCTACACCTGCCCATATCTACAGTCAGAGGAATCATCAAGAAGTTTAAAACAACTGGAACAGTGGCAAACAAGCCTGGACGAGGATGCAAGTTTATCTTGCCACCACGCACAGTGGGGAGGATGGTAAGAGAAGTAAAAAGTTCTTCAAAGCTCACTGTTAGAGAATTGCACCAAAGAGTAGCATCATGGGGTCACAAAGTCTCCGTAACAACCATCAGGCAATATCTGCATGCCAACAAGCTGTTTGGGAGGCATGCACGGAAAAAGCCTTTTCTCACTTACAAGCATAAACGTAAACGTCTGGAGTTCGCTAAGTGGTACTGGGACTTCAACTGGGACCGTGTGCTTTGGTCAGATGAGATCAAGATAGAGCTTTTTGGCAACAAACAAACACTCGAATACATCACAAAAGATGAGTATGCAGAAAAGCACCTCATGCCCACTGTGAAGTATGGGGGAGGATCGGTGATGCTGTGGGCCTGTTTCTCTTCCAAAGTCCCCGGGAACCTTGTTAGAGTGCGTGGCATCATGAACTCTTTGAAATACCAAGACATTTTAAATCAAAATCTGGTGGCCTCTGCCCGAAAGCTGAAGATGGGTCGTCACTGGGTCTTTCAGCAAGATAATGACCCTAACCATGTGGCCAAATCTACACAAAAATGGTTCACCAGACTCAAAATCAAGCAGACAAGCGCCTCATGCCCACTGTGAAGTATGGGGGAGGATTGGTGATGCTGTGGGCCTGTTTCTCTTCCAAAGGCCCCGGGAACCTTGTTAGGGTGCATGGTATCATGAACTCTTTGAAATACCAGGACATTTTCAATCAAAATCTGGTGGCCTCTGCCCGAAAGCTGAAGATGGGTCGTCACTGGGTCTTTCAGCAAGATAATGACCCTAAACATGTGACCAAATCTACACAAAAATGGTTCACCAGATTCAAAATCAAGCTCCTCTCATGGCCATCTCAGTCCTCAGACCTCAACCCAATTGAAAACCTGTGGGGTGAGCTGAAGAGGACAGTGCATAGGAGAGGACCCAGGACTCTGGACGATTTAGAGAGATTGTGCAAAGAGAGAGGGGTCGAATATCCCTCTCTCTGTATTCTCCCATCTTGTGAAATGTTATAGGAGAAGATTAAGTGCTGTCTTGTTGGCAAAAGAGAGTTGTACAAAGTATTAACATCAGGGGTGCCAATAATTGTGGCACACATGATTTCATGTTAAAGAATTGTTTCTTAACCCTTTGATGCAAAACATGGGTCAAAAGTGACCCGGCTGAGTTTTTATCTTCTATATCTTTGAAATAAATTAATTCCATCATTCAGTATTCAAGGTATTCCTCAATTAACTTGTTTTTGATCATCATACATCCTTATTTTATTTTTTCCTTTCTTACTTTTTGAATAAAAACCCTTTTTGTATCACTACCCTTCTAATGCACAACATGGGTCAAAAATGACCTGCATTCATTTTCCAGGTTATTTCATGTATGGCTAAGTGTTTCTATGATATACTTTTGAAATAAATTCATTTTGTCATTTACTTTTCCAAATATGCAGTAAATATCTTGTTTTTGTTTAGCACAAATCATCATTTTTATTTTTCCTTTCTTAAGTTATGAACAAGCACAGCTTTTGTAATTGGACATCAAGTTTACACACATGGGTCAGAAACGACCCGCATGCATTTACTCCAGCGTTTGGTGGGAACTGTGAATTGTGCTTGTGTCGGACATTTCACAGCTCAGCACAGCGCCCTTTGCCCATCTAATACATGCAAGTAATGTTTTTCAATTGTTCGAACATTACCTTAGAAAAAAATTGATTATGTTTAGGTTCCCTTGAGAGTGAGTAGATAACTTGTCAGAAAGTTACAAGTAATTACTATTAGCTACCGAGCTGTTGACATATTCTACTTTAGTTAGCTAATTTTATTGTAGTTGGCTTAGCTAACTACATAGTTAATAAATAAATAACTGGCCCCATTCACTGCTAAAGTAATTACTCATACAAGTCAACCCCTTTGGGTGCCCACCTGTAGTATCAGAGGAAGAAATCCATAAAATCAACATAAAATCCTTATAGCCTTCGAATCGCACCAAACTTTTATTTTGATGTACATTTGTACAATACACATTTACATTATTTTTCGCTTGAACAATGACACCATTAAATGTCTCCTTCCATTCAGGAAGATACCGCCCGCCGTATCTCATTTTCTTTCTCGGTGTTCCCATTCTTTCGCTCAGCAGACACTATTCAAAATCTCTCAGGTGTAAACAATGTTGCTCTGCACAATGAGAAAATCGTTTGAGCAATGACCGTTTGGCGCGTTTAAATGCAGATCGTGCGCATGACCTGAACGAACGAAGTCTCGCAGTCACGATACTGCACGAGGCTTGAGGAATAAACATCTGGTTTCACATAGTCTGGGTTATCTGCCCCTGCATACACACTGTTCTTTGTCTATAAATCGAGCTTTTGTATGTTTTTGCGACGATCGGCTGACGATGTTCAAGTAAAATACACAAAATAAATTTAGGTCAGAAAATACTGAAAATCCGTAAGACTTTGTTTATACGCCCGTACGCCCTTGAAATGAGCTAAAATCCGTATAATTTCCGGACAATCCGTATAGGTTGACATGTATGATTACTCGAAACAAATTATTATTATAGTATTAAGACATTTAATTTTAAATCACACTTGGATGACCCATGTGTAGTAATATAAAAAGTATTTTTGTTCATAAAGTAGGAAAGAAAAAATTAAATTAATGATTTGTGGTAATTAAAAACAAGATATTTAAAGAGTACTTGGAATATTCAATCATAAAATAAGTTGAATTCAAAAGATAGAGCAAAGAAAAACTCAGTCAGCATGAAATGAATGCGGGTCATTTTTGACCCATGTTGTGCATTAGAAGGGGTGTGCATATGTTTTGCATCAAAGGGTTAATGTGGGATTTTTTTTCCCCCACTGAATAAATGCACTTGAATTAAAGGTTGGATTTTTTCTCTTTTTTTGCATTGTTGTCCTATATTATTAAAAAAATTAATTTATTAGAAGCCTAAGAACATACCTTAACAAGGGGTGCCAATAATTGTGGAGGTATATATATATATATATATATATATATATATATATATATATATATATATATATAAAAGGAATAAAATACTCAGGGATATGCTGTTATAGATTTTTTAAAATCTATAACAGTAGCTATAAATGTATTAAATATGTGCATTGATAAATACAGTAGTAGTATTATTGGGCCTTCTGTGTTCATGCTTAACTTTTATTCAAGTATAAAAGTTGTTAAATTAAGATTCTTGGCCATTTAGTTTGATAGCTGTTTACCACACGATAAACATCACTAAATACATCATCTGAAGTGAAGAAGCAGTACATTTGGATATGATTAGCCCAGTTAAACTCATTTAGTTTGTCTTATCTTTCCTATGCTGGTGGATGACTAAGGGAATTTGGCCTGTGTGTCACCTCATATTTATCCCCCGGTTAATCAGGAAGTCATGGGTTACAGATTAAACGTTCCTACGCACTCCAATTAACTGAACTAAATGAGAAACATGCTAAAATTACAGATTGTATTCACTATAATTTCCAGGGGTGCCAATAAATGTTGCACAGGTGTTTTTTTTCTGAAAGTAATTATTTATTGATAAGGGATTTGTTTTTCTCTGAATTAATTTGGTTTTGTCCCATGATACCGGTCCCCCCCCCCCCCCCCTTTGCTCTCGGGCTCCCCCTAGCAGCCATAGGTTCTGGTTCTTATGGGACACTGAACTGCAGATGTTTATGCTGTAACATGCAGGGGCAAGTCGACTGAACAGGATTTTTGGATGATATTCTCTAGATCAACCGTCTGCAGTCTGGATTTAGAGGTCTGTACGGTGAGGGTATCACTAACATTTGCTGGGAGGCTATTCCATTGTGCAGATGTCCTTGGGCATAGTGAATATTTGTAACAATCCTTATTATTTGACATTTTGTGAAATGAGTTCGAGTCTGTGTCTAGGGCAATGAACTTATTCAGTGATTTGTGTAGAACTGAGCGTTTCCTACAACCTCATGATATAATAGGTATCACGATACAGAGGCCATGATATGATACATATGACGATACACAAGGTTTTTTTTTAATAATGTTTATTAATTTTTTTTGAGTAATGATATGAATCCTACACAGTATTTACTACAACAGCTGCTTTGTTAATCTTTAACAGCAAGGGAAATGCCTTAAACATTTAAACACAGGCCCTAAGCAATCTTAAATTAACTCAAAAATATTGTTTCAAATTGCAGAATTAATAATAAACTTAAAGAAACATAATTATGTCAATGAAATGGAAACCAGATTCTGGTTTCACTTGACTTTAAGTGCACTTTGCAGTATTTACAGATTTGCAGTAAGAATGTCCATATGACATAATCTCATCTCATCTCATTATCTCTAGCCGCTTTATCCTGTTCTACAGGGTCGCAGGCAAGCTGGAGCCTATCCCAGCTGACTACGGGCGAAAGGCGGGGTACACCCTGGACAAGTCGCCAGGTCATCACAGGGCTGACACATAGACACAGACAACCATTCACACTCACATTCACACCTATGCTCAATTTAGAGTCACCAGTTAACCTAACCTGCATGTCTTTGGACTGTGGGGGAAACCGGAGCACCCGGAGGAAACCCACGCGGACACAGGGAGAACATGCACATATGACATAATATTTTATAACAAATAATAATAATAACAACAACAACAACATAGCTAGGACATAATTATATTTCTCTTTAGTGTTTAAGGCGGTAGTACATTATTATAGATAAGAACACTCCATAGGGCGGCACGGTGGTGTAGTGGTTGGTGGTGTAGTGGTTAGCGCTGTCGCCTCACAGCAAGAAGGTCCTGGGTTCGAGCCCCGGGGCCGGCGAGGGCCTTTCTGTGTGGAGTTTGCATGTTCTCCCCGTGTCTGCGTGGGTTTCCTCCGGGTGCTCCGGTTTCCCCCACAGTCCAAAGACATGCAGGTTAGGTTAACTGGTGACTCTAAATTGACTGTAGGTGTGAATGTGAGTGTGAATGGTTGTCTGTGTCTATGTGTCAGCCCTGTGATGACCTGGCGACTTGTCCAGGGTGTACCCCGCCTTTCGCCCGTAGTCAGCTGGGATAGGCTCCAGCTTGCCTGCGACCCTGTAGAAGGATAAAGCGGCTAGAGATAATGAGATG